>NC_083718.1:152692970-152996408 GCF_028564815.1 Eubalaena glacialis
AAGCGTCCGGGCGGGGGGCGGCCTTAGTTGGCTCTGGGTGCCGGGAGAGTCGGGTCAAGCGAGGTCGCGGCAAGAGGGGGCTGTGGCTCCGGCGGGCGCGCTCTGGGCCGCGCTGGCTGGGCCGGGGGCAGCGCGCAGGGGCTGCAGGCAGCACCGAGGCGTCCGAGGCGCCCCGGGCCCGCTGGGGGGCAGAGACAAGCGGGCGGCCAAACCTGCCGAGGAAACTAACTAAATAAAAGGAGACTGTTATTTAAGGCGCGGAAATTTGAAATATTTGGACAGGAAGAGAAAAGAAAAGAAACCTTAGCGAGGGAGGGGAAAAAAAAAAAACACACAACGCGAGCTAACGGTTTTGAAACTCCCCCACCCCCACCCCGGGCTTTTCTGCGCGCCCTGAGGGAGCTCTGGGCTCCAGCTTCCTCACTAGGGAGCCGGGAGCTGCGGTTGGAGTCTGGAGAATTTCGAAGGGACAGAAAGGATGGCTTCGCAGCCTCTTCATAGAGGGCTTGGGTGGACTGTGCGCAAAGCTTTACCCCGGGTCTCAGGCTGGAAGGTTGTCTCCAGCCTCTCATTAGGTCCCTACGTGGATCTGTTTTTTTGGAATTGGAATTGTGGTGTAAAATCAAAGCAGTCGCGAGGGACGAAGAGACGGACTTTCCCCCTCCAACCCCCCCCCTCCCCCGCCTTTTGATGAAGGTAGCTTAGGGTAGTCAGGAAGGCTGCGAGCACGACCCTTTCTCGCTCCTGCACTGTACTCTTCCAGCGCTTCTGGACTATTACTTCTACCCCCGGCAAAAGCCGAAAGCACCTTTTTGGGAACTGAGATTTCGAAACCAATCCGGGGCCACGGATTCCACAACGTTTGTTTGATCAACGCGATCAAGGACATTTATAATATTACCAATTGAAATGCCTTTCCTGGGACAGAATTATTTTATCCATTTATTAGTCACCGAGCGTGGTGTGTGTGTAGGAGCTCATCACACCATTAGGAGATGCACATTGTTTATCAGAAAACTATTGATTCACTACCGAAATATGGTAAAATGCAGTTGCTTAGTGGCTTGGAGACCAGAACGTGGACTGAGGTCCTGTTGGTGTTTCCCCCCCGCACCCACCCCCGGCCCTGCTTTTCCCCAGGTGTAAGCCGGGGGTTCAGCTTACTGGGCAAAGGCTAAGCCTTGAGTTTCCCGACGTGGATGCGGGCGCAGTGAATAACTGAATTTGAGAGCGCATCTCTGCTTACTATCCTCCATTCTTTCTATGGCGTCGTCCCCTGGGGCTCTGGTCATTCCATTAATTAGCACTTGCCTTTCTACAATGCATCTGAAAAAGTTCAGATCCTTGCCCGTCTCAGCTCGCTGTAAACTAGACCCCGTTAAACTCTGCAGTACTGTTCCTTCCATTCTATACATTTCGGTATATTTGTCTTACTGAATATTGTCGAGGTTTTTGAGAGATTGAATAATGGCTTTTCATATTTCCTAGAGGAGACCACACAACTCATTTCTAAAATACTTAGATTAGCAAAGCTATTTCCTGCGAAGAGCCAAAGAAATGTGGCGATGTTTTAATGCCTAGGCAAGTTTTAGGCTGGTGAAGAGGGACAGAGCTCCCTCTCCTCTTTTCGTGCTCCGACCACCTGAGAATAAAGCAACGGCAGAAGTACCTCTCTTTAACTTTAATAAACATCCTATATTTGAAATATCTAAAGAGCAATTTTAATGCTTATACTTGATGGATACTGAAAAGTCCATTAAACTCGACTTTAAACTAAGAAACGTCCATCTTTACAGTTGCAACTTGTAAGAAGTGTTGTTTTTATTTTTTTTAGTAATAGTCTTGTGTTTAGAAAATATTCAGCTTACTCAAGCAGTGTATTTTGTGTATTGATTCTAGTTTTTAAATGCAAATTACACCTTTTTCCTTCAAAATCATCTCAATTTCTACTTTTTTCTAAACTTTAAAATAAATGTTTTACATTTAATTTCATGTTGCTGTCAAAAATAAATTTACTCAGTAACTTGTGGTTTGAGGTGGCAGAAGTTGAAGTCTTGTTGCACTTGACATAGGGAAGGTGAAATGAAAAGGATTTTTTTCCTCTATATTCTTTTATACTATCATGGAAAATAAATTATTGAAAACCACTTGCCTGCCACCTTCCAATCCTTGTTAGGGCAGGCATCAGAACCATGTCCTTCAATAAACCTTGAGGTATTTTGTTCTTTTTGGAGTGAGGGCAGGGAGCTTATAAAGCAGAAGGAGGGAACTTTTACATAAAACATCTTTGTTCTTGTGGGAGATGATGAATAAAGTATTTATAAATTTATAAATGGAAACTGCATTGAAATCCTTTGGTGAAATCTTTAAAATAACAGAGTAAGTAGTAGATGCTGGAAAATTCTCTTGGAAATTTGATATTTCCATATCATTCAAAATTTTTTATTTTTAGCTAAACATATTCTTAAGATTTTATATGCCTTTACCAAAAAGTTTCGTGGGAATCAAGTGCTATATGTAGGAGTGGCCTATTTATTTGTTGTAAAAGTGTCTATATTTATTATCCTGTAGCCCCTAAATAAGTTATGACCCTTATATGTAATCTATGTATGTTCTTGCTAGCTTTTTATCCCCTAAATATTGGTATTTGCAGCATATTTTAATATTTAAACATTTTGTAATTTTACACTTCTGATATTTCAGGGAGAAAAAGCCAGTGTTACACTTAGCATACTTATGGTATAACTTTGGGAAACGTATTATTTAACCAATTGTTTCATTTTGTGATTTTTAAAAAATCAACTAATGGGAAGCACTTTTAGATGGCATTTTCTTTTTAAAGTGCCTTTTAGAGCTAACATATATTTGCTTTCAGATCGCTACTTCTGAAACCTGTTTTTCAACTATTTAACTTTGAGAGAAAGGGAAGATCGAATATATAAGGATAAATTCACACTGAAATAATTTCAGGTTTATTTCCAAAACATGTTGTCCTTATTCTGTTTTAAAGAAGACATACTAGGCACCAAGTAAAATCTTTGAGGGGAAGCATGAGGAAAGAAAGAAAAGAATAACTGAATCGTCAATAGAATATGTCTAGTTTTTCAATTAGTCTACTTTTTCTATCGTCAAGACTTAAAACACCATGATCTTTTAGAGTAGTTCTCCTTAGCAAGAGGCAAATTATGTGGGGATTATAAGAGGAGTGGAAACCACAGAAAACACTGTCCTGTTTTGAAAAAGTGTTTTAATCAGGCAAAAGAAGCATCAGGACAAACCATTTTTAAAACAAAGTCTTCAAGTTGGGTATTGAGACTGGCAAAGGGAGAAGCAAGGAGAAAAGTCAGGGAAAGATAAAATATTCAGATGAAAGCCAAAGCTATTTGCAATTACATGTTAGAACTCAGGGTTTTGCAGGTGAAAAAGATGTTGCTTAAATATATTCATAAACCTGTAGTAAGATTTCCACTTAGCAGTTTCAGAAGATTTAACTAGCTGCTTAAAATATGACAAAACTGAATTTTAACAAATGATATTAAAATAGGACAGCCAATCAATTAACTGACAAAATAGAAGTCAGTGTGGGAGAGCCCTCCCCACATTCATTGCAGATTCGCAGCTCCCTCCGCCCGGTTTCCCTCCATCAGGCTAACGACCTCGTTTCTCCGGTAGAGCCTGGCCAAGTCGCAGGCGGTGTCCCCCTGATGGTTCCGATGCCCCACTTTGCAGGCCGTGTGCTTCACAAGGAACTCCACCACAGGGAGGTGGCCTTCTTTGGCAGCCAAGTGCAAGGGCAGGTTCCCTTCATTATCCTCGATGTTAACATCAGCTTGAAACTCCAGCAAAGTCTGTAAAGTGTCCAGGAAACCTGCTCTGGCTGCATCGTGAATGACAGCGAAACCAGTTCGGTCTTTCAAATCGGGATTAGCACCTCTAAGTAGTAGTCTCCTGGCAATCTCGGGATTTCCAAGTTTCATAACCTAGAAAAGAGAAAAAAACGGTAGAGTCCTTCAAGTGCTCCTACTACAAGAATATTTTAAAATATCCATCTCTTTTTATGAATGTAACTATTTTTGATGAAGGAGTGCTTGGGGAAGACCCATATGATCGGGTTTGAAGGGCTCAGTTGCAGGAAATGAGTACTATTAGGTAAAAGTAGAAGAAAACTTCTAAAAATTGAGCTTCTATGATGGAATATCTTAAACGGGCCCAAAAGTAGGATAAATTGATTAATAAAATAGAATGAGTCCGACTTATATAAAATTCACTGACAACTTGGTTCTCTATCTCCCATAAAGAGTTGTGTAATTTCATGAATTTATTAAAATAAAAGAAATGGAACTTGAGATTTAAGTAAGTCTCCTTCTGTTTGCTTGTTCATGCTCATAAAATGTGCCTGGGGTGTTAATTCTGTAAAATAAAATGTGGGTAAATTTTATTTTCTAAATAGCTGAAAAGAAATAAGGAGAGTGAGTTTCTTTAAATCCTCAAAGAAGTGTTTCCACACATCAGACTCCATCTAGTCTGATTTTATAAGTGTGAAAATGATCTCTTAAAAATCCAAACCTGGTATTTTCTTAAATTATTAATTTTCACAAGTTCTCTCCAAATAGATACAGCCCCAAGTTTCCAAGTATTTTTTTAAATAGTTTTTTTTTCTTTGCAATTATTTCATATGGGTTACTAGGTGTGTTTAGTGCTTAGAATCCTTCACTTGAAATTTAAAAATGTTACTGATTATTAACATGTTAAAAAAGCAACAGTGTTCTACATTGCCAATGTATTTATCTAAAACTAAGTTCATGATATGTCTTGTATTAGATAGGAAATGACTGTATGGAAACTGTTCTTGAAAAGAATGAAACAGTCATCCTACTATATTACTTACTGTTTCCTAAAGTTCTAACTAGCCTCCTAATTTTCAAGTGAGCAAAAGAAGAGAAAATAAGATATTTAATGTGTATTTTGGGACATAGACAGCTTTGTCTTGTGGTTTCAGCCCATTTATTAATCAACTGGTGATCCCATCTTATTTCCTTTTGCAGTTATTATCAGGCATTTAGGAATAGCTATTTGTAAACTGCCAGTATTTTAAAAGCCAGAATTTGGTATTAAAATTTGCTATCAACATACAAATAATTCACATGACAAAGACTTATCTACTGGTGTTTGAATATATTTCACGCTAATAAGAAATCACTATTAGGCTCTCATAGTTATAAAATATTTTGTGGAGCAGCATTCAGTTGTACAATACATATAATTTAATTGTGAAAAATATAGTCTCATTAACATGCAAGAATATTTCAGCATTTTAATTGTTTTAATTTATATTTAGGTATATTCATAATAACCTAAATTTATAATACATTACACAGTAGACACTCAAATGTTTGTGAAATTAAATATACACTGGAAAATACATACAAAGCTGATCTATCTCTTTAGAATGTTTGTTTTAAAAAATTACAAATTAAGTAACATGATGAAATATATTTAGAATGAATAATATTTTATAAATGCAAACTCTATAGATGGCCAAGATGTTAAGCTTCCCTGTTGATAAAACCCTGCTGACTTTTAGCCCTTCCTTTGGGGCAGTGGTTAAAAATGATACATAATTTATTTTTCAAGAACTTCAATGAAATACTTTTTGGTTATTAAAAATTAACACAATCTAATTTTTACCACAACTGCCTCTAAATATTTAGTCACATCTAAGGACCTGAACTGGGAAAAATAAGAGAGAGACACCTTGGATCTTTGTAAAGCAAATGTACGATTAAGGCCTTTGATATTATCCTGATTGAGAAGCTTACACTAGGAAGGGGGAAAAAGCTTTTGTAATTGGGTTAATAAACATAACTGTAGGAGAAAATTTGCCATATTTTGCCAAAAATAATAGTAATGCTGGAAATTGTTTTGAAAGAAAGTTCTTTCTTGAGTTATGACACAACTTCAGATTCAGGATTATACATACTGAAAATAAGCCTTGAGGCTCCTGTTTGTGTGTATTTCATTATATGTACTAGGACTAAGCCACAATAAGTGGGTGTTAATATCTTGATAAGTATGTTTAATATAAACGAGACTGCAGAGTTGTATTAAAAATGTTTGTCAAAACTTTTTTTTTTGCAGTATTAATCTCCCAGTCTTCCTGCTCGTCAAAGTCCTGCAAGATCCTATTCTTACAGGGTTAAGTGGCTCATTCTTTGTGATATTTATATAATATTTTGAATGTTCAATAGGAAACTTTTCAATATATTAAATTTGTGGCATTGCTATCATCACAAAACCTGTTAAAAACTACTAGGTGGAAAAAGAAAAAAAAACCTTTCCCCACTTAATCTACCTGAAATAACAAGATAAATAATTTAGTATCTATAAGCTTCCTTAATACTGAAATTTTTGCAAGGTCAGTGTATTCTGATTTAAAATATACAGGCTGTATGGACTTCATCTGTCAATAGTACATCTCCTGCCACTTAAATTTCTAATTCTTGCAATTAAAACAGAGCACTCTAAAAACCCTCTCCCCAGTGGATTTTCAAAAGCAGCTTTAAGTGTTGCATTTCGAATACGCATAGCTTATAAGAATACCATCAGAACTCAGATAAAGCAACTGTTTGAGACTACTTTGCCATTTTTCTGTTTCTAAGCCTTTCAACTAAGTTACATGATAACGTTCAGAGGAGGAAAAAAAATTATCAGGTACAATACTTGGCAGCTGGACGTGTTTCATTTGTTACTTGTAAATCTAATTACTAAAAATTAGAACATACCACGGTATGACCGCAGAGACAAAAACACTATAAACTGAGCTCTGATTAGAAAATTCAACTTTTTATTCCTCCTCGATCCTGAATGGGTGGATGGTATTACATTAACTGTGAAATGTACATCCTGTGCCCGTGCCCAGGCCACCCATTCCAAATGAGGAAAGGTCGTTGGTCAAAACCTGAAGCATTTGAAGAAAAAACACCCTTGCCAGTAGTCAAGAAAATTAACGTTAAAGTCAATTATTGGAGCAAAGTACGGAAACCACTAATAGCAGTGTATTTACTTCAAATAATAATCATAATAACGTGTTTACAGAGCTGTCTAAAAAAAAGAAAAACCAAAAAACTCGGCGCTGCTACGACTGCTACAGAATCCCCACCGTCACAAAAACATTCCAAAAATTAAGACCAAACCTGGAACCCACTTGATATCGAGGATGTTATTGGATTTGACGAGTTTGTTCAAAGTACGTCATTTTGGGGAGTTGGATCCACTTAAAGATATAAAATATGGCAACCAACTAGTTTTTAAAACAGTTAAATTTTGTACCCCTAAAAGCTTAAAAGCTATTATTCTAGAAACCCGGGTCACGTAGGCAACATTGTTGACCTGTTTTCCCCACCTCTCTGGATACCAACCTGCAGCGCAGTCCTTCCAAATCCATTTTGTGCATTGACGTTTACATTATTTTGCAACAAACTAGTAAGTTGCTCTAGGTCCCCCCTGGCAGCTGCGGACGCCAACTCGTTCCCCCAAGGCTCGGCCATTCTTTAGGGTCCTGACGATCGGGAAAAGATGAATTAGTTGTTTTTCTTTTTCCCCTTTCCTTCGCTCCTAACCAGGCTGCATGATGGCATCGGAGACTGACAGAAGGACTGGGATGGTTAATCTGGAGTAGAGCTTGGTAGTAAATACTAGTAAGATCTGCCTGCCAAAAGCCCGCCCCTCGATTCACACGTGATTATTCAGCAAAACTGAGCCATTGGAGAGGGGCTCCGCTCCTCGCTTTTTAGCTTAACCCCTATGAAGAATTCTGGTGATTAAACTGAGAGATATACAGGCACACATATATTTCTGGTAAATTACTCTGGACGTAAAATATAGGCAGAGCTGGCACGTACCTACACTACAGATCTCCGTGAGGAATGTGTGCGGAGATTTAAGGCACTAGATCAGGGCAGAAAATACCGCGAAAAAAGAGACATTTGGGGGGGAAGAAAAGGCATCAACCCACCCTTGTTCACGGTGGTGACTTGAGCCGCGCGAGCCAGTACCGCAGGGGCAGGTCCTCGAAGGGGCTCGGTCTCCATCCGTCTCGCCGAAGGGGTAGTCCTGAGTGCTCCGCTGCAGGGAGAGCGCCGCGGTGGCTGGATGCTGAGGTGCTCCGGGGGTTAAAGATGATCGCCAAAAGCAAATGAGAGTAGCAGTTCCGTGGCCCTCAAGTTACAGGTCGTAACGACTCCTCGGTGGCCTTGGATTCTCCGGAGGAGCCTTAATTCGCGTTCAGGCCGAGCTGCGGGCTAACGCCGCGCGGGAGGGCTCCGAAGCCCGCTCGCCGGGCTACCGCAGCCCCACCGAGCCTCAGAGGCCGTGGGAGCCAGGCTCGGCGCGCGTCTCCGGAGACTGCCGGGCGCGCGGCGGGCCCCCGGCAAGCCGGTCATGCCGGCCCCACCGGGTCCTGGGACTCCCAGCAGGGTGAGGAAGGTGGAGAGCGATGCGGGAAGTGTCTATGGGGCCCGGGCTGCTGAAGCAGAGCGCTGCAGCATCGCGGCTGCACAGGGCAGCCCACCGGTAACTTCCCGCCTACGACCGAGCCAGTTCAGACTTCCTAATGTAGAAGCTCATTGAGCTGCCGCCGCCTCTTTTCCTTCCTTTCCCGGTTTTCTGAGGGCCTCCGGAGATCGGGAGGGTCCTGGGAAGTCTCAGGCCAAGCTCTGAGTATCGGGAGTCGCCACAATTCCAGGGCGCAGCCAGTCCCGCCGCTCTTGGCGAGAGCCCAGCGGCTTCGGCGCCGGGTGCCACTTCGCCAACCTCTCGCGGTCCCCTGGCCTGTGCCCCCAGCCTGTGCAGCCGATAGGGCAGCGGCCGCCAGCCAGCTGTGCCCTGGAGCCGAGCTGGGTAGCACCGCTTCCTCCCGAGCCGCAGCGCTCCCAGTGACAGTTTCTTTTGTAGCTGGTCCCCCCCAAATCGCCGGTCCCCGCTCCCTTCACCCCTACAGACACTTGTGCGCCGTGCCCCTTTCTGGTCTTTTCCTTCCCTCCCTCCCTCGCTTCTTTTTTCGCTCAAACAATTGCTGCTTCTGTTGCCGCTGCAGAGACGGTGCCGGTTTCTTCTCCCTTTTTTCCGACCTCATCAGCTTTTTTTGAAAAGAAAAAAATTGAGCGCTTTTTGAGTTGAAAAACCCGCCCCCATTTTAACGGCAGAGTTTTAAGGAGGCTCGGCGGAGTTGCAGCGCCGCGGGAGCGGGAAGGCTGGGCACCGCCCACGCCCCGCCCTCCGCCCTGGTGGCGCTCGAGCACTCTGCCGGGCTCGCCCCGCCCCCCGCCCCGCGCCCTTTCTCCCGCCTCCTCTCTCTCCGCTTTCCTCCCTCAGTCTCCTGCGCTGGCTCCCACCCGCCAGCCCAGCGGCCAGGCCCGAGCCGGAGCGGCTTTTTCGGACCCGCGGAGCCGGGTTCGGCCTCCTCCGGCTGGCGGGCGGAATGGAGTCTGCGATGTGAAACCCCGGGCTGCCCCGAGGCCGGCGGGGGCGGAGGTGGAGGAAAGAGTCTTGTTAATTAAGGCTGCGGAGAGCCGCAGGGCCTTGGAGGCTCGGCGGCGCTGACTGCTGGAAGGCGGAGAGGAGGCTGGCGCGAAGCGAGTCTTTCCCCGGCCCTGGCCGGGCAGCCCGGCCCGCCTCCGCGCTCCCCCGCTAGGCTCTCGAAGTTCGGGCGGCCAGGCCTACGGCTGCCGCCTCTTCCTCTGGGGCGCGCGCTGTGTAAACTCGGCCTCCTTTTCTCAGTGCAGAGCTTCGGCCTCGCACCTGCTAGCTCAACGCCCAGGGCCGCGGTGGGCAGAGGTGGCCGCGGGGGTGGAGGGAGAGACCTGACTGACAGCAAAACCAGTGCTCAGAAAAAGCAAAAGTCTTTTATAGACTGATTTTTACGAAAACTAAAGGCATGGTATAGGTAAGAAATCACGACGAACTCTGAAGCCTTAATGTTACAGGGACTTGAAACAAATATTCCATTTCTTTGGGGAAAGGGAGAAAAGCAATTAACTTTAAAGCAAAAAAAAAAAAAAAGTCTTGGTAAGGATTTTCTAACAAGGCCATTTCTTTCTTGTCAAAGTTCTCTCTCTGACTACTTAGATGGGACTTGTTTTGGGGGGGAGGGGGTGTCTAAATGTAAAGGAATAGTATCTTCCTAATCGTTTATTTCAATCATCTGAGACACCAGTTGTCTGTACTTTTAACTTCCTCTTTTAGCTATGCAAGATTAATTAATTACTGTTTTCTATATTTTTGGCACTTAAAAATATCCAACACGGTTGCATGATGCACCCAGCGGTCAAAATGAAACCAAGCAAAAAATGACAGGTGGTCTAATTATTACCGACCTCTAGCAAGCATGTCCTCAAGCAACATCTATACCCAGCTCCTTGAAGTACACTGGGAGTATTAGCAACGAAACACACCAACAACATTTGGATAATCATCTAGCATCAGATTGCCTGGTAGGTAGAGGGAGAGTTGAAACTGCGAAGAATCCTGCAGTGTTTCCTTTAACTGAATTGTTGAGAGGAAAATAACCAGAGCTCTTTTCTTAGATAACTGAACTTGAAATGTGAATCAAACATAAACTACAACACAAGAAATTAATTCCTCTCGTTTCTTACATATATTCAGACATTTCAAATAGAACATTTAGGATTCCATATATACCAGTAAATACCATAAATAATATAATTTACTTTTGATTATTCTGGGAAATTAGTATGTAATCTTTCAGTACAGCTGGAGGGTGTGATGATATAGTAGCACTGTTGGCTGTTAAGAGATAACTGGCATTAGTCCAACTTATGAGAGTTGCTTTCTAGCATTTATTATGGTTTCTTGCTAAGAGAAGACATTGTAATAAGGAAGAATTTTGTACTCATGTAAAGTATAGGTATACATGTGTTATAATTTTCATGAAATAAAATTCTTTTTGCTGAATAACGATAAATAAAACTTACGGTAATTTAACATGCATACAGAGCTGGATTAATAGTCTTGGAGCTCCTAAGCATTGAAAAGATTTTGATGTCCCACCAACTCACCTCATATGTAAATAAAAATAATACAAAGCCAAAAAATAAGTGTAAAGGAGTCCAACAAAGTTCTGATTTTTCCCATGTTGACTACTTCAATGCTTTTGCTGAAATATTAAATTCTTTAAGAAAGTTTGTTTGTTTTTTACTCTGGCTTAGCTAGTGTCCTAAAGCATATACTTCGTTTGCTTATTGTATAACCCAGAACTGGCAGCATAGAGATTACAATCTTAGTTCAGAAAGCATAAGTAAGCACTACAAAAGACCTCCAATGAAAATCTCATATTGAGGGCTAGTTCACTGAAGTCAAAGGTATCTCTGCCCTCAATAAGCTTACATTCTAACATGGTGTACAAAAAAGATTAACAGTTAAGCATCTGTTATACTGAAAGTAGTAGTTTGTCTTTTAACCCAGTAATGACATATCTCTCAAACACTGAAATAGAGCCTTTTAGTTGGATATAAAATACTAACAGTCATGGAAATTTTTTCAGCAGTTCATATTCATTTTAAAGGATTTATAGAAATACTACAGTCAAATTATTTTGTGCTTTTTCCCTCATTGACTTAAGTATGCATAGTTTCTGAATGATTAACTTATGGATATGTGTATATGGTATTTACAATTTCTTTACATAGTCCCAAAGTCTTCCTTTTGTTATATTTATAGATCCAAGAGAGGTAGAAAACAGACTGGTACCCTCAAGGGGCCTTTTTATCATTTCATTATTGTGGCTTTGGCATTTTATTTCTGAAATTCAGCAGGCTTTTTCATATGGCTCACACCACTTATGAAAGTCTTTTTGTAAAGTAAGAAAAAAAAATGCCCAGTAAGCAACTCAAAAGTTTAAACATAATAGCAACAATTAATATTTATATAGTGTTTCCTGGTTATAACATCATGTACACATTATTTAATCTTTACAACTCTGGGAGGTAAATATGATAACTATCCCCATTTTTCAGGTGAAGGAATTGAGGCTTATAGAGAATGTGACTAAGGCCAATAAGTAGTGGATATAGGATTTGAACTCAGAATTCATCCCCAAATGTTAGGCCTTTTCCATTACTTAAGAGTCCAGTTCACTGGAAGCTTTGCGTTTGGAACTCTCCCAGACTTTTCCCTATGTGCTTCTTCCATTGGCTGGTTTTGGCCTGTATCCTTTCCCCTTTTCCTGTAATAAATTGTAACCATAAGCTAAAAAAAAAAAAAAAGAGTCCAGGATCAGGCACTAGTGTCCTAACGAACATTAAATCATTATATGAAATATATTTTGGATTACTTAAGTGTGGATCTAACTGTAGTAGCATTAATCTTCTCAGGAATTACATTGTAATTGAGTAGCATTGTTAAAAAGCTTGATTAACTTAAAGGATCAAGGTTAACACCCCCAATAATGAGTCATGTTGATATCATGTGTGCCTGATATGATGTGATGAGGACACATCACCTTTGTGGTATCCTTCCCCTGAATCCATAAACTCAGCATAATTCTGAGAAAATATTAGACAAACCCAAACTAAGAGACATTCTATAAAGTTCCTGACCATTAGTCTTCAAAAGTCAAGACCGAGCAACGGTCACAGATTGGAAGAGGCTAAGGAAACATGACCACTAAATGTAATGTGGTATTCTGGTTTGGACCCTGGAACAGAAAAAGTACATTAATATAAAAATCCAAATAGAGTCTCTAGAACATAATTAATAGTATTAATGCCAGTGTTAATTTCTTAGTTTTGATATCAGTACCGTGGTCATGCAAGATGGTAACAGAGGAAGCTGGAAAAAGGTAAACAGGAGCATTCTGTACTATGTTTGCAACTATTATATAAATCTAAAATTATTTCAAATAAAAATTTAGCAAAATAACTAGAAGTAAACTTTATTATATACATTTGAAAAAATATGAAAATTCCTTTTAAAAGAAGAATGGTAAGTAAGATCAAAGAACATGGAGATTCTAGAAAAAGATCTATATTTGAATTAGACTGAGCTCCATGAGTTAATGCGGTAAAACAGCTACGAGAATGGATAGATTAAGATTATTTTTCTTTGCTCATGCTTATGGACAGAGAATCTCTATATTTTTATTCTCTCAGTTTTTGACACTGGAATGAAATTGTTTCCTTTAAGGAAGGAATTCTGGGGAAATGAATTTTCTCTTTTTTTTTTAAAGATTTTTTTGATGTGGACCACTTTTAAAGTCGTTATTGAATTTGTTAAAATACTGCTTCTGTTTTATGTTTTGGTTTTTTGGCCACAAGGCATGTGGGATCTTAGCTCCCCGACCAGGGATCAAACCTGCGTCCCCTGCATTGGAAGGCAGATTCTTAACCACTGGACTGCCAGGGAAGTCCCGAATTTTCTCTTAATTCAGTATTTATTTTTCTTTCATTCCTTTCTCTGTAGTGGAAAGTTACTCTGGATTCTGGGTATCCAACCATGAATAGTTATGTCATAGGGAAGAATCAGTCTCTTCAGGAATTATACACTATGGAGGGTAAAATGCAGGGAGGCAACAGGGTGAGTGGAAAGAGCACTAGTTTTGACCTAGCCTTGAATACTAGGTCTGTCCCTGTATAGCATGACTTTGGGCACATTCTTAGCCTATCAGAGCAGTTTTTTATTCTGTAAAATGGTTGTTGTAAAAATTAAATGAGATAAGGTGTGTGAAGTACCTGTACATACTAGACATCCAATAAAAATAAATTCAAAGGCATTGGTTGTTATGTACCCAAGACTTTGCTATTTATGAACTATGGTGAATGTAAAAACACATGGAATGAAATGGCTGATAATCTCAAAGAACTTTCAGCCTTTGAGGAGAGATTAAAACATGCAGAGATGAAACAATTAGAGAAAAAAATTACAGAATTTTTCAGAGTATTAAACTGTGTTGTAAAGATAGTACAGCAGTGATTAGAAAGGAGAAGAATCCTTGTTGGCTTAAATATTATGAAAGAGGTGATCCTGAGAAAAGCACTTAGGAACTGGTATACAAAGTAATAGCAACTAATATGGTTTAAGGTTTTGAAAAGTTTTCACAAGCATTATATCACTCAATAATCACAATCACAATCACTCTGTGAAATAAGTTTTATAAGCCCCATTTCAGAAGTAAAGAAATCGAGACTCAGGTAAGTTTTTTGTCTGTTTGTTTTTGTCAAGCGGCAGAACTAGAACTCAAGCCTAGTAATGCTATGAAATCTATGCTTGTTTTGTAAAAATATTTTATGCTTCCATGCATTTTCATAATTGTTTTCTCATCACCCGAAATAATCATGTCAGAAGCTGAAGTCAGAGAGTCTAAGTGACCCATCGAAGTTCCCCCAGCTAATTAGTTGCGAAAGCAGTACTAGAAACCATATGCCTGAATGTCTAGTGTATTCTTCCCCTCTTTCTGTATTACCACATTCTTTTAATTTCCAGATGGAGAGGAGGGAGGGAGAAGGGGAGCAGTACTGGATTTGAATGGGCTCTGAGATATACACACATGTCATCACAGAGAAAAATCTCAACTTTGCAGGGCTGCATTAATCCTGGCCATGTAACTAGAGACAATCGTCCACCTGCCTTGTGCTGAGAAGGACATATATGAATGGGGCAAGTGAATTGCCACACTTAAATTGCTGGTACTATGTTTCACCTCATAATTCATATTCGTGCTATATTTTGGAATTACTTCCTTGGGGGTGGCAATTAACCAAGAAACCCTTCAATTCATGTGACTATGGAGGGTTCTGTTCCTTATCTACCTCTTTCCGGTCTAAATACAGACTATTACATGAGCGTTGTAGGCCAGACTATTTTCGTATAAAGAAAAAAAAAGCAGAATAAACCTAGATCTTTAGAACGCCATAGTGCTCTTTGTGTTCAGGGAATACAAAGATTCTATATGGTGATTTCACTAGTTTCTATTTTAACTCTACAGCACAAAATCAGCAAACTTACTTCACACTTTCAGGATTTTACATACTTTCCACTGCAAGTACGTGCTCTATTTCAGTCCAGAAGATGATATTTTCCCAATTCAAAGTTGAACATATTCTACTGTCACTCTTCTTCCAGCGGGAATGACATTTATAAACTATCACACTTCACTGTACATAGTCTTCGACTATTCTTGGCTCGAAGCCTGATCATCTTTTTCTCGGGATCGATATTCTCACCTTTCTCAGCTTCCATGTCTGCCCCATGACTACCGTGGGAATCTGGTTGCTTGCCATTCCTTGTTACTGACTGTCTGAGGATGCAAGCGTCAGGGCTTGGGATCGAGCGTGACAGTGTGCAAGTGGGCTTTGACAGCTTGAGCATAAAAGACTGTATGTGAAGTTGTATTTTGGTGAAACAGAGAAAATGTACATTTATGAAATGTTTGTTAGACGGGATGTGACGGTGTGCTGAGTTGGTTTGTGAGGCTTGACGTGTATGTGTGTTACTATATAACCACGTAAGGAGCAGAATCTGATCCCCGCCCCAACCATGGGGAGGCGGTACCCCGAGGCCTTTGCTTAATTCAAACCAGAATAACCTGTTGCGGGACTCCAAGCTGCCGCAGTTGCAGGTTGGCGTCCCCGCCGGCGGCGCGCGGATCTCCGCCCGGTAGTCGCGCGCCCAGCGCCTGACAGGAGGGCAGTCACGTGGCAGCCGCAAAGCGGCGCTTTGCGACCTCGATGACAGGCAAAATGTGCGACAGCCTCGGCGCTGGCCAACCAGGGGCGGAGGCGGTGGCCAGGGAGGAAGCGGAGGAGGCGGAGGCGGCCGTGGCGTTCGCCCGCCTGCTTTTTCGCTCGCTTTCCCCGCCCCCGCCGGTCTTGTCGCCGTTGAAGGGAGCCGGCTGCGCTCTGTCGCAACCAGCCCTCATCCAGGCCGGCGGCAGTAAGACCGAACCCACATCCCTACCAACCTCCCTGTCGGGGCGGCTGCGGCTCGGGCTCCGCGGGGCGCAGGCAAGCGGCCCAGGCGCCTGAAGGTTACCGTGTGCATGAGCGCCTAACCTCCCGCGCTGCCCCGCCCGCCGGCCCGCCGGCCCGCCCGCCGGCTCGCCCGCCAGCCCCTCGGCGCCCGGCGGCGGCGGCGGCGGCGGCGACGGCCGCAGGAGGCGCAGTCTCTCTCCCGGGTGCGCGCTTCGCTCCCGGAGCCGCGGAACTCGGCGGCCGCCATGGCGTCCAACATGGACCGAGAGATGATCCTGGCAGATTTTCAGGTGAAGTATCGGGCCCAGTTACCCTCTCACCTCCAACCTCGTGGGTTCCCGGTGCCCAAAGGGTGGCTTCTTCCCAGCGTTTGTTTGAGCACTGCAGTGCTGTGTGGTTTGAGTTTTTATACGGTACCTGGCTTGGGGTGTGTGTGAGTGTGTGGTGTGTGTGTGTGTGTGTGTGTGTGTGTGTTGTGAACTGTGGGGGACTATGTTATGTTGGGGGTGTGTAGAATGGCTTATGTATGGCTTGAATGGCATTTGTCGGGTGAGTGGGTGTTATGTCGGGTTGTTTTGTGTGTGGACTGTGTATTGTTTCCTGTATTATATGGGTAATGTGTAGAATTTGAGGATAAGTGTGGGGCTTTTAAGTATGAGGTGCTTTAGGTGAGGAGTTTTGGGTTTGTGAGGAGAGTGTGCTGTATGGAGTGTGGGTGTGGTGTATTAAGGGGAGAGTAAAAAAGAATGATGGTGAGGAGGTGGTGAGGGTAGCGGGGCATTGTGCTGGTTTTGAGGGAGAAATAAACATTTGAGACTTTGATGCCTTATTGGAGTTTTTGGGGTGTAGGAAGAGGAGGAGGCAAATAGACTGTATATATCAAAGTATCTTTGCAGTGAGTTCACAAGCTTAATAAATTACCAATTCATATTTGTGGATTCCCTTCCTCTACAGATTTGAACTACTTGGTTGGTGTCCTTTCTCCAGGAGAAATTTTAAGGATGAGCAAAGATTATTTCTTACTGACTCAACTGTAGTGACACTGGCATATAAGTATTTTAGGGAGGCCCTTTGAAAGTAGAGCTGTATGCTTCATGAAAGACTTGGAGTTAGAACTAATACCCTGTAAACACCACTTTTGCCTTTTGATGTTGGAAGAAAATATTGTAGTGAGATATTTTTAACCATTTATTTTGGCATTAACTTAGAAGCTATAGTTCTGTATAGGCAGACGTTTTCCTCCTTTAACACTGCCATCATTGCACATGGTCTAACGCTAGCATAGTAGGCAATATTTTTCCTTACTGATATTTTGTTGGGCTTTTCTTCTTTCTCTAATTTTTAAAGTTACTTATTTTTACAACTAAATATTCTGATGGCCATTTCCAGAGTTTGCTCGTTTAATTATTCAAGTCATATCTGCTACATTAAGAATATGCGTATATCTGCATTTGATTATACTGTAACTTTCAAACTCAAACAGAAAGAAGTTCTGAAAATAAAAGTTGACCACAAGATTTTGGTGCTTTGTAGGATTAGGATTGGCCTGAGATTTTCTGCCTAATTCTTTCACCTTTGTTTTCATTCTCCAAGTCAGTCTGTTATCTAATGTGGAATGTAGTTGTGAGATAAAGGACTCTGTATGTCTAGGAATGATTTTATCCTTTTGTAAAATTGTTCTGCTCTGGTAGGAATGGCTTTAGGCAACAAAAAGTATAGTTTACCTCATTAAAAGCTTTAAGGTAACTATAACTTTGTTTTGATTTACCAAACTTTTGACTTCCTCTAATAACTTGTAGCTGTTTGCTCTCTTATTATTTGTGACAATTATTATTATTATTATTTTTTGGCCACGCTGCATGTCATATGGGATCTTAGATCCCCGACCAGGGATCCAGCCCGTGCCCCCTGCAGTGGAAGCGCGGAGTCTTAACCACTGGGCTGCTGGGGAAGTTCCTATTTGTGACAATTATTATGCTTAGTTTTATCGGCCAGTCTGGAAATTTAGGATTCCTGCCTTCAGAGGCAAAGTAAGATTTTCTGACAGGCATTTGGGATTTTAGTTTGATTGCATGAAAACATTCTAATAAGTTTTTTTCTTCAAACCAATGGCAATGCTGTGAACAATTGTTTACAAAATGGAAAAAGCTTATGGCATCTGCAGCGAACAATTGTTTTCCAAATGGTGAGAGTTAATTGCATATTGTCAAATAGGCAGGAGAACATTACTGGTAGAATAAAAGTTATTTAGAAAACTATGCACAAGCACATTAGCCTTTTGTGTATTTTAGGAACCTTGTATTCCTCTTACAAATGATGATTCCAGATGAGTTTACTCTTGTGGACTTGGTTTTAAAATGGATTATTCTTCACTTTGCTGTACACCTGAAACTAACACAACATTGTAAATCAACTATACTCCAATATAAAATAAAAATAAAAAAAGGATTTTTCTTACTTTTAAAAAATATTATGTAAAAGTTTTGTAGAATTAACTTTAAAAAATTAGCATTTATCCAGTTATCAGAAACCAGGCAATTTATTTTGAAAATTATAGCTCAAGACTTGGAATGTAGATGCTTGGATGATACTGGCTTCTTCTATAACTGGGCAAATCAATTTCCCCAGCCAAAAGTGAGCATAGTAAAATTATGTTCTGTTTACTTCATATGATTGTGAAAATTAATAATAGTTTTGAAAGCTCAGTGCTGCTCTTGTAGAAAGGGACATGATTTTTAAATGTGACTAGATTTTAAAAATAAATGAGTTTAAGATTTTGATTATTGCTGGAACATACAATGTCTAAATATGGGAAAGTTTTTGAGAAGGATTTTGTGTTCTCTAACTATTTCAACTCAATAAACAAAGGACTTCTGTTGAAATCAGTGGCGGAGTGGCTAACAATCATATGAGGTAAATAGAACATAATTTTACTATGTTCACTTTTGGGTAGGGAAATTGATTTGCCCAGTTATAGAAGAAGCCAGTATCATCCAAGCATCTACATTCCAAGTCTTGAGCTATAATTTAAAAAATAAATTGCCTGGTTTCTTTAAATGAGGTAAGTAGTGGATGGAAGATTTCAGCTCAGACTTAATGGGATAGATTTGGGGCTTTGTAGGTGAGTGAACTAATTACCAAGCAAATATATGCCAAATTGTCCTCTAAAAGAGTTTTTCCCCCAAGTGAGAACAGCTACCAATAGAAAAAAAATTTAGATTGTGGTGAAATACACGGTAACATAAAATGTGCCGTCTTAACCATTTTTATCAATAAGTGTCCAGTTCAGTGACATTAAGTACATTCACATTGTTGTGCAACCATCACCACCAACCATCTTCAGAACTCTTTTTATCTTGCAAAACTGTAACTCTCTACCCATTAAACAATAACTTCCCATTCTTCCTTCTCCCCAGCCCCTGGCAACCACCATTCTTTCTGTCTCTGTGAATGTGAATGCTCTAGGTACCTCTAATAAGTGGAATCATACAGTATGTGTTCTTTTGTGACTGGCTTATTTCACTTAGAATAATGGCCCCAATTTTGTAGCATGTGTCAGAATTTCCTTCCTTTTTAAGGCTGAATAATATTTCATTTTCTGTATGTACCATATTTTGTTGATCTGTTCATCTGATGATGGACACTTTTTCCCTACGCTTTGGCTATCGTGAATCATTAATGCTGTACATGGATGTACAAATATCTCTTTAAGTCCCTGTTTTCAGTTCTTTGGGGTATATACCCAGAAGTAGAATTGCTGAATCATATGGTATTTCTATTTTTAATTTTTTTAGGAACCGCCATACTGTTTTCCATAGTGGCTGCACCACTAAAATTTTGAATGGAGAGATTGACAGCGTAGTGTTTAATTAATTTGTAAATTCCACTCTGAACAAATGAGTTTAGACCTTAGAATAGTCCAACAAAAATCAGCTATAAATGTAAATAGTGTTAGCATAGTATATTACTGGTAAAGGAATGACTACACTAGTACACCTACAGTTCTGGCTGACCAGAACCAGGAGGGGGTGTAAAGGAATTTCCTGGGTTTAAAAAACAGGCAGGCACTGATGAATCAAGAGAGGTTTTTTTTTCTTCTTCTTCCTTAAAGTTTTTTTTATAACAGATGCATTCAGGTGCAAGTTCCAAATCTTTTTCTTTTTGTAATTGTATAATTCATTAAGTTTTTTTTAAGGTTGAGGTATAGAGCAAAAATCATTTGATCAAACAAACTTTTGAGACTGTATTCGATTTGCTTACAGATGTGAAAACAGTTATCCAAACAAAATTGTGGTTGCTATTTAATAATTTCAGTAATTAGTTACCTCTTACTTTGGGTCTAGATGAACAAAAAAATGAGTCTTCTCCCTCCCCCACCCCTTTAACCTTTCAGTTAATGCCATGGTAAATTCTTTTTCCTCTAAGATACTTTTTTTAAAAAAAATTAATTAATTAATTCATTTATTTATTTATTTTATTTATGGCTGTGTTGGGTCTTCGTTTCTGTGCGAGGGCTTTCTCTAGTTGTGGCAAGCGGGAGCCAGTCTTCATCGCGGTGCGCGGGCCTCTCACTTTCGTGGCCTCTCCCGCTACGGAGCACAGGCTCCAGACGCGCAGGCTCAGTAATTGTGGCTCACGGGCCTAGCTGCTCTGCGGCATGTGGGATCTTCCCAGACCAGGGCTCGAGCCTGTGTCCCCTGCATTAGCAGGCAGATTCTCAACCACTGCACCACCAGGGAAGCTCTAAGATACTTTTTTTTACTTATCATTTTTCTTTGAGAACAAAATGAGTGGTGTACCCATTTAGATTAGTGTCACATGTGGGTCTCATGTTTTTCTATTTATGTTTCTTTGTTACTGATAATATAGATACATAGATCATAGCTCTACTCAAGTGAAGAAAAAACAACTTTCACTAGTAGTAATATTTTCTTTCAGACTTTATCATAAACAAAACTTATCTGCCTTGCTAAAAAAGTATTCTTTCTGAATCTAGTTCCATTGGTCACATATTAAGAGTACCTTTATTTCTTCTCTGGTTTGGCACTGAATTTGATGTTACTTTCAGTTGTATATCCTGGATGACACAATTGTGGCTTTGTTTTCTACTCCTGGTCTTTCCAGCTAGTAGTACCTTTGCTGCCTAAATTGCTTTGTACATTTACATATATTGGACTATCACTATGGGATGTAGTAAGTTTTCATTTGCCTATCAACTCCTCTTTGAAACATGGACTCTTCCATGACACTACTGGTAAGTTACTTGTAGGTAATTTCTACCCTTTCATTACATTACATTTTTTCCTTCTAAATGAAGCTGTGAATCCCCCTTCTTTCTTTTTTAGTTTGACGCAAAGAGATATTTTCTACAAAAGAGGATACCAGACTGCGAGTAGAAATGGTATTGATCCAAACACATAGGTATCCTTGGTGATGTTGTGGATCAGGGACCAAACTAAGTATTCATGGAACATCATCTTTATTTCCTGGGAGGTTACCTTGGGTAGGAGATTGAGTACTGTGGCAGAAAGTAGTCTTGTTACTATTCTTTCTTTCCTTTCTTCACTGTCCCCTTCATTTTTAGAGGGACAAATATTGTTTTGTGTCTGGATTGTTGGTCATTGGGAAAATAAGGTTTTGGCATGTAGATTAAAGTTTAGTAGTTAGTGGTTAAGAGCATGGGCTTTGATGTCAGATTACTTAGATTTAAATCACAGCTCTGCCATTTGCTCATCTTGTGATTTTTGACCAGTTACTTCACACCACTTTGCTTCAGCTTTCCCATATGAAAAAAGGGTTAATGTAAAGTGATTAGGACAGGTGTCTGACATAGAAAGTGTTTAATAAATTTTAGCTGTTATTTTCATTGTTGACAGTTTTAAAGTACGCACTTGTTCTCTGCAGGGGACTTCAGAGATCATCTATTTCTAGCTTCTCATTTTTCCTTTCGTGGACGTTGAGACCCCAAAAAAGGAAGTGACTTGTCCATGGTCATGAACTGATTTGAAACAAAGATTTTATCCAGGTGTACATAAGAGTGTTCATTTTCTAGCTTAATTTGTCAAATAGCTTGGACGTCTAGAGGAAAACAAGACCCACTACTTAGAAATTTGTCCAAATTGATAAAACGTACATAGAAAATAAATTAACAGTGCCTGGCATATAGCAGACATACCAGCAGGAAGGAAAGGAGGGAGGGAAGGTGGGAAGGAGGAAGGGAGGAAGGGAGGGACTGATCGTTCCTAAACTGCCATTCATTCCAGTTCAGTGCCGTGCTTCTAAGCTCACAGGTGATCAGAAGCCATGGAATGGAGAGACTTCAGATTTGTTGAGCATGGTTCGGTTGATGCCTGTTGTTTGCCAGACAGGTTTTATGGACTCTGTAGTTCAGGGGTCAGGAAACTGTAGACTGTAAGCTGGTTGCCTGTTTTTATACATAAAGATTTATTGACACACTCATTTACCTATTGTCTATGACTGCTCTCTTGCTGCAGTGACAGAGGTGAGTAGTTGAGACAGAGACTTCATGGCCCACAAGCTTAAAATATTTACTATTTGAGCTTTTAAGATAAAGTTATCTACGTCCCCCGCCCGCCACCCATCCCATGAAATCAATACTTTTCTTTCTAGGTTTTAGTAACTGCAAAGTGTTAGAACATTTGAATGCCTCACAGGTATACATGGTCACTTCTCTGTAGGAGGCAGTTAGAACATTGCACTTAGGCAGACTAGAGCTCTCGTTTTTTGCTTTGTTTTTTTGTTTTGGCTGTGGTTTTCTGAGCAAGTCATTTATCCTTTCTGGGTTTCAGTTGTTCAGTCTATAAAATGTAGATCTGCTTAGACCCATATCTACTTGAACACAGAAGATTAGACTAGATTAGGTGTTCAAACAGAGTCTGGATAATCACTTGGCAGCAGTGGGGTTGAGGGCATTCAGTTATAATTCAGGTAATTTATCTAGCTTAAGGGTCAGCAAACTACATCCTGAGGGCCAAATCACCAAATTTTTTGTCAGCAAGTCTTATTGGAAGGCAGTCTTGCATGTTCATTTACATACTGTCTCTGGCCACTTTTGCCTTCATTAGCAGAGTTGAATAGTTGATTGCATGACCTGCAAAGCCCAATATATTTACCCTGCCCCATATAGGAAAGTTTACTGATCCCTGGTCTAGATAAGTGGTTTTCAACTTTGGATGATTTCTGTTCCCCAGAGAACATTAGGCAATTTCTAGAGACATTTTTGGCTATCACAACTGCGGGGTGCTACTAGCACTTAGTGGGTAGAGGCCAGGGGTTCTGCTAAACATTGTATAATGCAGTAGACATCCCGTGACAATGAAGAATTATCTGCCCAAGAATTTCAATAATTCTGAAAACCCTTGATCTAAATCAGTGGTTCTCAAACTTTAGCTTGCATAAGAATAAGTGGGAGGGCTTGTTAAATCACAGGTTACCGGAGCCCAGAGTTTTTGATTCAGTGGATCTTGGGTGGGGCCTGCAAATTTGCATTTCTACCAGGTTCCCAGGTTATGCTGATGTTGTTGGATCCAAGCACTACACTTGAGAAAAACTGATCTAGATGATTTTTGAGGTTACATCCATTCCTGTGATTGTTTGATTTTGTGATCTTAAGTACTCTTCCATTTTTTATGACTTAGGAAAATTTGAGTTTTTCAGTATATACTTGATGCTCATAATAAATCATGCTGTTTCATGACTCCATATGTTTGAACCCTTAGTTTTCGTGTTCCTTTGGAAAACTTCTATTTATTGTTAAAAATTATTGCCTACCTTTTGTTTATAAAACATCAGGACTCTGTGCCCTGTTAGTGTTAATCATTTCTCTTATGTATCTTGTACATATTTCTCTTATATCAGAAATAAGAGAATTTCTCAAAAAATTCTGAAAAATTTCTGAAATTCTCAAAAATTTCTCTTTTGAGTCTTATATCAGATTGTCAATAATCACTTAACATGTTTCTTTTCCCTACTGTCAGCCCTTTGAGTGAACAGCTGCTTGGGTCTTAACCACTGTTCCTATAGTATCTATTAAGAGGTGCTCAGTGAATATTTTTTGAAGAAATATTATGAATATTGGCTGTTATGGTACAAGTAAATGGAGTAGAATTGTAAATTATGTATCTACCATTTTCTGACATATGGTTTTGAATAAGAAAATCTGTCACTGAGAGAATACAAATTAGACTAGTTTATTAAATTGAGGGTTATAACTTCAAGGTGACCCATTTATAGAGAAGTACAAAACACCCACACTCTGTTTTAGCTTTTATAGAGGGCTCAGTAAGTTAATGTGACAAAATATACGGCCTGAGGCCATGAACTTTGTAAAATTTGAACGCTGTTACTGAATTGCTATGTGTTAGCCATTCTTCCTGATTATGTTTTCACTCTCAAACTGTTTTTTAAGGCAGAAATTCTAATTTCAAATCAAAATTGCTTACCATGTTATATCATTAGTCATTGACGTTTAGGTAAGTTTGAGATAATTGCAAGAAGCAAAATTAACAGAATAATTGTACCTGTCTTTATACTTACTTGTGGTTATAGAGGAATAATTGAGATAGAAAGAATGAGATGTCAAGTTGTGGTAAAGAAAAGTGGAAAAGTTTGCAGGTTATGTGTACCTTAATGGCATTAGAGTTCGGTTCCAGTCACCTGTTTTTTTTCCCTCTGCAGTTCACCTGGTTTAATGACTGAAGTTGAAAAGTGTTAGTGAGAGGAAAGTTTTGTCTCTTGTGCCCTCCTGGCTCCCCATTCTCTTTCTCCCAAGGGAAAAGTAGTGGTTGAACTTCTTTTTTTTTTAAGCCAATTTTAGTGATATTCTTTGGCATCTAGTTAAAGTGAGATGGAAACACAATTGACCATTTTTATTTTAGGTTTAATGAGGAAGGAATAATAATAATAGCATATAGCTTTTGATTGATTTGTATGTGCCAGATATTGTGCTAGGTTCTTTTTTTTTTTTTTTTTAAGTTGATATGTTGTATTCTCAATTTTATTCAGTTCAAGAAATTTTCTTTTTTTTTGGCCGCAAGGCATGCAGGATCTTAGTTCCCCGACCAGGGATCGAACCTGTGCCCCCTACAGTGGAAGCGCAGAAGACTTAACCACTGGACCGCCAGGGAAGTCCCTGTGCTAGGTTCTTAACATCTAAATTCTGCAGTGACCCTGTATTAGGATCCAGAGATACAGAACTCCGTGGTTTCTGTAATGTCTTGTGAGCACAGGCACTGACTTTTTGTTTCTGACTATGTTTTCAAGGATATTTGTATAGTGAGCAGCCTTGGAAGACAGAGGTAATGTCTCTCTCTGGAGCAAAGGGCAGGCATGCATAGTATCTATTTTAAAAAATTTGGGTTCTCTAGGCTCTAGGTTCATCTTCTGTAACACAATCCACTGTGTGTGCAGGTATCACTTGGCCTACTTTGTGTCACCCTGTGGGAAATGGGACTGGGAAACTGTGCAAGAAAATTCTGATATTCTGACTACAAATATTGCCATGAGTCATAAAGTTCATTGTCTCCAACCCAGGAGTCTAGCTCTTCTGCCAGCATCCATGAAACTGGCAGGCTCTTAGTTTGCAAGTAGGGTAAAAATCTCAGATCCTTCTCTGCTCTTAATAGTTCTGGCAACAAGGATGGGATGTTGACAGACACATAGGTTTCTGGAAGAGGAAGGGTGAGAGCATTATGGGCTGGTTAATAATTTGAGGGGAGTCCATGGGAATTGGTAGTGAACATGTTGACAAAATTGTTAAGTGGTTCTCTACTTTCTTGCCTGTTAATGAGGAGGAATTAAGGAGGTGGTTGCAGACTGAATACCAGGAAGTAGGTTCAAAGACAGCTGCCTGAACTTTCCTCTGGTTGAGGCTAACTCTCAACAACCCTCAAATATCCTCTCTGATAGAGGGAATTTTTTTCACCAATCTGTCAATCAGACTGAGGTTCAGACTCCTCTGAATGTAATGTAACATTGTAATGTAACAATGTAACAACTAGCACTAAGATTTGTCCTGGCTGGGCAGAAGGCTCTGCCTCCTTTCAGACATTTACAGATGTGTGTAATTTGCAGTTGCTGGTGGCAGAAAGCAAAGTTGTTAGAACTTTCACTGGTTTGTCTGAGAGATAAGGGGATGGGGGTACAGAATGTCTTGTGGCTCAGCCCCTCCTTTGGAGGAAGCTTTATTCCCAACTTCACTGTCTGAAGCAAAGCCACTGACTCAATGAGGTCCTCAATTTATTGAGGTTTCCCTAAACCTTGTCCTGGTTCACCAGTGGTTCAGCCAAGCTGAAACTGATTATGTCTGCTCATCTTTTGTGGCTGTTCAGCCTTTGCACCAGCTATGCAGACTGGTAATGACTGTAATTGCTGTGTTCAGTGGACAGAACTCAAGGCTGTTCTTATAGGTCTGGCCT
This sequence comes from Eubalaena glacialis, assembly GCF_028564815.1. Taxonomy (NCBI): domain Eukaryota; kingdom Metazoa; phylum Chordata; class Mammalia; order Artiodactyla; family Balaenidae; genus Eubalaena; species Eubalaena glacialis. Next base: position 152,719,390 of record NC_083718.1, read on the forward strand.
GTACTCTCCTTCATGAACTTGTATTTCTGCTGACCCTTGGCCTGTTGCCAATGGCCTAGCTATTTGGTCTGCCACTTGGAAACTATAGACTGGCAGATTAAAGACTGCTTTCTTTGAAGCTGTGAACTATGGAAACAAATTATAGCTGCTGATCAAACTGTCTGGATCACTCATGTAGATGCCCACAGTAAGGGCCTTTTCTCTGATGAAGCCCCCTGGAATCAAGCTTCTGATTGAGCCTGCACTGCCCAGAGCCATCATTGTTGCCAGGATCCATCATTGTATCAGATGTGACAGCATATCAACTATCATAAAGTGTGTGTAAAGTAAAAGACTCTATATTTCTGATGCAGAGGGTGACTTGTGACTCCTGCCAGAAGTTGATCTGTTTGTCACATAATGAGAGAAGCTACATTACATGGGATGTGGCCCCTGCCTGTTTTGGCAGGTTAAATAAGTTGGACCTTTGACCTCCCTCTCTGAGCTATCAGTGGTGCCTCACTACTGTTAACACTTTTTCTGGTTGTGTTGTTGTTGTTGTTAGTACAGTTAGCTGACTGGCTACACCATTTTGGCCCTTGAAACTAATTGTGTTATGCTTTCCAGCTTTCTGGACCATTTGCAGTCTGGCAATGGTGCACTTTTTATTGCACCATTTTTATTGCAATAGTGAGCTGATAGTCAAGATATTTGAGGAGCCCTTAATGCTCTCTACTATTCACAGGCATTTGGTATGTGGACGAATGTTGACTGCTGGAATAACTTCCTCCTCAGTAAGTCAGTTTGGTCACTGAATGCAGCTATCTCCAGAAAGGGATCATTTCATCTTGGCTACTTCCTGAGTAATGATCAGAATGGAAGGGGTGGGAGGTTATGTAGCTCTATTTTGAAAATTCAGGATTCCACCCTGACCATTTCTGGGCATGATGCTTCTTTATTTCTCCTAGCAGCAACTCAATGCCAGCCTGTTGATACACCTTCTATGTGGCAACTTGCCAAAAGGTGGTGTAGGGGATTCAAACTGAATTCTGGTTCAGCTACCTGGGTTTTCTTGTTGGGTTGACATGGTCCTAGATCATAAGGATAATGACCACTTGGTTGAGTACACTGCTTGCTGAGCCTCCCTATGGTGGCTTATGTGGATCAGTAGGGACCATAAATGGGTTTCTGTACATTTTATGAAAATTCCCTTGACCATCTTGCACCTGACATTTCCAGATAAAAGGCCTGCGTGTCAGTAGGAGATGATTGGAAAAAAGATGAAATTATAGCTACTGGAAGGGGACATATGATTTTGTGGCAGTGGAGGCAAAGCAACAATCTTGACGCCTGGGGAGGAATCACCTTAGACCCCAGAAAGTTCGGGGAAAGGAAAGACATTAATGTTCTTTGTTTTTCTGAACCAAACTTGAAGCCTGCCTTATGAAGGAAAATGCCTGGTACAGCTCTTCCAAACTGTTGCAGGCACATTAAATTCAATCGACTGCTGGGTCTGCCAAACCCCATTAGAGGGCTGTGATAGCTATTTGATTGTCATTCCTCTTAACCTTACTGACAGGTCTATTGGAAATACCAGGGGTTGGCCCCCAGCTTTTTTACCTTCATGCAAAACACCTGTCAGCACTTCCTGATGCCTACCCCACCCCCATACCATAGCCTTCACTCAGAGATTCTGTGGGGCAGATTACTGGTGGCCTGCACAAATGGGACAGTTTAGATTAACTGCCTTCATTAATCCCTTTCAAAAACAAGGACTAGGCTCAATTGTTGGAATTGAACTGGGAACCCTAAGGACCACCACTTGCATGGGAGGCCATGTTGGGACACAAGTTGACAGTGCCTCCCAGACTGATATAGGTCCCACTTGGAAGGACCCAACAATTGTAAACAACCCACTGTATCTAGGTGCACTGTGTCTGCCCTGAGGACTGTATTTCATATGTGGAAACCAGGCATTAATTTGCCTCTCTCCTAAAAATATGGACTCTTGCACCTTTTGAATGGTTAAGTAAACACCACCAGTAGATCTTGTAGCCTTCATATGACTGCGGAGATCTCTCCAAAATGAGAGCCTATCCTTGGTTTCTTGGGGAAGCTTCCCAGAGTGATTTCTTTTTTTTTTTTTTTAAATTAATAGCTACTCTATTTATTTATTTATTTATTTATTTATTTTTAGCTGTGTTGGGTCTTCGTTTCGTGCGAGGGCTTTCTCTAGTTGCGGCAAGCGGGGGCCACTTTTTATCGCGGTGCGCGGGCCTCTCACTATCAGCGGCCCCTCCCGTTGCTCCAGACGCGCAGGCTCAGCAGTTGTGGCTCACGGGCCCAGTTGCTCCGCGGCATGTGGGATCTTCCCAGACCAGGGCTCGAACCCGTGTCCCCTGCATTAGCAGGCAGATTCTCAACCACTGCGCCACCAGGGAAGCCCCCCAGAGTGATTTCTGATTTGTTATTTATGTGCACCCTGTGGACAGTTATCTCTCTGAGGGAAGTCATTCAATTAGAATAGGTATTTCAAAATTTGTTCCTAACTTTTTAGCTGAAGTGGCCCTGGAAAGCATTCAGGTCAGCCTCAAGTCACTGACCAAAGTTGTTGTGGTTGATAAAATTGCCCTACACTTCTTCCTTCTGGGCCAGGGCAGAGTTTGTATAATTGTTAATTCATTCTGTTGTTCCTGGATTAATGCTTTTGACCAAGTGGAAAGGTTAATACAGAAACTTAGGGAGAATGCTGTCAGACTCTCTTTTCTGAGGTAAACCCTCATGACTTATCAGATTTCTTCATCTTATTTGGGTGTGGAACCCTGAGAAACATGGATGAAATAAATTCTGAAGGTTGGCCTCATCCTGTTGGCTGTTGATAATCGCCTTAATTAAATGCTGTACGAGACAAATTAAATGGATTTAGTCCTAGTCTCTGTCAGATTAATCAGAGTGGCTGTTGGAGTGGCATGCTTATGAGAAGCCAGAGTGTTCAGTGGTGAAGACAGTTAGGAGTGAGGGGTAGATATTTTTGGGAGATAGTTCTCTGTGTCTCTTCTATTTCTGCACATCTTATGAACAGAGACATTGATTGTTCCAGATTATCTTTTCAAGGGTGTTGGACTGTTACCAGCCTAGATAATGTCTCCTTCCAGACCAAAGGGCAAGTTTGCTTATAGCCTGGAAGATAAAGATACTTTGATCCTCCAAAGCAAAGAGTCCGGCATGCTTACTGTCCATTATAAAAGATTCATGTTCCTTAAGCTCAGGGTTCCTCTCTTGTAATGCAGATCTACCGCATGTGCAGGTGTCACCTGGAGCACTCTGTCACCCTGTGGGAAATGGGACTTGGGAACCAGTGCTAGAAAATGCTGACACTCTGGCTGCTGCTCTTGCCCTGATTAATAAAGTACTTTGTCCTTGACCTAGATGTCTTGAGTCTTCGTCCAGCATCCATGAAATTGTAACAAGCTGCATTGTTAGCTTGCAAGTAAGTACGGTGAAATATTTGATCTTTCACAGTTCTTACCACTGGGTAAGGTTGATGATCCCTCATTTTACAGATTGAATTTGGACCTAATCTGTGATAGCTCTTGTTGTATTCCCATTTTAAAGATGAAAAAGTAGAGGTGTAAAGAGGTTAAGTAATTATCTAATGACAAGTAGTCATAACAAGGCTGGGTTTGGAACTCAGGTCTGCTTTACTCCAAAGTCAAGTCCATGATCTTATATATCCACATTTCTCAAATGGGTATGCTAAGGAGTAATCAAAGCTACAGAATAAATATGCACATCTTCTTGTCAATTTACTAGAATAACTTAAAAAGAAATATGTTTTTTAAAAATTAAAAACAATTATCATGAAGTAAATATAAAATTTGCATGAATTTTAAATAGAAAATGAAATTTCAAAGAAATTATAAAGATATAGCCTGCTTTTTGGGTCATCTCCTCCCCTCCTCCCATGAGGGAACATGCTTTCCTTCCTCTATCATTCTGACTACAGTAGTGGAAAAAATTAATAAGGAGTGCACTTTACAAGGTTGCTTTTTAAAAAAACAAATCAAAGATGCATCCGGTTATTTTTTGATTCCTTCATCCTATTGTAGCTTTGTGAAACACAAAAAAGAAGAACGATAAAGTTTTTCTGGTGTCCCTGGATTTACTGAGGCTAATAGAGGGATCAAAGAAAAAACTGGAATTCATTGACTTCTTATCTTGAAGTTGTATGTGGCAGTGGTTTCTATTGGGATTACGTAGTACTTCAGCAAGAGATTATCCTGTCACTCGTATTTTTTTACTTCACTTTTACATTTATCAGTGTCTGTAAAGTATTGTGTATATATATTTATGCTAAGTAAATTTGCATTATTTTGGGGAGTGCTGTCAGTTTGGATATTTTCCTAAGGTCCTAGTAGTGGGACTTGAAACTAAAGTATAGTTGTCCCTCAATATCCATGAGGGGTTGGTTCCAGGAGTCTCTGAAGATACCAAAATCTGAGGATGCTCTAGTCCCTTATGTAAAATGGCGTAGTACAGTGAATACAGTGGGCTCTCGTTATCTGCAGGTTTCACATCCTTGGATACTGTAATGACATAGTGGCAAAAGTAATAGAATTGATTCCAGTTAAGGCAAGCTGATCCCAAGTTGATACACACGAACTTTGTTTTACACTGCATTGTATTTAAGAAAAGGAAAACATTACTTAATGATTATTATGGGATAATGTAGTAAGAGATATTTTCCCAGGGCTCACTGAATATTTGATGAAATTCAATACTTAGGGTTTTTAAGTGTGATAATGCATTGGGTTATGTTAAAAAAATGTCCTTATCCTTTAGAGATATATCCTGAAATCCTTATGGATGAAATGATATGATATCTGGAATTTACTTCAGAACAATCTGGGAGGGCTTTGGGGGTGGGTTAATGGGGAGTGAAACAAAAATGGCTACGACTTGGTAATTGTTGAAGAGGGTATTGTGTTCATGGCTGTTCATTTTACTGTTACCTCTACTCTTGTATATGCTTGAACTTTTTCATAATAAAAAGTAAAAAAGATGTTCTGCCAAAAGATAAGTGACTTGGATGGATTGTAAGCTTTAGGATAATATCTTCATGTTCTAATGGACTATAGGATTAGAGGAGTGGGGATGAGACTATTACAAGGAAGTTATAACAGCAATCACAGTAATGTTATGTAATCCTAGCATTTTACCAATATAGTTGGTAAATTTTTGTCTATATTTTTGTCTACATTTTAAAACTTAAAGTAGTTTACTAGTTAAATTTTCTTCGTTAAAAGCCTTAGTGAAGTCTTGGAATAATGGTTTCCTAAAAATAATCAATTTTCTAACTAAGATAAAAGAAACTTTTAAGGAATTAACTTCGTGTGCTAAATTTGAATAACTGAAGACAAGTGTTATTTTGGCAAAGAGGTGCTAACAGCTTCTTTCTTTTTTTTAAGCAATATTTAAACAAAATCAGAAACCCAAAAATGTACAAAAAATGTATTAAGCAAAAAGAAAAGGCCAGTTAGATGATGTGTCATTTTCTGTGTGTATTGATGCAATCTGTTTTTTGCAATGACTTTTTACTCTTCATTCTGCCTTTATTGTCCCAATAGAACAGCATGTGATGATAATGTTTAAATATGGCTTTTTTTTTTATTATATAAGCTTCAGGTGTACAACATTAAAATTTGGCATCTTTATGCACTACAAAGTGATCACCCCCAAAAGTCTAGTTACCATTCATCGCCATATACTTGACCTCCTTCACCCCTTTCACCCACCTCCAGCTCCCTTCCCCTCTGGTAACCACTGATCTGTTCGTTATATGTATGAGATTGTTTTTGTTTTGTTTGTTCATTTGTTTTGTTTTATATTCCACATATGAGTGAAATCATATGGTATTTGTGTTTTTCCTTCTGGTTTACTTAACATAATATCCTCAAGGTCCATCCATGCTGTCACAAATGGCAAGATTCATTTTATGGCTGAGTAGTATTCCATTGTGTGTTTTACACACACACACACACACACACCCCCACATCTTGGTCCATTCATTCATTGATGGAAACTTAGGTTGTTTCCATATCTTGCCTATTGTAGATAATGCTGCAGCGAACACAGAGGTGCATGTATCTTTTCAAATTAGTGTTTTTGTGTTCTTTGGATAAATACCCAGAAGTGGGACAGCTGGATCGTATGGTAGATCTAGTCTTAATTTTCTGAGGAATCTCCATACTGTTTTACACAGTGGCTGCACCAGTTTACAGTACCACCAACAGTGTATGAGGGTTCCCTTTTCTACACATCCTGTCCAACACTTCTTATTTCTTATCTTTTTGATAAAAGCCATTTTAACAGTTGTGGAGTGATATCTCATTGTAGTTTTGATTTGTATTTCCCTGATAATTAGAGATGTTGAGCACCTTTTCATGTGTGGGTTGGCCATCTCTATGTCTTCTTTGGAAAAATGTCTTTTTAGATCCTCTGCCCAGTTCTTAAATATTTAGTTATTTGGCTGCATCGGGTCTTAGTTGCGGCACGTGGGATCTTTGTTGCGGCCCACGAGCTCTTCGTTGCAGTGCGTGGGCTTCTCTCTACTTGTGGCACACGGGCTCCAGGGTGTGTGTGCTCAGTAGTTGCGGCACGCGGGCTCTAGAGCGCGTGGGCTTAGTTGCCCTGAGGCACGTGGAATCTTAGTTCCCTGACCAGGGATCGAACCCACGTCCCCTGCACTGGGAGGTGGGTTCTTAACCACTGGGCCACCAGGGAAGTCCCTCCAGTTCTTAATTGGGTTGTTTGGTTTTTTTTGTTGTTGAGTTGTATGAGTTCTTTATATGTTTTGGACATTAACCTCTTATCAGATATAATTCGCACATATCTTCTCCCATTCAGTAGGTTGCCGTTTTGTTTTGATGGTTTGCTTTGCTGTGCAGAAGCTTTTTAGCTTGCTATAGTCCCACTTGTTTATTTTTGCTTTCATTTCCCTTGCCTTTGGACTCAGATCCACAAAGACATTGCTAAGACTAAGGTCAATGAGTTTTCACCTATGTTTTCTCCTAGGAATTTTATGGTTTCAGGTCTTACATCCAAGTGTTTACTCATTTTGAGTTAATTTTTATGTATAGTTTATATAGTGGTCTAGTTTCATTCTTTTGCATGTGGCTGTCCAGTTTTCCCAGCACCATTTATTGAAGGGACTATCCATTCTCCATTGTATGTTCTTTGCTTCTTTGTTATAAATTAATTGACCATATATGTGTGGGTTTATTTCTGGGTTCTCAGTTCTGTTCCATTGGTCTCTGTATCTGTTTTGTGCCAGTACCGTACTATATAGCTTGTAATATAGTTTGAAATCAAGGAGCATGATACCTCCAGCTTCGTTCTTCTTTCTCAAGGTTTTGGCTATTCAGGATCTTTTGTGTTCTGTACAAATTTTAGAATTATTTGTTCTAGTTCTGTAAAATATGCCATTGTAATTTTGACAGGTATTACATAGAATCTGTAGATTGTTTTGGGTAGTATGGACATTTTAACAATATTCTTCCAGTCCATGAGCATGGAATATCATTTCGTTTATTTGTGTTCTCTTTAATTTCTTTCATCATTATCTTAGTATACAGGTCTTTCACCTCCCTTGGTTACATTTTTTCTTAGGCATTTTGTTATTCTGGAGGAAGTTGTAAATGGGATTGTTTTCTTAATTTCTCTTTACGATAGTTCATTGTTAGTGTATAGAAATGCAACAGATTTCTATATATTAATTTTGTATCCTGTGGCTACTGAATTCATTTATTAGTTCTAGCAGTTTTTTGGTGGAGCCCTTAGGGTGTCCTCTATATAATATCATGTCACCTGCAAATAATGACAGTCTTACTTCTTCCTTTCCAGTTTGGATTCCTTTTATTTCTTTTTCTTGCCAAATTGCTGTGTGGCTAGGACTTCCAATACTGTGTTAAATAAAAGTGGCAATAGTGGGCATCTTTGTCTTGTTCCTGACAGCTTTTCACTTGAGGTACATTCCCTCTATACGCACTTTGTTGAGAGTTTTTTTATCATAAATGGAAGTTGAATTTTATCAGATTTTTTTTCTGCATCTGTTGAGGTGATCATACGATTTTTTCCCCTTTGTTATATTAATGTGGTGTGTACATCGATTAATTGGCAGATATCGAACCATCCTTGCATCTCTGGAATAAATCCCACTTCGTCATGGTGTATAATCCTTTTTATATATTGTTGAATTTGGTTTGCTAATATTTTGTTAAGGATTTCTGCATCTGTGTTCATCAGTGATATTGGCCTGTAATTTTTTTTGTGTGTGTATGTGGTGTCCTTGCCCGGTTTTGCTATCAGGGTAGTAGGGACATTTGGCTGGCCTCATAAAACGTGTTTAATATGGCTTTGTTTTAAGAACAGAGAAATACTGCATAAGCTATTAGTCTTCCCACTTAAACAGGCATGAAGAGTATGTAAAGTTAAAATGTAGATTATGACAAAATGAAGTATGTTTTATTGTTAAGATTAAAGATTTTGTTGGATCATAAACCCTACCCATAATCCAGGAGTAATTTAATTTGCCAAGATAAAAATATTAATATGCCAAGAAACAACCACATACTTTCCTGGCATGTCTACTAGAGGATTTTTATTTCTTTACTCTTTTTTCAGTGTATGCATTGTATATGGGTGCATGTGTGTGTGTGTGTGTGTGAGAGAGAGAGAGAGAGAGAGAGAGAGAGAGAGAGAGATGGACTGATTATAGCAGAGCCTTGGCATTTCCAGGGGATGGATCCTGAAGGTATGCTGACTTAACATGGATATAGAGTCATCCTTTGATTAAAGGGCAGTGATAACATACATAGCTGGTCCTAGGACTCAGTTCCATATGCAGTCCTCCTGAGTTTTTAGGAGACTTCGTGAAGATAGCTGCAAGGAATTCTCTGCTGGCCAGGGCACATCTCACAGTTGCAGCTGCTGTTTGTTACCCATGAGGAAAGTATGAAACTGTAGAGTCATGTATTTAGGTTGCTCTTCTCACTTATCCCAGATAGGATGCTCTGAACTTGCCCAACAAGGCATTTCCTCAGAAATACCTCTCTTCTGGTTGTTATTGTGGTCAGATAAGTGAGATAAAAGAGATGAGAATATCATGGAGTTTTGGTAGTATTAGTGATAGTGCTTGATTAATGAATAGAGTGTTTAATTCTTATTACACATCGCATATTGTTATGTGAGGATATGATGTGAGGGTATGAAGAATACCGAGAAATATATATTATCTGAGACTGTCTTCATGAATATTTTCACTCACTTGACAAAATCGAATACCTGCTCTGTGCCAGGCGTTATACTAGGTAATTGGGAGATCACTACGTTCATAAGGCAGCTAAGATAGCTGATAAAAGTTTCATTGTTTGTAATTTACTGATTTACTCTAGAGCTGTACAGAATTTATTTTCCCACCACATGAAGGCAACTATGTTACTGTTAACGCTTATTATCTGATCCCTAATTTTCCAGTTCTTTCTACCACTTATCACTTGGTTGCTTTCCTCTGGATGTGTTTACTTATTAATGGCACACTTCAGAGGAGGAGCTTTGGAGTTAACACAATATTCCAAGAGAGATTTGGAGTAGAGTAGAATGCCTCTCCCCTAACTTTGCACATTATATTACTGTTAACACAGTTACCTTAAATTTTTGACACATGTTCAGTGGGTAGTAACTTAAAATTCTGTATGAGTAGATAAGGTATATCTCCTTCCTTTTAAATTTAATCATTTGAATTTTTCAAACTAAGTGGAGAACTTTATGTTTGTTAACTTCCATCCCTCTACCTGCTCTTAATCATCTGTCTAGGAATCTGCTCCATATCAGTTTTTCCTTACATTTCCTTTGGCTTCTGAATCTCCCTTTCTACTGGTTCCCGTTTCTCAACCTATTTCCAATTTAAAGACTTGCCAAGTTTCTCTCAGTTTAAAAATACCCTTTATTGATTCTATGTCCTATTCTGAATGCTTCCATATTTCTCTCTCTATTCCCCCCATATTTCTCTTAAGTATTAGTGTACCTTAAGGGTCTCTCCTTGTTCTCTTTTCCATTCCACCCTACCCTGTTACATATGGTCTCTTTGGATAATCATCTTTTCTTTGGTTTTAACTGTCCATTTTATATGTGCTATTGACTTTCAAAGCAGCAGCCTCATTCCTAACTTCTGTTGAACCTATATTCTATTGCTTATAAAGGATGAAAGTCAGGTTAATTGGCTTGGTTAACAGAGCTCACTGTGATTTGGCCCAAGGTAGCCTATACCTTTCCCAATACCTTGTACTATAATGATACTTTGATGCTTGTAATTTTTGTGAACTTCATCATTTCATGTCTCTTTGCCTTTGCCAGTTCTCTCAGTTGCTTGCCTCTTAGTCTTCTGTTTGTCCCTTAGACTTCTGCATAGGCGTTATCTCCTGTGAAGTCTTCCCTGACAGTTACTTACTTCTCCCTCCTCTGTATTTCTCATTCTTACACATACATCTGCTATTGCAGCTGTCACATTACTTTTTACATATCTGTTTGTCTTTCTTACTAATTTGTGAGTTCTTTACAGCCAGGAACTAGATCTTATTCATTTTAGTATTCCTAATGCTTAGCACACTTTCTGGCACATAGTGTATTCTCACTGAGTATTAAATTGAACTTAACTAGTTTTGAACTTATTGAAATAAGATGAAGTATGATGAGAAGGATATGATTGAGTTTTTGGATCCTGGTTTTATCATCAGAATATTAGCTACTTTAGCTTTGTGTCGTTCGTATATGTAAATGAACATCAGTCTGTTAGTTAACACTCTGAGTGTCCTGAGATTTGGAATTGTATCATATTCACTTCTGTATTGCTAGTACCTAACACAGTACCTGCCAAATGTCAGTCTACCAGTGTTTATTGAACTGAAGCAAGTCAAGTTGAAATTAGATGAAGGCATTCATGCTGCAATGATTCTGTATGACTGGTAACATTCATCTTTATTTCTGTATTTAATCTTTAAGAATAAGTCAGAGAAATTTTGTCACTTGCCTTATTGAAATCCAGATTTAGGAAATATATGTTATATTCCTGACATGCAAGTCCAATCATCTGTTAAAAAATGGGCATCATTTATTCATAATGGTATCAGTTCTCCTTCTAAGGATCTATTGGCCAGCATCTCTTCAAGAATTTGTTCTAAAATTTGTTATGAATTGATAGCAAAGTAATAGTTGTCTTAATTTTTCTATTTTTCTCCTCTTTTGAAGTGCTTCTAGCATTCCTTGTATTGAAAAAAAAAAATCCCTTAGTATCTTTGATGGTTCTTGGTGCAAGACATAAATTTACAGATTCAAGAAGCTTGAGGAACAGACACCAAGGAGGATTAATACAAAGACACATAGGCACATAAAAGTCAAACTCCTGAAAACCAAAGATAAAGAGAAAAGTCTTAAAAATATTCAGATGAAAAAAAAGACATTCCATGAAGAGAACAATGACAAGAATGTTAGTTAACTTCTCATCAGAAACAATGAAATACAGGGGACAGTGGAATGATATCTTTAAATACTGAGAAAAATTATCAAAATAGAATTTTATATCCAGCAAAATTATCTTTCAAAACTGAAAGTGAATACATTTTCAGAAAATAAAACCCGAGAGAATTTGTTGCCAACAGACCATTTATAAGAAATGCTGATGGAAGTTCTTTAGGCTGAAGAGAAACAATACCAGATGGATGTGGATCTATGGAAGAGTGAAGAGAACTGAAAATTGTATATACAGGCATATCTCGGAGATACTATGAGTTTGTCCCAGACCACCACAGTGAAGTGAATATCACAGTAAAGTGAGTCACATGAATTTCTTGGTTTCCCAGTGCATATAAAAGTTATGTAATACTATGCTGTAGTCCGTTAAGTGTGAAATAGCATTATGCCTACAGAAGCAACATACATACCTTAATTAAAAAAATACCTTATTGCTAAAAAATGCTAACGATCATCTGAGCCTTCAGTGAGTTGTAATCTTTTTGCTGTTGGAGGGTTTGAAATATTGCAGGGATTACCAAAGTGTGACACAGAGACAAAGTGAGCAAATGCTGTTGGAAAAATGGCACCAATAGACTTGCTTAATTTGTAAAAAAAAAAAACAAAAAAAACCAAACAATGTATGTGAAGCACAATAAAATGAAGTATTCCTGTATGTGGCTAAATATAAAAAAATTGTATTTCTCTTTGCATATTTTCTTTAAAAAACAAGTAATACAGAAACAACAACATTACATTGTGGAGTTTTATATTTTATGTAGAAGTTAAAATACAGTTGGCCCAGGACTTCCCTGGTGGTCCAGTGGTAAAGAATCTGCCTTCCAATGAAGGGGATATGGGTTCGATCCCTGGTTGGGGAACTAAGATCCCACATGCCATGGGGCAACTAAGCCCGTGTGCCACAACCACTGAGCTCCCACGCCTCAGCTAGAGAGAAGCCCAAGTGCCGCAGTGAAGAGCTCACATGCCACAACGAAAAGATCCCGCATGCCTCAACAAACTTCCATGTGCCTGCAACTAAGACCCGATGCAGCCAAAATAAATAAATTTAAAAAAAAATACAGTTGACCCTTGAACAATGTCTGTTTGAACTGCATGGGTCCACTTAGTCCACTTATACATGGATTTTTTTTCAATAAATTTGTACTACAGTACTGTGTGATCCATGGTTGGTTGAATCCACTGTGAAGTTATACACAGATTTTCAACTGCATGGAGGGTTGGCACCCTGACCCTCATGTTGTTCAAGGGTCAACTCTATGACAAGAAGCTGAAAGAAAAGAAGCAACTGAACTCTCCTGTAAGGTTCTTACATTATATGGGATGTAGTAATAATATTAACTCAAGGTAGACTGAGAAGTTATGGATACATATCATAATTTTTAGAACAACCAAATAGAATAATAAATAGAAGAACTATATAGTTAAAAAGTCAATAGAGGAGATAAAATGGAATACTGAAAATAGGCTCAACCTTAAAGAATGCTGGTAAGGAAGAATAACTAAACGAGAATTGGGACAGATTACAAACAAAAAAGATATTAGACTTAAACTCAGCCATATTAATAATTACATTAAATATAAATAGACTAAACAGTGATCAGAAGGTAGAGACTGTCAGATTGGATAAAAAAGAAAAACTGATCTGTATTGTTTACAAGAGGGGCATTTGAAATATAAAGACCCAGTTAGGTTGGAAATAAAAGGATGAAAAAAGCTGTGTTATATAGACACTGATTATACCAAAGTTGGTGTGATTAATTAACACATTTTTGACTGGAGATGTATTACGGCCACAGACATTAGTTTCTGCAAAAATCCCCTGGTCAATAATGTGTTACTGTCAGTGCAAGTAGACTTTAAGATAAGGAATATTACTAGAAATAAGGAAGTTCTGGCCTACTATTTTTCTGCTTTTTAATCCTGGGTAAATCATATGGTCTTCTTTTGATTTCTCATCTATAAATTGCAATTAATATTTGAGTTATGTTAGGCACTTTACCTGCATTATCATTAGTCCTTGTAGTAGCCTTGCAAGATGACTGTTACTCCCATTGAATGGGTGAGAATACTGAGGTTCAGAGAGGTAAGTAACTTTCCTAAAGTCACAGGGCTAGTAAGTGGCAAAATGTGGATTTAAAGCCAGTTCTGCTTTGATTCAGACTTGATTTTTTTTCACTATACATTGTTTCTTGCCAATATACCCTCCTGAAAAGGAGTGTATACATATATTTTGCTTCTGTATAGACACACCTAATTGGAAGATCTCTCCCGGATTACCTACCTATTTAATCATGCCCTTTTGGAACCCATTCTTCTTTAAGTCATATAAAAATAGTTGTATTCAAATGTTATTAATAGGTTGTGATTGAGACTTTTCAGTGTTGGCATTATGATTTTACTACTAATCAGTACATTTCAAAGATGCTGTCTCCTGAAATACTTTAAATGCAGCCCCAAATTCCCCTAAGTCAGTGTTGATTTGCTTTCATTTTGATTAAGCTAAATGAAAAGACAAAGTAGTTTAGATCATTGAAGTCCACATGGGAAAGATATTGGCATTTTGTAGCCTACTGTGAATTCTTCATATGATAAATTGCATAATGTATATTATTTGCCTCTTAAAGTTGTAGACTGTGTATTACTGATACTTGTTTAATCTTTTTCATCACATTTGTAGTGTCTGGTCAGACTGAATACTTATAAACTTTAGTTTACAGTAATGCTATAAAAAGCTAAGTATGATTTGTTTGTGTTTATTAAAGAATTTTACAAACCTCTAGATGTACTTTGTTGCCTGAAATGCTATGAAGCCTGAGAGCAGGACTATATCTTTTACCCGCTGTATTTCCAGACACTGCTGGCATGTGGTAGACACTCAATTAAATACTTTTTGGTAGTTTTACTATTTTTTCTAATTATTGTTCCTAAAAGTCTTACATAAAAAATAGTGGTGTAATGCAGTTCCCATAAAGATATATTAAGTGTTTGCTCCCTCTTGTGGATATAAAGGAGAATGTAAGCTCTTAAAATAAGTCTATTCTCTTGTTTTTGTTTCTAAAAGGTGAACCATATTTTTTCCCTTTTTGGAAGGATATTAATCCATACAACTTTATCAACTCAGTAAAATGTTTAGTCCACATACACTCCTAAAACACACAGAATTCATGCTCAAGTATCATTGTGTAATGTCCAAGATAAAATTTGTATATTATTATTCAAGCCAGAACTTAGTAGCACTTTTGAGCACACCCTTTCTAATATTCTGCATATAAATTACATGAATTGTGAAATAACTTAATTTGTTTTAATTCCAAAACCACATTAGATATTTTTGCATGTATGTGAGAGTATTACTGAAAGTATAATTTCCTAATTGTGTTAAGCATTACTTGTTTTGATCAAAGTAAAAATAAAAGCTTAATCAATTTGCTTGCCTTTCACAGCTTTTAATATTAGAACACCTGTCCAAACGGGTTTTTTCTAATGCATAATATATATATATATTTAAAAATTAATTAATTTTATTTTTGGCTGCGTTGGGTGTTTGCTGCGCATGGGCTTTCTTTAGTTGCAGCGAGCGGAGACTACTCTTGCGCTGCGTGGGCTTCTCATTGCGTGGCTTCTCTTGTTGCGGAGCACGGGCTCTAGGCACGCGGGCTTCAGTAGTTGTGGCACGTGGGCTCAGTAGCTGTGGCTCAAGGGCTCTAGAGCGCAGACTCAGTAGCTGTGGTGCACCGGCTTAGTTGCTCCGCGGCATGTGGGATCTTCCCGGACCAGGGCTCAAACCCGTGTCCCCTGCCTTGGCAGGCGGATTCTTAATCACTGCGCCACCAGAGAAGCCCGGTGCATAATATTTTTATTCTAAAGACTGAATCCAACTGATACTATAAGCAACTGAGCCTTGGGAATGCTTTGACATGTAGAAAAATCTTTTTAACACATGTATGTATCCTTGACATTCTTTTCTCTATATAATTACAGACTTTCATATTACTTTGTTAGACCTCTTCATTTTCTATTTACCTCTGTCATTAATAGAAGTTGACTTTCATTTTAGACTAATTTTGGAATGGAAACAATATTTTCACCACTTGAGAAGAATTGTACTCTATGTGCCAAAGACAAGTAGCATGCAATAAATGTTCACTTTAGTGTAGATGTTGGACTCTTAATCGGACTCACTTACTAGACAGGTGTGTGCTCCTGAAACCTGTCTAGCTGTGAAGCATGATCCAGTCTTCAACTCAGCAAAATCACGATTTATCTGTCATTAACTAAAGCAAACAGAAAACCAAAACTTTGTTGTGGTATAATATTCATATAGCAAAGAACACAGATCATAAGAATATAGTTTCATGAACTTGTACAGAATGAATGCATCCATGAAAACGACATTCAGGTTAAGAAAACTATGTAAGTAGAACTACAGAAGCCTCCTTCTAGTCAGTACCCGGCCCCACCCACGCTCTAAGTAAACCCAATGCTTTGAATCTAACATTATATATATATTAGTTTTGCCTGAAAAAAACACTATATTGTGTGAAACCATATGTAGACTTTCTTTTTGTGTGGTAAAATATGCATAACATAAAATTTACCTTTTTAACCATTTTTAAGTGTACAATTCAGTGGCATTAAGTACACTCTCATTGTTGTGCACCATCACTACCGTCTATCCAGAATTTTTTGATCTTCCAAAACTAAATGCCATACCGATTAAATATTAACTATACATTCCCCTCTCCCTCCAGCCCCTGGCAACCACCATTCTACTTTCTGTCTCTGTGGATTTGACTTTTCTAGGTACCTCATATAAGTAGAATCATACAATATTTGTCCTTTTGTGTCTGGCTTATTCTGACATAATGACCTCATGGTTCATCCCTGTTATAGCATGTGTCAGAATTTCCTTCCTTTTTAAGACTGAATAATATTCTGTTGTATGTATATACCACATTTTGTTTATCCATTCATTGTTCAATGGACATTTGAGTTGATTCCACCTTTTGACTGTTGTGAACAATGCTGCTATGAACATGAATCTACAAATATCTCTTTAAGTCCCTGCTTTAAATTCTTTTTGGTATATACCCAGAAGTGGAATTGCTGGGTGAAATGGTAGTTCTGTGTTTAAGTTTTTGAGGATATGGTAGGTTTTTGTCATATATTTTGTATCCTGTGACCTTAAAAATTTACCTGTCACCCTGGAAGCTTTTTCTTTTTAAAGAATGCAGAGGATTTTCTATGTATAGTTATTTGTTTGTGATAAAAGATATCTTTGTTTCTTTCATGTTTTTTTTTTTTTTAAAAGAGATCTTTTTTTAAAAAAATTCTTTATTTTTTATTTATTTATTTTTGGCTGTGTTGGGTCTTCGCCTCTGTGCGAGGGCCCTCTCCAGTTGCGGCAAGCGGGGGCCACTCTTCATTGCGGTGCGCAGGCCTCTCACCATCGCGGCCCCTCCTGTTGCGGAGCACAGGCTCCAGACGCGCAGGCTCAGCAGTTGTGGCCCACGGGCCCAGTTGCTCCGCGGCATGTGGGATCCTCCCAGACCAGGGCTCAAACCCGTGTCCCCTGCATTGGCAGGCAGACTCCCAACCACTGCGCCACCAGGGAAGGCCCTGTTTCTTTCATGTTAAACCACCTTTGCATTGATGGAAGAAACCCCACTTAGTCATGATGTGTTATCCTTTATATATGTTCCTGGATTTGGTTTTGTTAAGGATTTTTGCATCTATGTCCATGAAGAAAATTAGTCCAGATCTGGAGAAATTGTAGACCTTCTCTCTGCTCCATGTTAGTGAGGTGAGCCAGTGGATCAGTGACAATGTGTATGAGTTACAATAGCACCTTGGGCCATACCTAGACGTTTTGAGGGTAGTTTGTCTGCTCCTTCTCTTCTGCCTTCTAAATCTTGCACACATTTTTCTTATGGCTATTCCTGACCTGAAACCACTGAGGGAAGAAATTTTCAGAAATGTAGTTTCAACTTAGGTAAGTCTGAGATCAGCTGATATCATCTTGGCCATACCTCCTACATCTCTTTGTTTTTCCCCTTCTTGTTACAGCATACATAGCTTTCTTAGCACAGTCAGACTTGAATTATATTATACGACTTCATGTATAATGAGAGAACTTTTTTTTTTTTTTATTATTATTTTTTTTTTTAATTTTTTTTTTTAAACATCTTTATTGAAGTATAATTGCTTTACAATGGTGTGCTAGCTTCTGCTTTACAACAAAGTGAATCAGTTACACATATACATATGTTGCCATATCTCTTCCCTCTTGCATCTCCCTCCCTCCCACCCTCCCTATCCCACCCCTC
Source organism: Eubalaena glacialis (assembly GCF_028564815.1). Classification (NCBI taxonomy): domain Eukaryota; kingdom Metazoa; phylum Chordata; class Mammalia; order Artiodactyla; family Balaenidae; genus Eubalaena; species Eubalaena glacialis. The sequence continues at coordinate 152,737,284 of NC_083718.1, forward strand.
TAGGTGGTCACAAAGCACCGAGCTGATCTCCCTGTGCTATGCGGCTGCTTCCCACTAGTTATCTATTTTACATTTGGTAGTGTATATATGTCCATGACACTCTCTCACCCTGTCACATCTCACCCCTCCCCCTCCCCATATCCTCAAGTCCATTCTCTAGTAGGTCTGTGTCTTTATTCCCATCTTGCCACTAGGTTCTTCATGACCTCTTTTTTTTTTTTTTTTTTTCCCTTAGATTCCATATATATGTGTTAGCATACTGTATTTGTTTTTCTCTTTCTGACTTACTTCACTCTGTATGACAGACTCTAACTCCATCCACCTCATTACAAACACCTCCATTTCATTTCTTTTTATGGCTGAGTAATATTCCATTGTATATATGTGCCACATCTTCTTTATCCATTCATCCGATGATGGACACCTAGGTTGCTTCCATGTCCTGGCTATTGTAAACAGAGCTGCAATGAATATTTTGGTACATGACTCTTTCTGAATTATGGTTTTCTCAGGGTATATACCCAGTAGTGGGATTGCTGGGTCATATGGTAGTTCTATTTTTAGTTTTTTAAGGAACCTCCATACTGTTCTCCATAGTGGCTGTATCAATTTACATTCCCACCAACAGTGCAAGAGTGTTCCCTTTTCTCCACACCCTCTCCAGCATTTATTGTTTCTAGATTTTTTGATGATGGCCATTCTGACCGGTGTGAGATGATACCTCATTGTAGTTTTGATTTGCATTTCTCTAATGATTAATGATGTTGAGCATTCTTTCATGTGTCTGTTGGCAATCTGTATCTCTTCTTTGGAGAAATGTCTATTTAGGTCTTCTGCCCATTTTTGGATTGGGTTGTTTGTTTTTTTGTTATTGAGCTGCATGAGCTGCTTGTAAATCTTGGAGATTAATCCTTTGTCCGTTGCTTCATTTGCAAATATTTTCTCCCATTCTGAGGGTTGTCTTTTGGTCTTGTTTATGGTTTCCTTTGCTGTGCAAAAGCTTTTAAGTTTCATTAGGTCCCATTTGTTTATTTGTGTTTTTATTTCCATTTCTCTAGGACCTGGGTCAAAAAGGATCTTGCTGTGACTTATGTCATACAGTGTTCTGCCTATGTTTTCCTCTAAGAGTTTGATAGTGTCTGGCCTTACACTTAGGTCTTTAATCCATTTTGAGTTTATTTTTGTGTATGGTGTTAGGGAGTGTTCTAATTTCATACTTTTACATGTACCTGTCCAATTTTCCCAGCACCACTTATTGAAGAGGCTGTCTTTTCTCCACTGTATATGCTTGCCTCCTTTATCAAAGATAAGGTGACCATATGTGCGTGGGTTTATCTCTGGGCTTTCTATCCTGTTCCATTGATCTATATTTCTGTTTTTGTGCCAGTACCAAACTGTCTTGATTACTGTAGCTTTGTAATATATTCTGAAGTCAGGGAGCCTGATTCCTCCAGCTCCATTTTTCGTTCTCAAGATTGCTTTGGCTATTCGGGGTCTTTTGTGTTTCCATACAAATTGTGAAATTTTTTGTTCTAGTTCTGTGAAAAATGCCAGTGGTAGTTTGATAGGGATTGCATTGAATCTGTAGATTGCTTTGGGTAGCAGAGTCATTTTCACAATGTTTATTCTTCCAATCCAAGAACATGGTATATCTCTCCATCTATTTGTATCATCTTTAATTTCTTTCATCAGTGTCCTATAATTTTCTGCATACAGGTCTTTTGTCTCCTTAGGTAGGTTTATTCCTAGGTATTTTATTCTTTTTGTTGCAATGGTAAACGGGAGTGTTTTCTTAATTTCACTTTCAGATTTTTCATCATTAGTATACAGGAATGCAAGAGATTTCTGTGCATTAATTTTGTATCCTGCTACTTTACCCAATTCATTGATTAGCTCTAGTAGTTTTCTGGTAGCATCTTTTGGATTCTCTATGTATAGTATCATGTCATCTGCAAACAGTGACAGCTTTACTTCTTCTTTTCCGATTTGGATTCCTTTTATTTCTTTTTCGTCTCTGATTGCTGTGGCTAACACTTCCAAAACTATGTTGAATAATAGTGGTGAGAGTGGGCAACCTTGTCTTGTTCCTGATCTTAGTGGAAATGGTTTCAGTTTTTCACCATTGAGGACAATGTTGGCTGTGGGTTTGTCATATACGGCCTTTATTATGTTGAGGAAAGTTCCCTCTATGCCTACTTTCTGCAGGACTTTTATCATAAATGGGTGTTGAATTTTGTCGAAAGCTTTCTCTGCATCTATTGAGATGATCATATGGTTTTTCTCCTTCAATTTGTTAATATGATGTATCACGTTGATTGATTTGCGTATATTGAAGAATCCTTGCATTCCTGGAATAAACCCCACTTGATCATGGTGTATGATCCTTTTAATGTGCTGTTGGATTCTGTTTGCTAGTATTTTGTTGAGGATTTTTGCATCTATGTTCATCAGTGATATTGGCCTGTAGTTTTCTTTCTTTGTGACATCTTTGCCTGGTTTTGGTATCAGGGTGATGGTGGCCTCGTAGAATGAGTTGGGGAGTGTTCCTCCCTCTGCAATATTTTGGAAGAGTTTGAGAAGGATAGGTGTTAGCTCTTCTCTAAATGTTTGATAGAATTCGCCTGTGAAGCCATCTGGTCCTGGGCTTTTGTGTGTTGGAAGATTTTTAATCACAGTTTCAATTTCAGTGAGAGAACTTTATAATAGGAATACACGTCAATTTATCCCTTCCCAGCCTTTGTTTTATTCTTATATTTTTACTTCTATATATGTTATGAACATCACAATTCATTGCTATTATTTTTGCTTTAAAGAGTTAATTGTCTTTTAAAGAATACAAGAAATGAGAAAAAATGTTTTATATTTACCCATATATTTACCATTTTTGGCACTCTTTGCGTAAAAGTTCCATCTGGTATCATTTCCCTTCAGCATAAAAAATTTAACTATTTCTTGTACCAAGAAAGATTTGTTGGTGAGAAATTCTCTCAGCCTTTGTTTATCTGAAAATTTCTTTATTTTGCCTTTTAATTATTTATATATTAAGTTTTTATTAAGGAGTTAGATGCAGTGGTAAACTTAACTGTGTTGGGTGTGTAAAACATTTTGGCAAAGAGTATTAAAGAAAATCGTTAGGGAAATTAAGTCTCTGCTACTTCATAATTTTATTACTCTGCTTTTATCTTTTGATAAGTAAAATTTATTTTGCTGTTTATAACTAAAAAAATTTTAATTTATTTGAAATGCATATTCAGTGAAATGCACTCATTTTACGTGGACAATTTGATGAGTTTTAATAACTGTACATACCCCTCTAACCATCACCCTAATAAAGATACATAGTATTCCATTGTTCCAGAAAGTTTTCCTCATGTTCTATTCTAGTTAGTCCCCATGCCTTATAGGAAACCACTGTTCTCATTTCTATCATGGTAAATTAGTTTTGCCCTTTTTTGTTCTTCATATAAATGAAGTCATACAGTCTTTTGCATCTTGCTTCTTTCCCTCAACATAATGCTTTTGCGTTTCATCCATGTATGAGTATATGTAGTTTTTATTGCTGAGTAGTATTCCATTATCCTAATAAAGATATAGAATATTTTCCTTGCTCTAGAAAGGTTCCCCCAAGGCCTCTTCCAGTCAATCCCTATGCCTCATAGGAAACCACAGGTTTCTATCACCGTAGATTAGTTTTGCCTGTTATTGAACTTCATATAAACAAAATCACATAGCATGCAGTCTTTTAAGTCTGACTTTTTTTTCAACCTGATGCTTTTGAGGATCATCAGATACATGTATTATGAATATTTTATCCCAGTCTATGTCTTGCCTTTTTATTTTACCTTAGAGCCTGGTGTGTTGTCTGAGATCTTGCCCCCCTGCTGTTCCTGAAGTATAATTTTTGTCTGGTAAGACCGCCAAAAATTATGCTCTTTTCTTTAGAGGTTTTTTTTAACTTAGGTTTTTAGCTTTTTAACCTGTAGATGCCTAGAATTTAGTAAATGTTACTTACCAGAAAACTGGCATTATGTTTGAGGACTCCCAAATTTCATTAATAACATTATGAGGCAAATAATAGTATAAGGCAGAGTAGAATTAAATACAAAGTGATTGTTACAGAGAATCATAAGAGAATAGAAAAGAAAGAACCGTGTTTTTCAAGGGCTTCTTATATGAGTGATTAAGGCTTAGAATCCAAGTCATCTTTTGGCTTTTTCTCTTTCACATTTCAAAATGCAATGTGATTAAATGCTAAGTAAATCACTCAGATTTTTTTGTTTTGATACTCAAATTACAGTAGTTTTGGAAAAGCAGTTTCCCAGTGGGCTAAGTCTGAAGAAGAATTGATGCTGGACACTAGAGAGTAGCATTGATTCACTCTGTTTGTTATCATATACTTATTTAGGGGGAAATTTAGCTTATATTAAAAAATGGTTTTTATTGGCCTGTATAATTTTGTACACTTATTGATATGCCTGTGGCATCATAAGCAAAATTCCCTGTTTGGTGTAGTTGAAAGTGAATGGAGAAAAAGACAGCTAAGATTGAATCATAGTTGTTTATGCTAGGTTCTGAATTTCTGTAATATGTAGCTCAAATAATGAGAGAAGTTGTCTGACTTATAAGGAATCCATGGTCTGGTTCTATGCTTTGCAGATTTATATATTTAAGTTTTATTTATTATCCGTCAGTGATAATGCTCTAGAAAATTGATTCAAAATAACATTCACAGGAGACTGATTTGTTAACTAGAATATTAATTTACAACAGGATAGACACTTTCATTGGGCTGGCCAAAATGTTCCTTCGGTTTTAAAAGTAAAAATAAAAGACACATTTTTCATTTTCACCAAGAACTTTATTGAGCAACGTATTCACCGTTGTTTTACACTACCTTCTGCCATTTTTTCAGGCAGCTTCATAATTCCATCTTACCAAAACGTTTTATCTTTTTGAGCAAAGAACTGTTCCAGGAGCCTTTTACAGTCTTTCAGGGAATTGAAATTTTTTCCTTTAAAGACCGAAATCAATGGAAATCCGAAGGTGCAATGTCTGGTGAATACGGCGGATGAATCAGAACTTCCCAGCCAAGCTATAACAGTTTTTACCTGGTCATCAAAGAAACATGCGGTCTTGCGTTATCCTGATGGAAGATTATGCATCTTCTGTTAACTAATTCCGGACGCTTTTGGTTGAGTGCTGCTTTCAGTTGGTCTAATTGGGAGCAGTACTTATTGGAATTAATCGTTTGGTTTTCCAGAAGGAGCTCACAATAGAGGACTCCCTTCCAATCCTACCATATACACAACATCAACATCAATGTGGTTGGTGGTGGTTCATTTTGCTTGCCCCATGATCTCTTCCATTCCACATTATTGTACAGTATCTACTTTCCCTCGCCCGTCACAATTTGTTTTAAAAATGGAACGTTTTCATTACGTTTCAGTAGAGAATCGCATGTGGAAATATGGTCAAGAAGGTTTTTTTTCACTTTACTTATGTGGAACCCAAACATCAAAGCGATTAATATAACCAAGCTGGTGCAAACGATTTTCAGTGCTCGATTTGGGTATTTAGAGTATGTTGGCTATCTCCCGCGTGGTATAACATTGATTGTTTTCGATTATTGTTTTGATTTGATCACTATCAACTTCAACTGGTCTACCCAACCGTGGAGCATTGTCCAGCGAGAAATCTGCAGCACGAAACTTCGCAAACCACTTTTGACACACACGTTTGATCAATCACAGCACCTTCTCCATACACTGCACAGATCTTTTTTTTGCGTTTCAGCTGCATTTGTACCTTTCTTGAAATAATAAAGCATAATATGCTGAAAATGTGCTTTTTTCCTTCATCTTCAGTATTAAAATGGCTACACAAAAATTCACCAATTTTGATTTTTTTTTAAACTAGATTTTTAAAAATTAATTAATTTTTTGGTTGCGTTGGGTCTTCGTCGCTTTGTCTTCTCATTGCGATGGCTTCTCTTGTTCTGGAGCATGGGCTCTAGGCGCGCGGACTTCAGTAGTTGTGGCACACAGGCTCAGCAGTTGTGGTGCATGGGCTTAGTTGCTCTGCGGCATGTGGGATCTTCCTGGACCAGCGCTTGAACCTGTGTCCCCTGTATTGGCAGGCGGATTCTTAACCACTGTGCCACCAGGGAAGTCCCAGTTATTTTTTTTTTAAAGCAAGACTCTTGAGTTTTTGTTGTTGTTGTTGTTTGTTGTTTTTGGCCACACCACGCGGCATGTGGGATCTTAGTTCCCCATCCAGGGATCTAACCTGCACCCGCCCGCTCCATTGGAAGCGCAGAGTCTCAACCACTGGACCACCAGGGAAGTCTCTTGATAAGTTTTTTTTTTAATTGCATGCTGATATGACAGCTGTCACAATACAGTGTAACAAAATTGTTTCAAATGAAGTTAAAGACAACTAAGCGCTGCTGGAGCCATCTTACGGAAAAAACCAAATAAACTTTTTGGCCAGTGCAATACATTGACCACAGTACCTTTAGTTATTATTCAGAACATCCTCTTCCTGGTATTAGGATGCCTGAGAAACCAGTTTGGTCATCAGAGCATAGATTGGTAAGCATGAAGCAGAACAGAATAATTGGATTGTTTTGGGGGATGGTTTACCCAAGCCATGGTAAGTCTAGGGAATTATTCCTGTTCCATTTCTAGTGTTTGGATATTCAGACCATCAGTTCCATGATTACTATCTTTAAGATATCTTTATAGTAGCTTTTTTGGTCAGTAATGGACAAATTCTTACTTCCTGGTTCTTCTTTTCCTATATTATTGGTACCCTTCTGTTAGAAATTTACTTAAGGCATATGTTAATATGATTAGTTTGATTGATACTTATCTCCTGTTACTGACAGTTTGCTCTTCTTTTTTTTTGCTTTTTGCTTTTTTTTTTTGATGGTTCTTTCTTTTTTTTTTTCACACACACTGTATTTTATTTTTACAAGAGATAAATAAAGTGACACCAAGCATTGTAAATGGATGACCACAACAAAAGCAACAATGGTTGCAATTACCAAACACGAAACACACTCTTACTATGTCATAATATTGACATTCAGTCCAGTAATCCTTCACTGTAACAGTTCCTTTACTTTGCAGTGAAAATTGATTTGTATATTTTTTGCCTCTGAGTCCTTGTGGGATTTTTTTTTATTATTATTCAAACAGAAAGTCACAAAAATTATAATCATCCTCATCAGTTCACTCAGTCCCATGTAATTAATTTTTTTTTTCATCTTGATCTTTTGTTAGCACTTTTATGAATTCATCAGTTTTCCATTAGAGTTCTGAAAATGCTTATTCATTCAGTTCAGCAGTATAGTCAGTTACCAGAAACCTGTACTTGTCAGAGTCTTTTCCATGAATTCCTTGAAGATGAAACCCTTTTATAGGAACATTTTTGCAAAAGCATCAGAGTACACCCAGAACTGTCTGTAAATGACAAAAGACTTAAAAATGACCACGGTTAAAGATTTGATGAAAGTTCATAATAATGCAATTGACAAGGAAATTTAGTTATTTCTGAGATATACATTTTAAAGTAATAACTAGAATTATGACTTATAACATTATACCAGAACATATAAGATTTTTAGAAATTTCATGTAATGTCTGAAACATTTATATTAACATATTTCCATACAAATAACCCAAAGAAAGTTTAGTATTAGTTGTTTTTTTTGTTTGTTTTTTATACTGCAGGTTCTTATTAGTCATCAATTTTATACACATCAGTGTATACATGTCAATCCCAATCGCCCAATTCAGCACACCACCATCCCCACCCCACTGCAGTTTTCCCCCCTTTGATTTTTTATTACTCAAAAAGTTTCACTTTTTAAAATTTAATTTAATTTAATTTAATTTTATTGGGGTATAGTTGTTTTACAATGTTGTGTTAGTCCCGGCTGACATGTTTTTTCGTTTTAGACAGCCTTTAAGAACTTTAGGTCTCATAGTAAGAACTCCTCGAAGTCAGCCTGGGCACACGCCACATGCAGATTTTGGTGCTTTTCCAACCTTCTTGGTATAAAGTAAACAATTCTATTACCAGGGGTTTGGACAGCTTGGTTTTGTTAGAGGCTGTATTATAGGACAGCCTACGATGGTATGTCAAACACTGGACCATCCTGAATGCCTCTAGATACTGTCCCTGGAAGAGGAAAAAGAAGCGACAATTTGCTCTTCTTGATGAAACTGGGCAACAAGCCAAGACTTCCTAAGACTGTGCTACAGATACTCTTCCTTTTTTGATGTTAACACCTTGATGAAATTTGCAGGGTTGTAGTGGAAAGATTGGGTGCTTTGGTTTTCTGGCTCTAGATTCAGATTCTAGTTTGGCCACCAAGTAGATGGGCAACTCGGGTATGCGGATTGGTCTCTTTAAGCTTAAGTTTTCTCATCAGTGATACTTTATCTTGTAAGGATGATGAGACAGTTATGAATTAATGTGTCTAAAACACTTGAAAAGTGTGTAAGAAATGTATTTGTATAAAAATCACCCATCTATTCATCCTTTCAATAAGTATTAATTGAGTGATCTACTTATGTGCCAGGCAATTTGCTATGAATGGGGTTACAACACTGACCATGATAGTCAGTGATCTCTTCACTTATAGCATTTACGGTTTAGTGGGTGATAGAGGCACATAAACAGGCAATTACAATACTGTGTGCTAAGTGCTATAGTAGGTGATAAAAGCATATTCATAAGTGTTTTTAGATGTGCCTTAACAAATGCAGTGTCAAAATCTTTAACATTTTTCAAGGCTTAAGTCCCCCAACTTAGTAACAGTGCCTGGTTCATTTCTGTGAATTGAATGCATGCATGACTTACATGAAGGAAATGTTTGTATGAAGCATAGCTAATCAGAATTAAATTCTGGTGTGGCTTCTACATTTCAAGTTTTTTTTTTCTTTCTTTTTTTAAAGAAAAACTTAAAGTTTTATGAAAAACTTTTAAAGAAAAGTTGTTTAAGAAACTGAAACTTGGATCAGTAACTCATAGTATTTTCTGATATCAAACTACTGTTTGACAGAATGTGTGTGCACCTGCACTGTGGCACTGTTTGGCATTTATAAGCATTCACAAACTTGTGAGTAGATTGCAGCAGTGTAGAATCATATGGCAGCTTATTTTGGGAAATTGTAGAGACATAATTTATTTTTCCTAGTCACATTGCCAATGGAAGCAACTATGTAGGTTGTTAAAACCATACTAATGATGTTAAGAAAGAAAAATAACACAACCATGCTTGGTAAAAATTAAAATAGTGTAATTCAGTAGTTCTTTTAAACAACCAACAAAGTTTCTGTACTGAGTTAAACAAAATGGTTTACTTGAAAATATCTAGCTGGGGGTTAAGAGGTAGGGAAGGCTCTCTTCCCACTGTACTGGTGGTTCTCAAACTTTAGTCTATGAAAGAATCACCTGGATTGCTTAGTAAAACATATGTTCTAGAGCCCTACTTCCAAGAAGTCTGATTCAGTAGTCTGAGGCACAGTCTAAAACTCTGTATTTTTAATAAGCATCCCAGGTAAACCTGATACCGGAAGGACGAGGACTGTACTGTAAATAACACTCTAGTCCACAATGCTGCCTCTTTTGTTGTCTGTGATAGTGACTTGTCTTGGTGCTGCTCAAGCCCTTCTGTCTATCTTTCTGAAGTTGTGGCCTTCTTGAAATCATATTGTTCTTACCATTGCAGCACTGACAGTAATTGTCTGCTCTGTGTTATGCTTTGGTTGTCTTAAGTGCTCTGCTTTTGAGTATTATCCTTGGATATATCTGAATTTTCTCAAAATATGGAGAATGTTAGCTATCACTGTTTTCTTTCATTTTTCCCCCAAAATTCTTAACTTAAAAAATTTTCTCTGATATAAATTTATGCTTTAATAAAAGTAAATTATTTTCAGTTTCCTAACATGAATGCTCTTTCCCTTCCTTTATCTACTTGTTTGACTTCCTGTCTTCTTCTCTACCTCTTCCTTCCTCTCATCACTACTGTTTATGTTTCTCGTAGCAAACTATGAGCTTCTTAAGCCTGGAATAGAGTAGGTGCTTAATACATAAAATGAATAAGTGAATAATATGCTTTGAATTTTCTCAGTATTATAAGTCAAGTATAAGTTTCATAGTTGTTTTACCCATTCATGGAAGGAGATTTTTCTTTAAGAAAAACAAGACAAAATAAAGGTAAAACTCAGGATAGTAGTTAAACTAGTGGAGAAAGGAAGGCAATTAGGAAGTAGCACTGGGAAGGCTTCAGAGATGCTGAAAATGATGTAATTTTTAAGTTGGGTGGTGAGTATATTAGTATCAGTAGGTATTTGGAAACTGGTTGTTCATCTTTGCTCAAAATAGGGAAAACTGAAATATAAACCGAATATTATTAGGACCATTTGTAATGTAAGTGGGAAGGTTTCTGTACTTGGTATGGTAAACCCCAAAATGAAAACCACTAGGAGATGTTTGAACACTTGGCTTCGATGAGATTGGTAGGAAACTCTAAGCACAACTAAGCATTGCTAAGGGCTTGTCTTAATTAAACAGGATTTTAAAAATTGTAATAAAATATACATAACATAAAGTTTATCATTTTAATCATTTTTAAGTTTACAGTTCTGTGCAAAAAGTACATTCATATTGCTGTGTAACCATCACTACCATCCATCCCCAGAACTTTTTCATCTTCCCAAACTGAAACTCTGTACCCATTAAACAATAACTCTCCATTCCCTCATCTCCCCAGCATGTGGCGACAACCATTTTACTTTCTGTGTTTATGAATTTCACTGCTCTAGTTATCTCTTATAAGTGGAATCATAGAATATTTGTCCTTTTGTGTCTGGCTTATTTTACTTAGTATAATGTCTTCAGAGTTCATCCATATTGTAGCATGTGTTAGAATTTCCTTCCTATTTAAGGCTGAATAATATTCTGTCATATGTATATACCCCATTTTGTTTATCCATTCATTCATCAGTGGACACTTAGGTTGCTTTCATGTTTTGGCTGTTGTGAATAATGCTGATTTGGACATGAGTGTACGAAGATCTATTCGGGTCCCTGCTTTCAATTCTTTGGTATATGCCCAGAATTAGAATTGCTGGATCAAATGGTATTTGTGTGTTTAATTTTTTGAGAACTACCATGCTTTTTTTTTTTTTTAATATCTTTATTGGAGTATAATTGCTTTACAATGTTGTGTTAGTTTCTGCTGTACAACAAAGTGAATCAGCTATATGTATACATATATCCCCATATCCCCTCCCTCTTGAGCCTCCCTCCCACCCTCCCTATCCCACCCCTCTAGGTCATCACAGTGCATCGAGCTGATCTCCCTGTGCTATGCAGCAGCTTCCCACTAGCCATCCATTTTACACTGGGTAGTGTATATATGTCAGTGCTACTCTCTCTCACTTTGTCCCAGCTTCCCCTTCCCCCCCGTAGGACTGCCATACTTAAACAGAATTTGTTTTTTTTAAAGAAAATGTGCAATGATATTAATTTTCTCAGAATGGGGGATGGGAAATGCTCAAGTAAGGAAAATATGTACAGAAACGTGATACTAGTGCCTGATTTAAATTAATGCAAACTAGATGTTTAAAAACTAACTATGTAAATAGTTGCATGCACTAATATAGAACTCAGTTTCATTCAATGGCAACAAAAGCTGAGCCTGCAATAGAATTATATATATTGAAAAAGAAATTCAGTAGATTGAAAGTGCTAAAATTAAGAATCTGAAAAATTATTCTCACAGTTTTATGTTGTTTCCTATACTAAGGCAATGACAATTTAAAAGACTTATCCCAGGAGGAAAGGTAACTAAGGAAGAATAGAAAAGACCAAATGTGGAAATGGAGTTGGTTGACAGAGAATATTTGATTTCTTCAAGGATCCTATTGAAATTGGTTCCAGGACCTGGTCCCACAAAGGACCATTGGCTGGAAAAGTGGAAAACCAGGGAGTTCGTGTCTTACTTCAGAGATCACTTTTACTGCATCATCTTTTTTCCCTGCAAGTGTGTGATAGTGTAGAATACAGTGTCTACCAGTGTCTACAGAATGATTCTAGTATACTGACATGGGGCACCAGAGTACACAGAGTTTTTATACAGGTTTTATTTATACAGCTAGTTCTGTGAGATGCCAGAAGAGGAACTTAGAGGAAGTAACCTATATCTACACTCTTTTGAGAGAGCAAACTGGAAACAAAGGCAGTAAGAGACTACAAAGAATGGAGTAGAGACTATTCCTTAGTCAGTTCCTGTTCTAGGAAGCCAGGGAGAATTAAACTCTGGTAGTATCTGTTGCTGCTACTGGGTTTGTCTCCAGGGGTATATTACCATATAACTAACATGGTTGGTTAGCAAATGGAGTCCTTCCTATTCTGTTCCCCTCCTCCCTTTAAATCCCCTGTTATACCTAGACTTCTCTATTTATTGCAATTTGTATTAGACATCCAAATATTCCAACTTTTTTGTTTAGAAACTAGAATTTTTGTTAGTGCATGCACAGTGATTTAATTCATGCATATACTAAAAATGCATTATTTAATTCCTTTGAAAGGCATTTATTATCACCAATTATACTAGACATAGTTATAGATGATGAAGCTACAAAAATGAGTAAGACACTGTTCAAATCTTTGAGGAGACAATAAGTAAATGATTAGGATGTAGTGTGCTATTTATTATAATATATATGGTTGTATACACATCTCAGGGACTTTGAGATACACAAAGTCCTAAAAAGACACAGGTAAGTAATTCTTTCAGGTTATAGAGGCTAGAGGTGCTTAGGGAAGGGAAGACTTTACAGAATGAGGTGTCTTGAGTGGTAGAAAAGACATTAATGACGCTTTAAACATAGGAAATAACTTGAGCAAATGGTGGGGCTAGTTTGAAAATGCATTAGATATGAACAGATATTATTTAGCTGTGCACTTAGGATAAAAAGATTACTAAGACATGGTTCCTACATTTCAGGATATCAGAATCTAGTAGGGAAGATAAAAGAGAGATTTTTAAACAAATAATTATAATACAGTCTGATAAATGCCCAAGTTTCATTGGAGAATAGTGGGGAGGAGAACCTAGATTATCAGAAATAACTGCCAAAGTTTAATTTATTTGGATCACTGTGAGTTGACTTGAATTCTTTTGTTCATATTTTGTCTGATTTTTAAATTTGTTTCAGACAGGAGAGTAAATCTAGTTATTCTATCTTTGAGAATCCTTTTTTGTTGTTGAATAATAATGTAAAATATTTACATGATAATAGTGAAATCTATAAATCAACGTATATTCAAAGCAGTCTAGCTTTATTTATTTTTCCTTTTGCCCATTCCCCCACTTTTTAACATTAAAAACATTGTCTTTATTTTCTCATTGTAAAAAAGTAGAATTGAATGTGTTATATTTTCATATTCTTATTAATCTTAAATAAATGATAGCATATTACACAAACTTTTCTATAACTTTTTTTTTTTTCCACTCAAGGATATATTCTGGAGGTCTCTTCTTTGTAATGTATAGAACAATTTTTTTAATTGTATAGTACTGCTAGAGTATTTTTTAAACTGTAAATCTCAGACATAGTATTTTACTCCACACTAATGCTACTGCTGAGCAGCAAGCCACACTATAGCCCAGTAATTTAAAACAAAAATTATTTATTTTCATTCAGGCACTTGCCATGAGTTGACTGATCTAGGCTTTTTGTCAGTGTGGCTCTGCTTCAAGTTACAGATCTAGTTGAACTTGGCTCCTGAGCTAGTTGGGCTCAGATTTGTTCCATACATACTCATTCTAAGATCCTCTTAAGGGACTGCAGATAAGCCAGTGATTGTCTGGGTTAACATCTGTGGTGATGACACAGATGTAAGAGGACAAACAGAAACTTATGATACCTCTAAAGGCTTAGGCTCAGAACTATAATGCCATATCCAGTTATGCTCCATTTACAGAATCAAGTCATAGATATAAGCCCCAAAGTTATCTTCCTAGTGTTGGTCTTCACTGGCCAACCTATCAGAAATTTCATTCCTTTCCCAATGGTGCCTATCGCCCTTGCTTTAATGCTCAATTTATTACAATCTTATATATATGTATGTATTTAAACTATTTATCTTGTTTATTGTCTGTATCCCCCCATAACAATGTATGTGTAATGAAAGCAGGGTTTTCTATATTTATTCACTGTATCCCCAGCCCTAAAGCAGTGCCTAGAACGTAGTTGATGCTCAATAAATATTTGTTGAGTGAATAAATGAAGGCATGGAGTGAGATGGGGTTGGGGAGACCTATCACTCATTAAATTTTTTCCCCAATATCTTTTTTTGTTGTTGTTGAGTTATACCTTTAGCAAACAAAATACATAGATCTTAAGAGTACAGTTTGATAAACTTCAACAAAAGTATACTCATGAAGCCATAACTCTAGTTAAGATATAGAACACACCTATCACTCTAAAAAGTTTCTTCATGTCTCTGTCCCATTAGTTCTTCACCTCCAGAAGCAATTATTGTCCTTATTTCTGTCACCATAGATTAGTGTTTCCTGTTTTGAATATCATGTATATGGAATCATGTAGCATATACTTTTTTGTATTTACTACTTGCACTCAATATTTTTGAGATTTATCTGTGTTGATACATGTATCAGAAATTCATTCCTGAGTAGTAGTATATTGTACAAATACCTCACAATTCATTTATCTATTCATTTGTTAATGGATATTTGGGTTGTTGGTTACTTTTTGACTATCATGGATAAAGCCGATATAAGCATTCTTATACAGATCTTTTTGTGCACATTTCGTTCTAGGAAGATTTTTATTTCTCTTGAATAAATATGTAGGAGTGGAATTGCTGGGTCATAAGGTAATATATTAACTGTTTAAGGAAGTGTCCAACAGTTATTCAAAGTGGTTTACCGTTTTACAATTCCACCAGCAATGTATGAAACTTACCAGTTAAGGGCTTTTTTGTTTTGAAAGTTAGCTTATAAGTGTTCTTAGTAAGAGGCATTGTGGTAGGGAGAAAGAATAAGGACTCTGGAAATGCTCCAAGGTTGGGAAAATGCTTTAAATATTTAAGCAGTCTTCATAGACATAGAAAACAAACTTATGGTTACTAAAGGGGAAGTGGGGTTGGGGGAGGGATAAATTAGGAGGTTGGCATTAACATATACACACTAATATATATAAAGTAGGTAACCAACAAGGACCTAGTGTATAGCATAGGGAGCTATACTCAATATTTTGTAATAACCTATAAGAATCTGAAAAGGAATCTATCTATCTATCTGTCTATCTGAATCACTGCTGTACACCTGAAACTAACATGACATTGTAAATCAACTATACTTCAATTAAAAAAAACCAAAAAAACCCTTAAAAAATATTAAAAAGAGTTTTGCTCTCTGACAACCAAGCTCCAAACTAAGGGGAATACCTAGGACAGAGGCCTCAATACTAAGACAGAACTGTAGATGGAGTTTTTACCTTTGTGCAATATTTACCTACTTTATGAAGATTAGAATTGGTATGTAGACTGCTGGTTCTAGATGGTGACGTGGAAGGGTCCTGAACTCACCTCTGCCTGTGGACACACCAAATTTACAGCTACATACAGAACAAGTTCCCTCTGAAAGAAATCCAGAAACTAGTTGAGTGACTCCTACATATTGGGAAATGAAATAAAATCCACATCAAAAAGGTTAAGAGAGGCTGAGACACAATCTTGCCATAAAACCCACCTCTGTCATAGCAACACACAACCAGGAGGAAATGAACAATTCCCTGCTTCTCCTTGGCATGTGAAGGGTTTGGATCCCACATTTGGTGCCCAACCATTTAAGACTTCCACCTGAGAGATGGAGCCTCAAAACATCTAACTTTGAAAGCCAATGAGATTTGCGTCCATGAGACGCTGAAAGCTATAGAGAACCCCGAGACTGTTCTTAACACATTTTTGACCAGAGACGTATTACGGCCACGGGTGTTAGTTTCTGCAAAAATCCACCAGTAAGTAATGTGTTAAATAGCTTATACAGATTTATTGTGGCTAACCCCATAGGAACCAGTGCACCGGCAGCAAACTGAAGCCTGTCTAGTCTTTACATGAAAGAAGCCTATTTGCTTATCTTAAAAGCCTGAGGGACAGGCTTCTAATTTTAAACCCATTTAGGGGCCAACTGTAACGGTCTTCAGAGACTGAGGAGGCTGGTAGGCACCATTTTCTCACTCTCCCTCTGCCTTGTTTCAGGCTTCCTTTCTCTGAGAAAGGAGCTTGTGCACACATCTGGCACCCTGGCTTTTGTGACTGCTGCCCAGAGGACACATACCCTGATAGTGTGGTTCTGGTGGCCAGTGGAGTTTGTTCATAGGCTCAATGGGATGTTAGCAAACAAACTGTTCTTAACTGGCTGTCACCCCAGGGCTCAATATAGAGGGAGCAGACAGACAGGCCAATCTCCTAGTCTTCACCTGGAAGAGGTATCTTTGCATACTTTAATTATACCTGCCTAAGGATTCAGCTTCCAATCAGCCTGCATCTAGGTGCTGACTGAGATCCTCACCTCTGGGACACTGACAGGTCTTGGAACACCCTCAACTACTGGGAGCCAGTAAGAACAATGAAGGCTGCTTGGATAATTACAAAGGTTTGAGAGAGCCAAGAGCTAGGGTAGGGTATGATAAGGTTCATCTCCTACATGAGACCACTCATTCCAGACTGGGAGAGGTGGCTGTTTTATCTGATGGACAGAAACCAACACAGAGAGTCAAGGAAAGTAAAGAAACAGAGGAATATATTCCAAATAAAAGAACACAGTATGACCTCAGGAAAAGATCTTAATGAAACAGAGATAAATGATTTACCTGATAGAGCATTCAAAATCATGGTCATGAATATGCTCACCGAGGTCAGGAGAACAATAATTGAACAAAGTGGAGATTTCAACAAAGAGGTAGAAAATATAAGAAAGTACCAAAGAGAAATCAAAGAGCTAAAGAGTACAATAATCAAACTGAAAAATTCAATAGAGGGGTTCAGAAGCAGACCAGATGAAGCAGAAGAAAGGAGCGGTGAACTTGTAGACAGGGCAGTGGATTCATCCAATCAAAGAATGAAAATGAGTGAAGATAGCTTAAGTAATTTAGGGCATAACATCAAACGAATTAATATTCATATTATAGGCTTCCCAGAAGAAGAATAGAGAGAGAAAGGGGCAGAAAACTTATTTGAATAAATAATGGCTGAAAGCTTCCCTAATGTGGGAAAGGAAAGAGACATCCAGATCCAGCAATCCCAGAGAGTTCCAAATAAGATAATCCAGAGATACAACCAAGCCATATTATAAGTAAATTGTCAAAGAAAAGAAGAAAATCTTAAAAGCAGCAAGAGAAAAACAAATTGTTGTGTATAAGAGAACCTCCATAGAACTATAAGAAGATCTTTCAGCACACACTTTGCAGGCCAGAAGGGAGTGGCACGATATATTCAAGATGCTGGAAGAAAAAACTTGCCAACCAGGAATACTCTACTTGGCAAAGTTGTCCTTCACAATTGAAGGAGCGATAAAGAGTTTCCCAGACAACAAAAACTTAAGGAGTTTGTTACCAATAGATCTGCCTTAAATAAATGTTAAAGGAACTTCTTTAAGCTGAAATGATATAGTGCTAATTAGTAACAGGAAAACATATGAAAGTATAAATCTCACTGTTAAAAGTAATTTATAGTTAAATTCAGGATAATCTAATGCTATGGTGGTGGGTTAACTGTTTATAAATCTAGTATGAAGATTAGAAGACAAAAGTAGTAAAAATAACTATGTAACTACAGTAGTTTGTTAATGGGTACACAAGATAAAAAGATGTAAATTATGACATCAAAACCAGAGTGTGTGTGTGTGGGAACAGTAAAAATGTAGAGCTTTAGGATGCCTTCAAACGTAAGTTGTTACCGACTTAAAAACAGACTGCTGCAAATAAAAGATGTTTATGATAAGCCTCAGGGTAATTGGAAACAAAAATCTATAGTAGATAACAAAAGATAAAGAGAAAGGAATCTAAGCATACCACTACAGAAAATCATCAAATCACAAAGGAAGAGAGCAAGAAAAAAAAGGAACAAAGGAATTACAAAAAACCCAGAAAATAATTAACAAAGTGGTAATAAGCCCATTCCAATGAATAATTACTTTTAATGTAAATGGACTAAATTCTCCAATCAAAAGACCTAAAGTGGCTGAATTGATATAAAAACAAGACCCAACTGTGTGCTGCCTATGAGGGACTCACTTCACCTTTAAGTAGAAACACACAGACTGAAAGTGGAGGGATGGAAAAAGGTATCCTGTGCAAATGGAAACCAAAAGAAAGCTAGGGTAGCTATGCTTATATAAGACAAAACAAAGAGTCTGAGACAAAGACTTCAGTAAGACACAAAGAACGTCATTATGTAATGATAAAGGCATTAATCCAAGAAGATACATTTGTAAGTATTTATGTACCCAACATAGGCGCACCTAAATATGTAAAGCAAATATTAACAGACCTAAAAGGAGAAATAGATAGTGGTACAATAATAGTAGGGCACTTTAATACCCCACTTCATCAATGGATAGATTATCCAGACAGAAAACCAATTAGGAAATGTGTTGGCCTTAAACAACACCTTAGAACAGATGATTTTAACAGACATATACAGAACATTTTATCCAAAAGCAACAGAATATAATTCTTCTCAAGTAGACACGGAACATTCTTCAGGATCGATTGCTTGTTTACATATGTGTAGTGATTATTTTTTCCCTTCTGACACACATCAGAGTAGTATGGGAAAACCAAAAAGAGCTCATTGACAAGTGGCACCATTATCTCTTAATCCTAAATCACTAGGTACATGAAGACTAACTTTATAGTTTCCTCACCCTGTCAGATTCTTCCCACAAGACCCATATCATGTGGCAAATATGATAGCTTCATTTCTCTGTGACTGAAAAGAACTAAGATTCTTTTGATAATCATTGATTTAGTATAATTATCAACACCTCTACAACAATAACAACAGAGAAACAATATATGAAAAAGAAAAAGGATAACCAAGATGTGATTACACTTGAATAGTCCTTTTAATCCAGTCTTCTTGTCAAAATCAAATTAACTGGGCTTCCCTGGTGGCGCAGTGGTTAAGAATCTGCCTGCCGGTGCGGGGGATGCGGGTTCAAGCCCTGGTCTGGGAAGATCCCACATGCTGCAGGGCAGCTGGGACCGTGCACCACAACTACTGAGCCTGCGCTCTAGAGCCTGCGAGCCACAACCACTGAAGCCCGTGCGCCTAGAGCCAGTGCTCCGCAGCAAGAGAAGCCACTGCAATGAGAAGCCCATGCACCGCAATGAAGAGTAGCAGCTGCTCGTCGCAACTAGAGGAAGCCCGCACGCAGCAACGGAGACCCAACGCAGCCATAAATAAATAAGTAATTAATTAATTAAAAGCAAATTAACTTCCTAGGTGCTCCCTTTCTTTTGTGTCACAGGACCTAAGATGTGGCCAACTTTCTTCTCTGAATAGTTACTGTGACTATAATTTCTTCTTTTGGGATTTTCCTTGGAACTAGGACAGTTTCCTTAGTTACCTTATATATTATCCATGTCTTTTTATAGCCCAGGTCCCATTACCAGCAGTTCATCTAGTGTACTCCTGTTCAATGGGCTGTCCTCTAGGTAGGGGGTTCCAGTATGGTGGCTAAAACCTCAGCTATCTACAGAGATGGTCTTTCAATATACATGAAATTGCATTTTGTTGCCATGCTAAAGAATGTGGATTCAGGCTATCCCCATGTTCTTTTTCAGCTCCACTACTTTTTTTTTTTTTTCCTCCTTTCTCCATTCTTTAGCTGCACCACACCTGGGGGTTAATCAAGATCTTACTTAGTGTAATGTCTTGGGTGGCTTAGTAATATTCAAACAAGATAATCTCAGCTGGCAATTTGAAGGGGAAAGAGAACTGGTTGTGAAAACAATTCAGGTAAACAACACCTGAAATCACCGCACTATATATACATAGAAACAAAGTGTATAATGTTCTATATACTAATTGTCAAGTAGTGACACATATATTCTAAATGCTGTAGAAGTTAAGAAGAGAGCTGCATAATGATGGACAAATGATAACTCAGTCTTAAAGGAAAGGTTAATAAGGAAGAAGTAGACGAGAGAACAGATAGGAAAATCAAGATGGGAATCATAGTGTGCAAGTGAGTATCATGTGTTGGGAGACAAATTTGTAGAGGCCAGACTGTAGAGGGCTTTGAATACCATAGAATATTTTAAAATAGAAGATGTGAAATGGCTAAAGCAGTAATTGACAAAGATTAATCTGAAATTAATCTGAAATTGGTAGAATGGACCAAAAGAGGAAATATAGAAAACACACAGAGAGAAGTGACACTACCATAATATTTCAGGTTTTTGGTACTGAGAATTAAGCAAATGTAGTGATACGTGGAGTGGAATAAGAGTGGATTTCTAATACATCACTAAGAAAGGGTGAGCAAAATTAGGTGGCCAAATGGGAATAGGAGTAGAAGTTATGTAAGGAGTGATTCAAAGATAATAAAGTTTATATCTGAATGATTGGGAAAATGATAGTTTCATTAATATAAACAAAGAAGCCTTTGAAGGGTCTTTCACCTTAAGTTTTCCTCGAGGTTCTCGTGATAGGAAGAATAATGGCCCCCTAAAGATGTTCATGTCCTAATCTCAAGAACCTATGAATATGTTTCCAACATGACAAAAAATACTTTGAAAATGATTAAGTTAAGCATAGTTAGATGGAGAGATTATGCTGGATTATCCAGATGGGCTCAGTGTAATCACAGGGTCCTTATAAGAGTCTGGCAATAGGGTCAGATTTAGAGAGAAGGTGATTTGACATCAAAACCCGAGAGACAAAAGGGTATGTAATGTGAGGCAGGAACCAAATATTGAAGACAACCTCCCGAAGCTGAAGCTTTTAGAAGCAAGTAAATATTTTCTCCTAGAGCCTCCAGAAGTAAAGCAGCCTTACTGACACCCATTTTAGGACATCTGACCTCCAGTACTGTAAGATAATAAATTTGTGTTGCTATAAGCCACTAAGTTTTGTGGTAATTTGTTTCAGCAATAATAGGAAACTAATACAGTTCTGTTCTCTGGGTAATGTCATCCATACCAGTGGCTTCAACTATGAGCCATACACTGACCAAAATAAAGTTCCAGATCTGGATTTCCAATTCATTCTGAAAATCCTACAAATGCCTCAAAAGTGTTGGATTCAATATGTATCAGTTATTGCTAAAACGTTTCTCTCAAATCTGACCTGTGCACCATTGGCACCATCCTTTTTTCCTAATTTTTTTTAACTGTGGTAAAGAACACATAATATAAAATTGTCTTAACCATTTTCGGGTGCACAGTTTGGTGGCATTATGTGCACTCATATTTCTGTGTGAACATCACCACCAACTTCATACCTCTTTTCATCATATAAGACTGAAACTCTGTACGCATTAAGCAACAACTCCCCATTACCCTAGCCCCTGGTAATCACCATTCTACTTTCTGTCTCTTTGATTTTTGACTGTTTTGTCGTATAAGTGGAACCATACAGTGTTTGTCTTATTTGTGTCTGGCTTATTTTACTTAGTATAATGTCCTCAGTGTTCATTCATGTTACCTTTTTTTGTGTTTAGTTAATTTTTGTATTGAAATGTTTAAATCTCTTCTTCATTTCCTTTTATGTATATTCTTTAGCTGTTTTCTTTGTGGTTATCAAGGGGATTAAATTTAACATCCTAAAGTTATAATATTCTTAATTTGGATTTATACCAGGTTAACTTCAGTATCATACAAAATTCTGCTCCTTTAATAACTCTAACCCTGCTCATTTCAGGTGTTGATATTACAAAATTACATCTTAATTCATTGTATGTCCAAAGCCATAAACTAATAATGTTTTTAATGTATTAATCTCTTAAATTATGTAGAAAACTAGAGTTACAAACCAAGTTTACAATAATTCTAGGTTTTACACTAATAATGATTTAAAAATGAGTTTTTGAAATCATGTAGAAAATAAAAAGTGGAGTTACACACCTTTCTTATAATAATAGTAGTCTTTGTAATTCTCCATGTATTAACCTTTACTGTCATCTTTATTTCATCCTGTGTCTTCATGTTACTGCCTAGTGTTCTTTCATTTTAATCTGCAGGACACCCTTTAGCATTTCTTGCAGGGCAAGTCTAGTGGTACTTGACTCTGTCAGTTTTGTTTTCCTGAGAATGTCTTGATTTCCCCCTCCATTTTGAAGGACAGTTTTGATGGATATAGGATTCTTGGTTGACTGTTTTGTTCTTTCAGCACCTTGAGTATACCAGCCCACTGCCTCTGGCCTCCAAAGTTTCTGATGAGAAATCTGCTGAAAATCTTATTGAGGAACGCTTGTAGGTGATGAGGTGCTTCTTTCTTCTTGCTTTCAAGATTCTATCTTTGTGTTTAGGCAGTTTGATGATAATGTGTCTTTCTTGGGTCTATTCAAGTTCATCCTACATGGAGTTCATTGAGCTTCCTGGATGTTTATATACATGTGTTTCATCAAATTTGAAACGTTTTGGCCATTAGTTCTTCAAAGAATTTCTCTTCCCTCCCTCTCTTTCTCTCATCATTCTGGGACTTGAATACCATGCATACATTACTCTGTTTGTAGTGTCACATAGGCTCTGTTCACGTTTCTTCAGTCTTTTTTCTTCCTGTTTCTCATACTTGATAATGTCCATTGTCCTATCTTCAAGTTTTCTGATTCTTTCTTCTGCTTACTCAAATATGCCTTTGAATCTGTCTAGTGAATTTTTCATTTTGAATAGCATAATTTTTTCTCTAGAATTTTTCTTTATCTCTTCGTTGAGATAAAAAAATTTTCCATTTTGTTAATACATTATCTTCTTGACTTTCTCCATATTTTCCTTGAGTTCTTTGAGCATCTTTAAGATAGCTGTTTTAAAGTCTTTGTCCAATAGGTTTGACATCTTGTCTTGCTCAGGTATGGTTTCTGTTGGATTATTTTTTCCTTTTGAATGGGTCTCTGCTTTCCTATTTCTCTGTATGCCTTGTGATTTTTTTGTTGCAAATTGGATGTTTGAATCCAGTAATGTGGTAACTAACTCTTGAAATCAAATTCCCTCTCATCTTTAGGGTGTGATGTTTTGTTTGTTAATTCTTTTTGTTTACTTTTTAAAATTGTTGTAAGCTGTCTCTGGTCCAGGAACCAGACTAAGGTTTATACTTAAGGTGTTCTCAGGTCTTTTTCTGAAACTTTGCTTTTCCTTGCTCATGCTTGGTGGCATCCTAAATTCTGTAGGTTTTTTGTAGATGTTGTTTATCAAGTTGATGGAGTTTTTCTCTTCCTGGTTTGCTGTGTGTTTTTATCATGAATAGGTGTTGGATATCATCAAATCCAGTGTTTTTTGTTTTTTATTTTCTTAATGCAAACTCTTTGAAATTTATCGTGAAACCTGGTAGGTTTCATTGCTTTGCTGTTTAGTTTATTTACTGAAAGTCCCTTTAAAATGAAATTTTTATTATTTTAAGATGAGAAGAAATGATTTTATTTTACCCTCAACTTATTATTATGAAGATTTTCAGTCATACAGAAAAGTTGAAAAATAGCATGATGAGTACTTGTATACCTTCTACCTAGATTCAAGATTTAACATCTTGTTATTTTGCTTTGTTTCTCTCTATATATACATGTATATATTTGCTGCTTTGTATTTGAAAGTGACTTGGAGACATCATTATACTTCATTGTTAAATACTTCTGCCTGCAACTCCTAAGAATGGGGACAATTTTCTGTATACACAATACCATTCCTATATCTAAGGAAATTAATAATTCTGTAGTTTCATCTGTCAACATTGAAGTTTTCCCAGTTATGCCAAAAATTTTAAAAATAACTTTTCTCTTTAACAATGGTCCAATTGCAATTCATGTATTGCATTTGATAGCTTTGTCTTTAGTCTCTTCAGTCTAGAAATGTTCTTCTAACTCTTTTCTTAAGGGGTTTTGGGGATGGGGACTTTTCTACACTGAAATGTTGACAAGTCCAGGATAGTCTTGTAGAATGTTGCAAATTTTGGATTTGTACAGTTGTTTCTTTATGGTGTCATTCAACTTGCTCCTCTATCTCCTATAGATCTAGAGCCTTGATTAGACTTAGGTTGAACATTTTTGGCAGAAGTGTTTGATGAGTGATGTTTTTGTAAACTTCATGTTTTTATCACATCAGAAAGCTTATGGCATCATGTGGTTTCACTATTTGTGATGTTTAGTTTGATGATTTGGTTTAGGTGGTGAATATTTTGAAAATTAACAAGTGATCTGGGGGTGATATTTTAGCGTTTTAGAAATATCCTTATTTCCAACAACCTTTTGGATAATGTAGCCTCTACTTATGATCCTTCCTAGAATCAGGTATTACATTGGGAATGGCAAAACAGTAGTTTGCTTATTCAATTATTTCTTCTACACTTAGCCTCAGAAAGATCCAATTTTTAAAATAATAAACATAGATTCATAGATTTTTATTTATTCAACATATTACAATCAAGTATAGACATTTTTATTTTTGATATTCAAATTGTCCTATACAGTTACTAGTTGGCCTAATGCATACACTTATGGTGATATTTGAATTGTGTCTTAACAGGGTAAATAGGGTTTTCCAGGTGTGGCTAAACAGTGTTCTCCCAATTGTCAAATCTAATGGGCATACATGAATCCTGATTCTAGATCTCTTAACTGCATTTCAAAGTCAGTCTAGCATTTTAGTCTTTCCTTTTTTGATGCAAGAATTCAATCTTATATTTTAGATCTTTTTACAATATAAATTAGCCACTCTTCTTTTGTTGGCCAAATACATTTTTTCCAGTGTATTATTCTTTTTGGGCTTAATTTAGGACTCAGGTGTAATTATATAGGGCTTGATTTCTTTTAAAAAGTATGTGTGTTATTTTTGTCCGTTAATCATTGCTCAGTATAATGACTTGCACATTTTAGAGGCTGTTTTTTATGCATTATCATCTTTAATGGTTCTTGAAACAATGTCTTTTGTGGGAAGTCACCATTAAAATACACTTAAAATCATAGTCTCCAAATAGATCAATGGAATAGCAAAAACTTTTCCAATATCAGTGTTTATAGCTTTAAAAGTTATGCTTTATTTGTATATGTTTTCAACATGTATATTAATGTTGCCTTTTCATAAATGTACTTTTTCTGTAGTCATGAAAGAATTCCTCAGTTCAGAGTTGAAATCTCTTACAGATATTGAATATTTTCCTCTGTGGTAGATGAAATTATTCAGTTTTCTAGAAACTACTTGTATAGCTGGGAAAGACGATAACAGTGATGAGCTTGTTACTTATTTTATGGAGAGCAACTCCAGGTCTGGACAAGTACCTGCATGTGTGGCCAAGAATTTTTCCAGAGTATTGCTTTCAACTTCTTGATTTGCCCTAGTAGTATTCACTCAAAACTCCAGTGTTTTGTTTGGCAAATGTGGGGGAGTGGAAGGAAGAGAAGACAGGCAGATTTTTGGAGTAATTAATTCAGGCATTACTGTCAAACTTAAGTTGGGACAGTATTTAAGTTCTCAGGCTTCCAAGATGATTTCACCAGCTGGAGAAGTTTGGAAGCAATTTCCAAACAGGAAACAGCATGTGCACAAGAACAAAGCACTTCTTATATGATGGGATCACCTGCATTAGAGTCACCTAGGGGACTTTTCAAAATGCAGATTCTTGGGCCCCTCTATAAATTACCTGAAAAAGAGTCTCTAGGAGTGGGGTCTAGGAATTGTAATTTTTCTTTCATTTTTAATTTTTAGGAAAATTATACCTGCATGTTGTCTAGAGCAGTGGTTCTCACTCTGGCTTCACTTTAGAGTCACCTGGGGACCTTTTTAAACAAGGTTAGCTCTTGAACCCCACTCAGATTAATTAAATGAAAACAATCTCTGAGTGTGTGGGATAGTGACACTGATATTTTTAAAAAGGTATTTAGGTAATTCTCTTAGGTAGCCAGATTGAGAACCACTGGGCCAGAAGGTGATTCTGAAGCTGAAAACTAATAAATATAATTTCCCTTATTGAGATTGCAGAGCCAATTAGTGTGCTAGAATTTCCTTTTTGTTCTTCTCTAAGATGGTAATTTCATAACTGGACCACTCATATGAAATTTATCATATTTTTACAAATCAAATTTATTCTCTTTTTGTTCCCTGATACATTAGTTGTTCTTAAGTTATGCCATATTTTAGCTTGCCTCATATGTTAGTCAATTTGGGCTGCCATAACAAAATACCCTAGACTGGATGTCTTAAACAACAGAAATTAATTTTCTCACAGTTTTGGAGGCTAGACCTCCAAGCTCAAGGTTTGGTCGACAGGGTTTCTGGTGAGAGCTCTCTTTTTGGCTTGTAGATGAAAGTGGAGGCTGCCTTGCTTCCAGAACCTGTGATGGGAGTTGCATCCCTGAAGATTTCTAAATTGCTTTCTGGGGGTCATGCTTCCTTTTTCTTAAAGGATATCAAGTTTTTGCAGACAGATAGCTCTGTGTCTGTCTTTAGTTTCTCTTTAGTTCCAGCTAGCAGTATAATCCCATTTCTATTCAGGCTTCTGCTGAAGTGGCAGATTAAATTCTGGATTAAATTCGTGGTTCACACCCATACTAATCTCCTTATCAAATGCTGGTTCATCCACACCCTCACTGTTCTCTTTAGAGCAAGCTTTCTCATTTTTTGCAACATATATAGGTGGAGAATTTTCCAAATCTTCAAGTTCTGGTTCCGTTTTGCTTAATAATTCCTTCTTCAATTTATTTCTGTCTTCTCACATTTTATTATAAGCGTTGAGGAGGACCCAAGCTGCACCTTTAGTACTCTGGTTAGAAATCTTCTTGGCTAAATACCCATTTTCATTGTTCCTAAGTTCTGTCTTCCACAAAACACTAGAACACAGTTCTGCCAAGTTCTCTGCTACTTGTAATACCTTTCCACCAGTTTTAATAACCTATTCCTAAGTTCTGTCTGAGACTTCACCAGAATGGCCTTTAACATCCATTACCAACATTCTGTTCATAATTATTTATGTATTCTCTAAGAAGATGGAGGTTTTCCATCTTCTTAGAGAAGAGTTGTAAGAAAAACTCTTATACGTGTGCACAAGAGGACATAAACGAGGATGTTTACTGCAGCTGGTCTCCGTTTTTGCTACTGCAAGCAATCTTTACTATGAAAAGTAAAATAAGCTGTGGGATACTCATACAATATAATACTCTACTATAGTTTAAATGAACTAGATCTACATATTCAAAATATATCCATATCTGAAAAAGTACCGTTGTAATGAAAGAATAGATTCAGATTGAGAAGATTTATATAGGGCTTTAAAAACACAGAACAATATTGCTAATTATATCTGAATTCATATACATGTTGTAGCATGTATTAGAATATTATTCTTTTTTAGGGCTGAATCATATTCCATTGTATGTATATACACTTTTTGGGATATTTCACCAGGAGTGAATATTTCTACTGTGAAATAATAATCAGTAGGAATTCTGACACATGATTAAATAGTTGCTAGTTAAAACAGTTTCAGTGTATCAGAAACCACCAATGCAATAACACAAAGAAATGAAAGACTTCAATTTGAAAATTGAAAATGAGGAAGGAAAAAGTATCTTTATTCTTACATGACAGGGTTCTGTGTACTAAAATCATAAGGAATCTACATAAAACCTGCTTGAAGTAACAAATCAATATACAAAGGCACTATACAAGAATGAGTTGTATTTCTATATACCAGCCAGTTAGAATAGAAATTTAGAAATACCATTTACAGAAGAATTTAAAAAAGAGAAGAAGCATTTATGGATAAATTCAATAAAACGTGCAAGATAAACATTTCTGAAAAAATAAAACAAATTAATTGGGACAGGTTTTTATTCATCAGAAGTCTCAATATTGTTAAGATATCAGTTCTCCCCAGATTGATTATAGGGTTACTGCAATCCCAATTAAAATCCTAGCTGGCTTTTTTAAGTGTAAATTGACAAAGTGATCCTAAATTTTTATGGAGAAGAAAAGACTTAAATTAGTCAAAACAGTTTTGGAAAACAACAAAGTTCAATTACTTACACTGTTTCTTTTCAAGATTTAATATAGTATTCTTATATAGTATATTGGCAGAAGGTTAGACATACACATTAATGGAACAGAGTAGAGGCCATAAATAGATTCACACATATGTAATTAATTGACTTGTTACAAAGGTGCCAAGGTGATTCAATGGGGAAAGGACTTCTTTGTTCTTTCTCTTTTTTAAAAAATTGTGGTATAATATACATAACATAAAATTTACCATTTAAACCAATTTTGAGTGTACAATTACGGGGCATTTGGTACATTCACAGTGTCAACCGTCACCACTCTTTCATTCCAGAACTTTTCATTTTCCCAAACAGAAGTGCTGTGCCCATTAAAAATAACTTTTCCTCTACCTCTATGCCTAGCTCCTGGTAATCTCTAGTCTATTTTTTGGCTCTGTGAATTTGCCTATTCTGGGTACCTCATATAAGTGGAGTCAGACAGTATTTGTCCTTTTGTGTTTGGCTTATTTTACTTTGCATAATGTTTTCCACACTCATCTGTGTTGTAACATGTATTAGAATTTCATTCCTTTTTAGGGCTGAATCATATTCCATTGTATGTATATACCACAATTTGGAATATTTCACTGGGAGTAAATATTTCTTTTGTGAAATAATAATCAGTAGGAATTCTGATACTTGATTAAATAATTGCTAGTTAAAACAATTTTAATGTATCAGAAACCACCAGTGTAACTAACAAAAATTGGTAATTGTAATAAAATTTCAATATTGTCAAAGTTTTGGGAAATAGGAATAGTTATAGACAGTTGATAGAATTCACTATGAATTGATTCAGTTTTCTTATATGTTCAAGTGTGGAGAACTGTCTCAGCTTAGATTTCTTAGAATCAAAGTCTGAGACAGGGCTTCTTGCGCAAGTAATTTATTGAGGAAGTGACTTCAGAAAAACCTGTTGGAGTAAGAGCAGAGGAAGAAACTAGGTGGAGACATACGGTTTCAGAAGTATGTCTTCAGTCTGTTTACATAGGGAGCTCTGGAACCTAAAATTGTACTACAGAATGGAAATCACCCAGGGTCAAGGAGCCAGCACTGTTTTACCTCTGCATCAGTAATTAATTGGCCAGGGCCCACTCCCGGGGAGGAGCATGTAACCTCTCAGGCATCTCTGCTCAATGGCTCCTATCAGCAAAGGGTATTCCTCCAGGGAAGAGTTCAAGTTTGAGCCTTTGACAGCTGATACCTATAGTAAGTGAGAAATGGGTTCAACAGCCAGGGAAAGACACTGAATGAGGCATAAACAGCATCTGCAAATGGACCTATAAAACTCTTTTGTCTTTTCACTTTTGGTTCATTGCATCAGTTAAGAGCTAGATTAGGGAAGGTGGATCACTATGAGTGTGGAATAAAGGATTTATTACAGGGATTAGCCTTTACAGAGTTGTAGAAAAGCTGGGCGGAAGTAAAGGTCCAAATAGGGAAAGTCAGAAGAAGAAGGAAAAGTCACCAGGTATCACAGAGGGAAGCTGGTGAAGAAGTTTAAGGAAGGCTGCTGCCTCTGTGTATGGTGGTGAGCCTGAAGTCATTATAGGTTGGTAGAACAGGAAGCTAGGAAGAAAAGCTGAAACTCAAGAGGACAGATTGGAGCCATGTCTATGTCTGACACCACCTCTAACCCTGATGATGTGGGTGATAAATAGAAGAAGCTGGTACTATTTGCCGTTTCCATGGCTGGAGATTCAGAGAGGCTAAAGGATGAGAGCTGGTGGGAGCTGGAGGAACTGCAAGCCTCACTGGAAGATCATTTCCAATTTTTCTTATTATAAGTAATGCTACAATGAATAACTGTACATTTATCATTTTGTGAGTGTACAAATGCATAAGTTCCCAGAAGTGGGACTGCTGGGTGAAAGGATTATTTACATTTGTAATTTTGATAGATATTTTCAGATAGTTTTTTTTTTTTCAGGGCTATATCAATTTACGCTTCTCTTATAAATGGAGAAGTCTGGCTATTGCTACAAATCCTCACCAGTAAGAGTGTCCATTACACCTGCAGAATTTTGCCAATGTATCATTTTGTTTCAAGCGTTTTTACTTTATCTTTTAATTTAAATTTCATTTCGTTCACTCTTCCAGAGTTCCTCCAGTGTTTTGCAAGGTTTATTCTCCCCTTTGTTTCTCCCATTTAGTCTTTTTTATTTCCCCTCAATTTCTTTCCTCAATTTTGCTACCTTGTGCTTTCTCTCTTTCTGTTTTTAAATCCTCTCTTCCTTGAATTTTGATGTCTGTCCTTATGGTCTTCATAGAGTTCATTGCTTTATTAAATATGCTACATGTATGGCAGGATGTTTGGTTACAATTTTTTATCTGCTTCTTAACATTATTTTTGTCTCTTGCTATATTTTGCTGCCCTTTTCTGCCCCCGTTATCCTTTTTGTTCTGTTAGTATGTTTGTATTGATGCAGTGTCCCTTTAAAAAAAAATTACTTATCGTTGCATGTGTTGGGTTTTTCTGGATCAGTCTGCCCTCCGTGCCCCCCCGCCCCCCATCCTCCCTGCCCCTGAGATTTCTGTGGTGAGAAAGACCTAGAATATCCCTCTAGGCACTACAAACTAAAGTTTCTTTCTTTCTCTGACACAAAGACAACCAGTTCCTTAAATATATTTCCTTTGTATGATTCTCTTTTTAAAAAATAAATTTATTTTATTTATTTTTTGGCTGCATTGGGTCTTCGCTGCTGTGCCGTGGGCTTTCTCTAGTTGCGACAAGTGGGGGCTGGCTACTCTTCATTGTGGTGTGCGGGCTTCTCATTGCGGTGGCTTCTCTCGTTGCGGAGCATGGGCTCTAGGCGCGTGGGCTTCGGTAGTTGTGGAATGCAGGCTCAGTAGTTGTGGTATGCGGACTCAGTAGTTGTGGCACACGGGCTTAGTTGCTCCGTGGCATGTGAGATCTTCTGGGACCAGGGCTCAAACCCATGTCCCCTGCATTGGCAGGTGGATTCTCAACCACTGCGCCACCAGAGAAGCCCTGTATGATTCTTTTTATAGTTCTAGGCTACTGCATATGAGTGTATAGCTCCCTCGTTCATAATCAGCCATTAACCATTAGAAAGTACACTTATTTTTTTGACTGGTATTTTCTGATATCTGCCTCCACTGGACTCCTCATTTCCCTGCTTACACCTCTTCCTTCACACCTTCTGTCTGATCTTGCCCTTTCTTTCCCAGATTGACTAGTGGTTTTTGAAAACAAGGGATATTATTTTGCACTCCAGGTAAGCCCCTTACTTTGAAGAAATATATTTTTAAAAAATCGAAGTGAAATTCACCTAAAATAAAATTTACCATTTTAAAGTGTACAATTTGGGAGTTCCCTGGTGACCTAGTGGTTAGGATTCTGGGCTTTCACTGCCATGGCCTGGGTTCAGTCCCTGGTCGGGGAACGGAGATCCTGCAAGCTGCATGGCACGGCCAACAAAAAATAAAATAAAATAAATAAGTAAATAAATAAAGCATACAATTTAGTAGTATTTAGTAAATTCACAGTGTTATACAACCATCACCTTTATCAAGTTCCAAAACATTTTCATCACCCTGAAAGAAAACCTTGTGCCTATTACACAGTCACTCTCCATGTTTTCCTTCCTCCCAGCTCCTGGCAGTCACCAATGTGCTTTCTGTTTCTATGGATTTACCCCTTCTAGACATTTCATATAAATGGAAATCATACAATATGTGACCTTTTGTGTCTGGTTTTTTCCACTTAGTTTGTTTTTGGGGTCATCCATGTTGTAGCATATACCAGTACTTCATTACTTTTGTGTGTGTATATAGCACATTATTTATCCATTCATCTGTTGATGGGCAGATGGGTTGTCTCCATATTTTGGCTATTATGAATAATATTGCTATGAGCATTCATGTACACGTTTTTGTTTGGATAGATGTTTTCAATTCTCTTGGGTCTATAGGAGTAGAATTGGGTCATATGGTAAGTATGTTTAACTTTTTGAGGAACTACCAAACTGTTTTACACAGCAGTTGAATCATTTTACCTTTCCACGTGCAGTGTACAAGAGTTCCAATTTCTCCAACTCCTTGCCAACGTGTATTATTTTCCATTAAAAAAATACAACCACCGTGGTAGGTGTGATAAAGTGGTATTTCATTGCGGCTTTGACTTGCAGTTCCTTAATGATTGGTGATATCGAGCATCTTTTCATGTGCTTGTTGGCCATTTTTATATCTTTGGAGAAATGCCTATTCAAATCCTTTGTCTGTTTTTTATTGGGTTGTCTTTCTTTTTGTTGTTGAGTTGTAAGAGTTCCTTGTATAATCTGGATACTAGACCCTTATTAGACATGTGATTTGCAAATATTTTCTTCTGTTATGTAGATTGCCTTTTCATTTTCTTGATAGTGTTCTTTGCCACACAAATATTTTTATTTTTCATGAAATCTAGCTATATGCATTTTTAATTTTGTTGCTCATGCTTTTGATGTCATATCTAAGAACCCGTTACCAAATCCAAGGTCATAAAGCTGTATCCTTATATTTTTTTCTAAGAGTTTTATGATTTGGGGTCTTATATTTAGGTTGTTAATTCATTTTGAGTTAATTGTTGTATATGGTGTGAGGTGGGTGTCCAACTTCATTATTTTGCATGTGGATATCCAGTTGTCTCAGCAGCATTTGTTGAATAGACTATTCTTTCCTTATTGAATTGTTTTGGCACACTTTTGAAAAGTCAGTTGTCTATAGATGTATGGGTTTACTTCTGGACTTTCAATTCTATTATATGTCTTTATATCTGTTGTACACCATTTGGATTACTGTAGCTTTGTAGTAAGTTTTGAAATCAGGAAGGGTGAGTCTTTCAACTTTTTTTTCTTTTAATTAATTAATTTATTTTATTTTTGGCTGCATTGAGTCTTCTTTGCTGCACATGGGTTTTCTCTAGTTGCAGCGAGTGGGGGCTACTCTTCATTGCAGTGCGCGGGCTTCTCATTGTGGGGGCTTCTGTTGTTGCGCAGCACAGGCTCTAGGCACATGGGCTTCAGTAGTTGTGGCGCATGGGCTTAGTTGCTCCGCGGCATGTGGGATCTTCCTGGACCAGGGCTTGAACCCATGTCCCCTGCATTGGCAGGCAGATTCTTAACCACTGCGCCACCAGGGAAGCCCCCCGAGTCTTTCAACTTTGATTTTTTTTTCATAGATTGTTTTCACTATTATGGATCCCTTGTAATTCTATATGAATTTGAGAGTCAGCTTTTTCCATTTCTACAAAAAACGCTATTGGAATTTTGATAGGGATTGCATTGAATCTGTAGATTACTTTGGGTAGTATTGTTCTCTCTCTCTTTTTAAAATTTATTTATTTATTTATTTATGGCTGCGTTTGGTCTTTGTTGCTGCGCGTGGGTTTTCTCTAGTTGCGGCAAGTGGGGGCTGCTCTTTGTTGCGGTGCGTGGGCTTCTCATTGCAGTGGCTTCTCTTGTTGCGTAGCATGGAGTCTAGGCACACAGGCTTCAGTAGTTGTGGCTCGTGGGCTCTGGAGCGCAGGCTCAGTGGTTGTGGCGCACGGGCTTAGTTGCTCCGCGGCATGTGGGATCTTCCCGGACCAGGGATCAAACCTGTGTCCCCTGCATTGGCAGGTGGATTCTTAATCACTGCATCACCAGGGAAGTCCCTGTTTTCTTAATGATAGTCTTAGAATCTGTGAATATTTGATGTCTTTTCACTTATTTAGTTCTTTTAAAATTTCTTTCAGCCACGTTTTGAAGTTTTCACTGCACAAATCTTTCACTTCCTTGGTTAAATTTATTCCTTGATATTTTATTCTTTTGTGCCATATCATAAACAGAATTATTTTCTTTCTTTCTTTCTTTATTTTTGGCTGCATTGGGTCTTCGTTGCTGCATGTGGCTTTCTCTAGTTGTGGCGAGCAGGAGCTACTCTTCGTTGCAGTGCGTGGGCTTCTCATTGTGGTGGCTTCTCTTGTTGCAGAGCATGGGCTCTAGGCGCGCGGGCTTCAGTAGGTGTGGCTCGCAGGCTCTAGAGCGCAGGCTCAGTAGTTGTGGAGCACGGGCTTAGTTGCTCCACGGCATGTGGGATCTTCCCGGACCAGGGCTCGAACCTGTCTCCCCTGCATTGGTAGGCGGATTCTGAACCACTGTGCCACCAGGGAAGCCCCAGAATTATTTTCTTAACATCCTTTTCAGATTGTTCTTTGCTAGTATATAGAAATATTACTGAGTTTCGTGTGTTGATCTTTTATCCTGCAACTTCGCTGAATTTATTAGTTCTCATAGTCTTTGTTTGTTTTGTGTGTGTGTGTGTGTGTTTGTGTGTGTGTGTGAATTCCTTAGGATTTTGTATAAGATCATGACATTTGGGAATAGGGATATTTTACTTCTATTCCAGTTTCTATGTTTTTAATTTCCTTTTTCTTGCCTAATTGATCTGGCTAGAATTCCCAATATAATGTTGCATAGAAGTGGCAAAAGTGGGCATTCTTATCTTGTTCCTGATCATACAGTAAATAAAGGCTTTTATTCTTGCATGATTGAGTATGATGTTAGTTCTGGGTTTTTCATAAATGTGTTTTATCATGTTAAAGAAGTTCTCTTTTATTCATAGTTAAGTGTTTTTATCATAAAAGGCTGTTTTTTATGTGTTATATATCTTTATTCCCCACCCAGTTCCTTCATTTCCGCCATTTGTGTTTGACTTTTTTGTATTGTACTGTTTTGATTCCTTTCTCATTTCCTTTTATGTATATTTTTTAGTTTTTTTTAGTGGTTGCTCTACGAATTACAAGTAACCCCTTCTATTTATAACAATCTATTTTGAATTAATACCAACTTCAACAGTATACAACTACGCTCCTCTCTTTTTTCCTTTATGTTGTAATCATATCTTGCATCTTTATACATTATATGCCCATTAACATCATTTTGTAATTATTGTTTTATGCATTTTTCTGTTAAATCATACAGAAAAAAAGAGGAGTTACAAACCAAAAGCACAATAATACTGGCTTTTATTGGATGGGCCAAAAGGTTCGTTCGTTTTTGTTCTGTAAGATGGCTCTAGTAGCACTTAGTTGGCTTAATTTCATTTGAAACAATTTTGTTAGATTGTATGTGACAGCTGTCATATCAGCGTGCATTTAAAAAAAGACATCAAAATTGGTGAATTTTTGTGTAGCCATTTTAATATTGAAGATGGAAGGAAAAAAGCAACATTTTCGGCATATTATGCTTTATTATTTCAGGAAAGGTAAAAACGCAACTGAAATGCACAAAAAGATTTATGCAGTATATGGAGAAGGTGCTGTGACTGATCGAATATGTGAAAAGTGGTTTGCGAAGTTACATGCTGGAGATTTCTCGCTGGTTGATGCTCCGTGGTTGGGTAGACTAGTTGAAGTTGATAACAATCAAATGAAAACAATAATTGAGAACAATCAACGTTATATATACCACGCAGGACATAGCCAACATACTCAAAATATCCAAGTCAAATGCTGAAAATCATTTGCATCAGCTTGGTTGTGTGAATCACTTTGATGTTTGGGTTCCACATAAGTTAAGTGAAAAAAACCTTCTTGACCATATTTGCGCATGTGATTCTCTACTGAAACGTAATGAAAGTGTTCCGTTTTTATAACAAATTGTGACAGGCGATGAAAAGTGGATACTGTACAACAATGTGGAATGGAAGAGATCATGGGGCAAGCAAAATGAACCACTACCAACCACATCAAAAGCTGGTCTTCATCCAAAGAAGGTGATGCTGTGAATATGGTGGGATTGGAAGGGAGTCCTCTATTATGAGCTGCCTCTGGAAAACCAAACGATTAATTCCAACAAGTACTACTCCCAATTAGACCAACTGAAAGTGGCACTCTACTAAAAGCATCCAGAATTAGTCAACAAAAAACACCTAATCTTCCATTGAGATAATGCAAGACTGCATGTTTCTTTGATGATCAGGCAAAAACTTGTTACAGCTTGGCTGGGAAGTTCTGATTCATCCGCCATATTCACAAGACATTGCACCTTCGGATTTCCGTTTATTTTGGTCTTTCCAAAATTCTCTTAATGGAAAATATTTCAATCCCCTGGAAGACTGTAAAAGGTACCTGGAATGGTTCTTTGCTCAAAAAGATAAAAAGTTTTGGGAAGATGGAATTATGGAGTTGCCTGAAAAATGGCAGAAGGTAGTGGAACAAAAGAGTGGATACGTTGTTCAATAAAGTTCTTGGTGAAAATGAAAAATGTGTCTTTTATTTTTACTTAAAAAACCAAAGGCACTTTTTGGCCCACCCAATATATTTATCTGTGTACTTAACGTTTACCAGTGTTATTTATTTCTTTGTGTAGCTTCCAGTGACTGTCTGGTATCTTTTCATTTCTCATTTAGCACTTCTTGTAGCATAG
Source organism: Eubalaena glacialis (assembly GCF_028564815.1). NCBI lineage: Eukaryota > Metazoa > Chordata > Mammalia > Artiodactyla > Balaenidae > Eubalaena > Eubalaena glacialis. The sequence goes on from NC_083718.1 coordinate 152,773,986, forward strand.
GTCTAGTAGTGACAGACTCCTTCAGCTTTTGTTTATCTAGGAGTGTCTTTATTTCTCCTTCAGTTTTGAAGGACAGTTTTTTTTTTTTTTTGTTCACAGTTTTTGTTTTTCATTTTAAATATGTTATCCCTTCTGGCCTTTATAGTTTCTGATGAGAAATTAGCTTTTAATCTTATTGAGGATTCTTTGTACATGAAATACTTTTCTTTTGCTATTTTCAAGATTCTCTTTGGCTTTTGATAGCTTATCATAATGTGTTTTGGTATGGGTGTCTTTGTATTTATCCTTCTTGGAACCTATTGAACTTCTTGAATATGTAGTTTCTTGTCTTTTATCAAATTTGGGAAGTTTTCAGCTATTATTTCTTCAAATATTTTTTCTGCTCCTTCTTTTCCTTCTGAGACTCCCTGTTATGCATATGTTGGTACACTTGGTGGGGTCCCATATATCTCTTAGGCTCTGTTCATTTTTCTTCATGCTTCTGAGACTGGATAATTTTAGTTGACCTATCCTCAAGTTCTCTGATCTTTCTTCTGCCTGCCTAAAGTTGCTCTTAAAATCCTGTAGCTAATTTTTCATTTCAGTTATTGTACTATGCAGTTCTAGATTTTTTCTGTTGTTTTGTAAAATAATCTTTATCTCTTTATTGATATTCTCTATTTGTTGACATGTCATCCTTCTGGTTTTCATTAGTTCTTTTCCCATGGTTTCTTTGAGCTCTTTGAGCATATTTAAGATAATGATTGCAAGTCTTTGTCTAGTAAGTCTGATGTCTGTTCTTCCATCACAGACAGTTTCTACTAATTTCTCCTTTGAATGGACCATACTTTTTGTTTCCCTGAATGCCTCACAATTTGTTTTTGAAAAGTGGACATTTAAAATATTACAGTGTGATAACTCTGGAAATCAGATTCTTCCCCATTACTCATGGTTTGTTTTTGGTGCTCTCTATGGGTTGTTATTTTCTGTTTGTTTAGTGACTTTTCTAAACTATTTTTGTAAATTTTTTTCGTCATGAGTGGTTTCTGTCTTAATCTGCTCAGGCTACCATAACAAAATACCAAAGAACATAAATCTATTTGTTCACAGTTCTGAAGGCTGGAAGTCTGAGATCAGGGTGCAAGCATGGTTGGATTCTGGTGAGAACTCTCTTCCTGACTTGCAGATTGGCCACTTATCTCTTTGTTCTCACATGGCATTGAGAAAGAGATGAGAGAGCAAGAGCAGCCTCTCTTTGTCTCTTCTTATAAGGGGCACTAATCCCGTCCTGAGGGCTCCACCGAGTGCAAGTTCACTCTGCTCGCCACATGACAGGCTAATAAATCGGGAGACGAGGTGTTGAGACAAGGAGTAGCGACTTTATTCGGAAAGCCGGCAGACCGAGAAGGTGGCAGAATAATGTCTTAAAATAACCGTCTTATTGGGGTCTAGATGCCAGTTTCTTTTATAGAACAGAGAGGGAGAGGAGGTGAGGAAGTAAAGTAAAAAGGCCATTTATCTTGCAGAATAGGAGGGGATGTGTTAATTTCTTCTTTTCTGCAGCCATTCACAGGTGGGCAGGGTCAGATTGTCTCCCTTTGAGCTAAACAGAGGCACTTTAGTTTAACATTCAGGCAGAGGCGCAGGGTTCCCTGAGGCAGGCCATCATGTATGATTATAATAACAAAATCAATGAAAGGCAAAGGTTAAAGTCAAAGAAACAGATACAACATGGAGTCAAAATTGGCTCTTCGCTGTTACACACCTTTATGACCTCATCTAAACCTAATTACCTCCCAAAGGCTCATCTCAGTGTATCATCACGCTGGGCCTTAGGGCTTCAACATATAAATTTGAGGGGGGTGGGGGAATATAAACATTTAGTATGTAACAGTGTCTGAAATCTCTTTTTCTTTAGTTGTGGTCTGCTAATGTTGTGAGAGAGAGTTCTTGAACACATAGAGTAAAAAAGAAAATAAGAAGAAAGAAAAAGAAGAGAAGGAAGAAAATCCTTTCCTAGCCCTTGTAGACTGGCTCTGTGTTGGGGCACTCTAAACACTCAGCTAGGCTGTTTAAAACTCTGTGTTAGCCTTCACTTCCTGCTTTTGCTGAGCGTAGAGATGAGCCAGTAGTTTTCTCTGAGTAGGTGTCCTGCCTCGGACATGTGCCTGCCCTTCTAAATTGCCCAAATGTTTTTGAGTGCCCTAATTTCCCAAAGAAACTCACTTTGCAGCTTTTCCTCCAGGCTTTGGACGTGTCTGTTGTTTGACTCAACTGTAAGATTTTGTCGCAGGTGGCAGTGGATTTTTCATTTGCCTTAAAGTGTTTTTTTTTTTAAAGTTTATTTATTTTTGGCTGCTTTGGGTCTTTGTTGCTGTGTGTGGGCTTTCTCTAGTTGTGAATGGGGGCTACTCTTCATCATGGTGCATGGGCTTCTCATTGCAGTGGCTTCTCTTGTTGCGGAGCACGGGCTCTGGGCACGCGGGCTTCAGTAGTTGCAGCACACAGGCTCAGTAGTTGTGGCATGCACATTCAGTAGTTGTGGCACGCAGGCCCTAGAGTGCACAGGCTTCAGTAGTTGCGGCATGTGGGCTCAGTAGTTGCGGCACACGGGCTCTAGGGTGCTCAGGCTCCAGTAGTTGTGGCGTGTGGGCTCAGTGGTTATGGTTTGCGGGCTCTATAGCCCAGGCTCAGTAGTTGTGGTGCATGGGCTTAGTTGCTCCGCGGCATGTGGCATCTTCCCGGACCAGGGATCGAACCCATGTCCCCAGGCAGATTCTTAACCATTGTGACAACAGGGAAGCCCCAGCCTTAAAGTGTTTTTGAAGAATTGCCCCCTGATAGCTACTTTTCTGTCTTAAGTGAGATCCAAGTTGATGAAACAAAGGAGAGTGCCTTCAGTCTGTCCTTCAGGTAGCCCGATAGGTCACAAGAGACAAACATTCTTTGAGAACAAAGTCTTCTCGGCTCCCTCTAGAGTCAGGGTCCAGGGTCCAACCATTGGAATGTAGGCTAGTGCATTCAAGACTGCTCTGGAGCCAAGAATGAAGAAGGGGAAATAAAAATGCCTCAGGGTTTTCATACTGTTTTTATAATAAGTCACCTTTTTCTTGTTTCATCATTTGCTTGGTTGACGTATAGCTTTGACTGTTTTCCAGAGTTTTGGCAAATTTGATTCTGACAGTTTTTGCTCAATTTTTTCATGTTTCTATGGAGGGATGGGCTCTTGGAACTACATCCTCCACTGTGTTTTGTTTTTTTTTTGAAGACAAATGGTGATGTCATTGAAGGAGGTGTACTTTTGCTTGTGCTTTCTGATAATTGCTGCTGTTAGGCTTGCTCTGCACTCCCTGTAGTTTTTCTTTCTGCTTCCTTCTGTGTAACTTCTGCCCTACCTTAGCTGTTCTTAGTAGCTTTTGTTAGTACTTTGGAGCCTTTGGTTTATCCTTGTCTTTTCATGTAGCTTAGGTTGAAGATTGCATTTTTAAATGTCTTACTTGGTTGCCTTTTGTTGCTTTTTTATGTTATTCAGAGTTCAAACTGTTCCTTTACCCTGCAAAATTCCCTCTTGGTGTTTGTAGTCAACCCCTATTCCCACCTGATAACCCTAGTGATCATTAATATGTCTCCTGTTCTTTTAACTTTGCCTTTTCTAGAGTGCCATATAAATGGAATCATACAGTGTGTAGCCTTTTGAGTCACGCTTTTACTTAGCATTTGAGGTTTATCCACATTGTTTTGTGTTGTTAGTAATTTGTTCATTTTTGTTGCTGAGTAGTTTTCTATTGTATGAATGTACAGTTGAAGGCCATTTGGGGTGTGGTCTGTTTTCAGCGATTATAAATAAAGCTGTTATAAACATTCATGTATAATTTTCATGTGAACATAAGTTTTTATTTCTTTTAGATAAGCACCTAGGAGTGGGATTACTGTGTCATAACTTTCTAAGAAACTGATCATCTGTTAGCACTGTTTTCCAGAGCGGCTATATCATTTTGCTTCCTCCCCAACAGTATATGAGAGTTCCAGTTTTTCTGCATCCTTACCATCACTTGATATTGTTTGTATTTTGGGCTTTTGTCACTCTAACATACGGAAATGGTATCTCTCTGTTTTTTTGCATTTCCTTAATGACTAATGATGTTGAGTGTTTTTTCATGTCCTTATTCTCATATGTATATCGTCTTTGGTGAAGTTTCTGCTAAAATCTTTTGCTACTTAACAATTTATCTAAACTGAGTTTTTTGAGAATTTAAAATTCTTATATTCTGGTTATTAGTCCTCTGTTACATGTGTTTTGCAGATATTTTCTCCCAGCGTGTGGCTTGCCTTTTCATTCTCTTAACAGTGTCTTTCGAAGAGCAGTAGTTCTTTTTTTTAAAAGCGTCTCTTTATTTATTCTTTTTTGGCCTCACCACGCAGCTTGTGGGATCCTAGTTTCCCGACCAGGGATCGAACCTGGGCCCTTGGCAGTGAAAGTGCAGAGTCCTAATCACTGGACTGCCAGGAAATTTCTGAGTAGTAGTTCTTAATAAAGTCCACTTTATCGATTTTTTGGATTGTACTTTTGCTGTTGAATCTAAATGTCACAAAAATTTCCTTCTATGTTTTTTTCTAGAATGGCATTAGAAATTGAATGAGTCATATATGTAATTAAAAGTTTTTTAGTATCCACATTAAGAAGCATAAAATGTAAAAGAAACAGGTGAAATTAACTTAAACATTTGTGTTTTATTTAAGCTAATATATTTTAAATGATCGTTTCAACATTTATTCACTAGAAAAATTATTGAGACACTTTACATTTTTGTTTTTGTACTAAGTCCTACACTGGTGTGTATTTAATGCAACACATCTTAACTCAGTTGAGCCACATTTCAAGGGCTCATTAGCCATATCTGTCTAGTAGCTACCATATCTGACAGCACAGATCTAGAGGCTTTGTAGTTTGGGGTTTTACTTTAGGTTATTTATTTATTTATTTAGGTATGTATGTATTTATTTCCCACTGCGTTTGTAACTAATATAAAAAAAATTAAGAAAATAACTCATTCTCACTTCTCCAATGGCTCTCGTCCCTCCCGCTTGCCCGCACAACTCCTGACCTATTTCCTCAGGGCCAGGTTCAAAACTGAACCCGTTCACTGCCATTTTCATAGGAAACAACCAGTGCCAGGGATGTAGGAGAAGAAGGTTGGAAGTGGGCAAGAGTACTGCCCAGGTTCTATCCAAAGGTAGGCCAAGTGGAGATTCACAGAGTTCAAACAAAAGGGCTGGTGGCCTCACAGTGATGTAGTCTAAGTAAAACGGGCTGGAGAGGCGATAGGGTAGGCCCATCAGAGGCTTTAGAGGACATCTCTTGGGCCTGTGTCAAACCCAGAGAAACTGACATTAGAAGAAGAATGGGGAGGGCCAGGGAGGCAGTCTTGTGGAAAGTTTCATAATTCTCCCATGTTGGGAGGTGGGGAAAGTCTAGAGGGTACCAGTGGCCTCACTCAATTTGGCAGAAGAATGTACTCAACTGTTGGAAGTCACAAAAATGCCGTGGACACTGAGAAAGGCTACGAGGGGACGTACAGTTTCACAAACTGCGCTGACCACAGACCATAGCAGTGGTGATCATGCTATTGACACACAAATTACGAAACCCCAAAACAGGAAGTGTAGCCTTTTAGGGAGTAACTCTGTACCAGTCATTTAAAATTGACCCCAAGTCAGACAACCTGATGAGTTTCACAGAGCAGGTGACAACATTGGGGGTAGGGGTTGTGACATATAATGGACTTAAAACAAGCAGCTAGAAGAAGAGAATGGTAGGAAACTGCTCTACGGCTCTCAGGAATCAAGGGCAACACTGGGGGCTCGGTGGACAGATGAACAAGAAACAGCACTAAAGAGGTTTCCTGTTCAGCCGTCCATTGGCGAGGGGGAAGAGGATCCAGGAGGCAGTTGAATGGAGCAAAGATGGGGTCCTGAAGATGAGGCTCTGGAGGCTGGATCAGAAGAAAGAGTGCACACCATGCACCAGTGATGAAACACAACTTTGGACCCCACATGGGCGAGGTGGCCATGGGGATAGGTGTCACTGACTGAGGGTGGTAGTTGGAACAGCCCCACAGTAGCCATCACAGGGCCACAAGGAAGTATATGGCCACTGGGTCACAGAGGGCTCCTTCAAGCCTGGATGGGAAGGCACAGTCTCACAGAGGAGGTCCATGGACTCTGCGTGGTAGAAGGCACAGAACTCAGTCCTCATATGGACAGTGGACCTTTTTGGCAAAGTGCCGGCAGACAGGGTGGTTGAATCTGTCTTCCATAACCTGGGGTCCATCCTTGGATGGGCAGGTATTCTTGATAAGAGACCAGCTCTCGAGGCTTTGAGGATTTCTCCGCTCTTTGTGAAAGCCTCCCTGCAGGGATCCCCGTGGCCTGGTCCAGGAAAAGGAAGTTTAGCATTAGCCCCTCCACCAACTATGACCATATGAGCCAGATTTGGAGCTCAGCCCTCCCCAAATTCGGCCTCTGCTCCAGGGAGGAGGTGGGAAACTCAGCAGTGGTGGAATCATTGGTCCCCTTGACCCTGGAGGACCTCTGTGAAGAGCTGATTTGGGGTCACCAGGGTTTCCATTGGTCATGATGGGAGGGCCCAGGAGGCTGGGTGGTCCGATGGGACTTTCATCCCTCTCCAGTCTCTTCCTGTTCTGGCAGTGGGGGCTGCTGCTGACTCTGCTTCTTGCACTTCAGCATTGTGGTTGTGGCAATGGCTGCAGCGGGGTTTTCGTCTGTTATTATTTTGAGTTAATTTTTGTATCAAGTACAAAGTACGGATTGAAGTTCATTTTTAACACATGGCTGTCCCTCAGAAGCTCTTTAATAAAGTTGTTCTGGGCAGTTAGAGATATAGAGATCATCCTGGGCTCCAGGGCTCAACATTTAAACATATTTTATTACTTTATTGTCTTTTATTTCAGTATAATGTAAATTTATGTTGTAATTAACAATTTTTAAACCGTCTGTGTAAAATGCTTAGAAGTTTTAGGCATTTAGTGTATTGGCTTTATTCATATACCTATTCAAACTTAAATAACACATTATGCTGTTTATTTATTTATTTTTTTAACACTAATTAACCTCTCCATTCCCAAAATCCTATCTAAAATTCTTACTTACTTTGTTTTTAGGCATGTACTGGCATTGAAAACATTGATGAAGCTATTACATTGCTTGAACAAAATAATTGGGACTTAGTGGTAAGTACTTTCTTTTTTCCTTTTTTCAGCTTTATTGAGATGTGCTTGACATATAAGATTGTGTAAGTTTAAGGTGTACAACGTGATGATTTGATATACATATATATTGCAAACTGATAGCCGCAGAAAGGTTAGTTAGCACATTCATCACCTCACATAGTTTTTTTTTTTTTTGGTGGGAACTTTTAAGATTACTCTTTTAGCAACTTTCAAGTATATAATACGGTATTGTTTAACTATAGTTACTATGCTGTACATTGGATCCCCAGAACTTATTCATCTTATAACTGGAAGTTTGTACCTTTTGACCACCTTTACTCATTCTCCACCCACACCTGCCAACTACCAGTTTACTCTGTTCTTATGATTTGGTTTTCTTTTTAGATTACACATGTAAGTGAGATCATGCAGTATTTGTCTTTCGCTGTCTGACTTATTTCAAGTACTTTTTTCTTTATATGACAAGTAATGAAATTTTATGTATTTTTGAATGTCTTTAACATTCCTTATAGGTAGTTCAGCATACCGTACATAATCCGTCTATAATTCTAATCTGAATGAATAAAATCTAAGTGTCGTATTTTTAATATGAAGTTCCTATTTAGTTTAGTATTAGATTAATAAATTATTATGAAATCTTAGGTAATTTAAGTTATTTTTAAACTTCTCTTCTCTGACTGTATATTAAGGTTTGTCTTCCCCTGTAGTATTGTGGTGGAGATTGGAAGGAGAGAAAAATCAGACTTGTTTGAATGTCTGAATAACTCTACTTGATGTTTCTCCTTCACTTCTTGGGGTGGGGGTGGGGAGTCTCACTGATGATTACTCCTTTCTAAAGCTGTTAAAGAAGTGGCGTTCTGCTGTGGCTTTCCTTATGAACTTCAGGCAGTTTATTGTAGAAGTGGTTTAGTTTTTTTAAGGGGGGGCGGGCAGTAACTCAAAAGGCAAGGCCCAGCACAGCACAGCACTGCACATTGACAAAACTGTAATTTATTTACAATTGCAAAGCAAACTAAAAATAAATTGTACAACAGTACAGGAACAGTATTGGTTGTGTTAGGATGACACAGAGGTCTCTCCATACCTTTGAAATCCGAAAAAAGTCTAAATTAGAATTTTGAAGAAGTGCTAATTTTTGAAAGTCAAAACTCAAGGTGTATAATTATAGAGCTGAGATTAGTTGTGTAGGTATATTCAAGTCCATACATGGATTTACATAATCAACTGTTAATAAGCTATTTGTTTTGTGTAGATTTACCACTATTAATTTTTAAATTCAAAATATAAAAAAACTTTACAGCTTGTAAAAGTAGTAACTCATTATAGAAAAATGAGAAAATGTATAAATTTACAAAGAATAAATTAGTAATCACCTTTAATTCCATCACTTAGAGATAGTTATTGTTTAAAATTTTTGGGTATATTATTCCAGAATGTTTTCTCTTAATTATATGATTAAAATTAAAAAAAATACAAATTAGATTGTTCTATTCCTACCGTTTTGTAATCTGCCCTTTTCACTTAACAACCTATCATGAATGTCTTTCTATCCAAGTAAATGTGACTGTTCATCATTCTTTTTAATGTTTAATGTTTGGATGGTACTTCATGGTATGGTTGTGGCATAATAATTTTGCCATTCAGTCCTATGCTGTTAGACATTTAGAATTTTTGTGGTATTTTGGAGTTATACACATTAGAGGACATTCTTGTACATTCATCCTTGCTTACTTAACCTATTGTTTTCCTAGAAGACATAGAATAAATTCAATTAATAATTGAGTTTCTGAGTCAAAATGTATACATATTTTTAGGTTTTTGGATACTTATATTGCCTTCCAGGATGGTTGCACTAATTTAAATTTCTACCAACTATATAAATTTTTAAGATTGCCTGTTTCATTAAACCAGTGCTATCTTATTTTTTCGTGTTCTGGCACTTGTCAAAATTTACAGATATTTGTATGGCCTGACTTCAAATCCATCCTTTTATCACTGTGTTATTCTCTTAACAAAGCACAGTATAGTGACATATTCCTGATTTCTGTGTGGGGGAAGGGACAGCAACTTATTTGGAATGATATCACCAGGTTTCTTGTCTTGAAACTTCTTTTGCAATAGCAAGAGCATTGCTTTATTTAGTATGTATATTCTTAGGGTATCTCTTGGAGAGGCTGATGCAGATTATTGGTTGAGGTTAAAAATCCCACCAAGCCACTCTTGCATGGTGCTGATGAGAGATATATGGGCTGGAGTAAAGGGAGGTTGTAGACTAGGAGTAATGGACTACAAGTCTCTGAAGTGAGAATTACCATTTTTGGGGGATGGATATAAGTTCCTTCCTTATCTGCTTTCTATTGGTCCATGTTCATTAGTTTTGAAGGTTAAACATTTATTGGTTCTGGATATTTTCTCAGTACAATAATCTATCTAGAGTATTGCAAGAAGAGAATTTTTCCCAGATAGTGTTAAATAATTGAATGGTACAAGTATTCTCCAACTGTTTCTGAGTTATTTGATTTTGGAAAAATATTAAAATAGCACTTGAGCTAAAAACACTGGTGCTATATTTCTGCAGAAATGCAATCTTATCCTGTGTTGGGCCCAAGTAAAAGCATCAGGCTATTTTTCACAGTCTTAAACTTCGGCTTTCTGTTGAAATATATGTCCTAGCTGGCTTTTCTTGTAAATAATGCACTTTTATCCACGGTAAACATTTGCTGTGCTGTGTAAGTATCTTGCTTTATAAAATTTCTGATTTCCCTTGTTCTTATACCGCACTCACTTTACATTGTGGTTTTTAAAAAATAAAGCAAGTATTTTGAATAACCCATTACTAGTTCAAACTTTCATTAGGATCATGGAACTTTTTATATGGTGTTTTTTATATTTTGCCTGTGCATTATATTTTCTGTTTGTAAATTATAATTATCACTGCTTTGTATTTTATGGGCCTTGTGGAACAGTTTGCATAGTTGGAGTTTTTAACTTAGGACATGTCTGTATTTAAAACTTTCTGTACATATCAGTTAGACTTCTGCCGTGTTTTTGTGCATATTTTGCTAGAGATGTGTAGAGGAATGTGAGTTAGGCATCACAATCTGGAATTGTGATGAATTAAAAAAAGTCCAATAACAGAAAACTCATTCTGTCGGTACTGAATGCTTACAGTATACCCAGATTTATGCTAGATACAGTGAAAGCTTAAAAACATGTTAACACTATATGGTGTCTGACTTTGAGAAGTGTACTGAAAAATTGATAAGACAGGTGGTCTCTTATACATGTATATTATACTCAGAAATAGGAATAACTTCCTGAAAAAGTAATGATTGCAAATATTTTTGCTATTTTATAGATTTAGACACACAGATAAAAAAGTGTTCTATATGAAAATATAGCCCAGTCCCAGCAACTTTAGTCATTAGTCTTTCCCTGATACTGTACATTATTTTTGTTATATAGCTATCCACAGAGCAGTGCTTCCAAACCCTATGTTTTAAGTACCCTACAATTGACTACTTATTTTGGGGAAACTGCAGATTGGGTTATAAATGCTAAATTCTGAAAACAAAATAACATGAACTTTAATACTATTGGTAAGCATCTTGGGATACTGATTTACTTGACATGAATCGTCCCCATACCTCCATCTTTTTCAGACTTTCATTTTTCACATTGTTCTGCATTTGTAGTTAGGAGAAGATTAATGTCATTGCAGTTGATTCCTTCATTGCAGACAAGTATTTTCAGTATACATCCAGAAAGATGAGTACCTGAGGGAGAATTATTAACAATCAATTAGAATCTTTTACCAAAGGATTGCCTTCTTACATGGAAGCATGCTACATCATCACTATATATTGTAAATTATAAATCTGGGCTCCAGAATTGACCCACTGCTCATTTTCTGTTTTCAGTATAGAAGAATTTGGGCCAGTGGAGAATAGAAATCTGTACAGCTCGTGTTAATTTTGAGTAATCAAAGTGTGAGGCAGCTAACTCTAGTGGTGAACCCATTGCATTCATCTTGAATCAAGAGCCCTGGCTTTTCAAAACTCTTGTCATTATTTTATTGAGTATGGCCTAGGCTAAGTTACTTCTCTCTGAACGTCAAATAAAATAAGAGGTTTGGGCTAGTTTATACTCAAGATCCCTGATACATGAAATATTTATGAAGAATCTATTTATGTCCTAATTTCTTTTAATATTCTACAAAAGCAGTAAATTATGAATAGTAGTACAAGTAAACATTTTAATGGAATTTTATAAGTTTGAAACACTTGTATGTATACCATTTTGATTAATCCTTTGAACAACTTTATGACATAGATAATGGCCAGACAAGATGCTGTGCTAATTGTTTCATGGAAGGTCTGTATATATGAAACTCCTTCAATAAATTAAAATTTCCAGTAAGCTCTAGGAGATCCAGGGAAGGCTATTTGACGTACACTTGATAACCCAGTGCTAAGTGAAATAAAGTACAAGTAAACATTAACGTAGCCATACTACATTTTAAGTACTCTATGCTCTTAGGAAACGATTTTTGAACTTTGCACTCAATTTCTGCTCCGATTTGCTGCCTGAGGTGACATAGCTGCTCTGCTGAAGAAAGACTCTATTCAGAGAGCTTGTATTTATCTTTAACTGCATGTCCCAACTTGGGGCAAAAATGAAACAAATAAGCCTATCCAATTTTGTATTGTTACTGAATTTCTAGTCTTCAAAGATAATTTTGTATTAATAGAAGCTTATAATAAAGTCAGTAACTCTGAAGAGTCAAACCCAAGGAAAATTATGCACATAATCTGTCTCATTTTGAGATTCATTGAGGTGCTCTGAGACATTTCCATTCCACCAGTTTTCACTTTTGAAGAAATGTGTTTTAATACTTACCCTAAAATGCCTTAGAACAATTTCTTCTACTACCCTACTCAGGATGTGGCTATAGAGTTCCTCGAATGTGCATTGCTTTGCTATCAATACTTTATACAGTGTTATGAACACCTGCAGTTTTATGAATGAACTAGTCTAACCAGTGACATAATGAGTCTCTGTCGCCAGAAAGCAGCCAGACATTGAGTGCTGCCCTTCATCAATGGCCATTAGACACTGGCTTATATTTGCACAGATCTTTGCTGTGACAAAAGAGATGTTACTGTGAAGGAGTATCTCATCATATCAATTTCTCCTCTTTTGCTATAGTCTTCTTTGTTTCCCTTGTTTTCAAGGGACTGTAAGCCCCATAAAATTCTACAGAAGTTTTCAGTTTCTCAGTTTGTAGTTTGGCCATCATCCATCCTCCTCTACCATCTCTCCTTTTATTGAGGGTCTACTTTGTGCTAGGTATCATGTCAAATGATTTACCTACATTATTTCATTTAATCTTCACAGCAGTCCCAAAAGGTGGTTAGGTAGGTATTATCTTTATTTTACAGATGAGAAACTGAGGCCCAGTGATTTAAGTAAATTGTTCATGCTCACTCAGCTGATAAGGGGTAAAACTGTGATTTTGAGCCCAGGTCTCTCCATAAAAATTTTAATAGCTTTAAAATTGTAGTTTAAGGTTATTAAATTTTCCATACCCAGTGTGTTATTCTTTTCTGAATTCCTATACTTTTCTTTCTGCCACTCACAACTAATTTCACATTGTCAAGTGAAAGAGCTTTTGCTATAGTTACATAATGGTACTTGAAATATGTTTATGCTTTGCTTTCAAATAGATTCTAAGATTCTAGAGGAAAGGAATTACGTTTCTTATTAATTTTGTCTTGGCACATGGTAGTTGCTTAATAAAATATTTGACTGATTTTATTATTAGCATACTTACTTTTGAATCTATTTTCCATTTCCATTATTTGGATATTTGAAAAGTCTTTGCTATTAAGACTCATGACTCTTACTGCTATCAGTCTTCCTTATCTGGCAAACATAAGATTTGAGGAAAGAGGGAGGCCCAGATACGCAAGGAATAGGATTGGGCTGATTTCATTATCTCACGGATAAAATTTAGATGGTTTCTTCCCGTTGTAGCTTTTTGAGAAATATTATTCACAAATAAATCCTTTTCTTTGCAATTTTTTTCTTGGCATCTCAAAAAAATTTTTTTTCTCTCCTGTTTATTTCTGGTTGTACCATTCTACTCTAAAGAAAGCTCATCATATCCAACCTATTTGAAATTTTTCATCAGTTCTGCCTCTCAGGAGAAAACTAAGTGTGATAAAAGAATGCTGTTACTTAATGTATAATTAAGTGGGTATGAAAGAATTGTTTTCTCCCTTTCAAAGGAAAACTTAAGTTTTTACCAACATGAAGTTCTCAGTTTACTAAACTTACAGTTAGTGGTTCACATTATCAAATCAAAACTCTTTGAGGTCCACATTTTTTCCCAGACTGCAACTTGACTTTCTGCTTATTTTTTCATTGGTTTTTGCTTCATATGTTGTTACTTTTCCTTTGAATATAATCTAGTTCTAGAATTACTTTATTGCATGAACCAAACATCTCCTCTTTTGTAAAACCTATGGTAGATAATAGTTCAGAGGCTTTAAGACCTAGTAGGAATGTGGTGTGTTAATCCCCTAGCAGGAAGTGATATGCCCATTGTTAAATGAAATTTGGAAATGTGGCTAATGTTTATTGATTTCTAGCACTACTTATCTAACCTGTGCTTCAGAGCACAGTTAAACTCTTTAAATGAAATATGTAGTAAGGAGTCCCCTTACTGCTATGAAACTAAGCTGAAGGCTTTATGCTAATTCTGAAAGAAGTAGTATATGCTACTTATGATTTAAACATTTAAAAGAAAATAAAAATTTCAATGGTTTTGTTTTTAAAATTGTTCAGTTTAAGCAGCTATAGTTTGATCTTGATATTTTATAAAGCTTGCTAACCTACTAGTTAACTTGATTTTAAAAATGGGTTTTTTTCCAACAAGTTGCCTTGATATGATATTTAACTAATTTATTTCTATTCCTGGAAGTGGTTTAAACAAAATACCATTGCAGCAAAATCAGTGGTTTAGTGGTTACACCTGTAGATGTGATGACTTGCAGTTCTTCCTGCCGGTTTCAAGGATCAGCTGACATAAACCAGTGTGTGCTTGGAAAAGAAAAAATAATATGGCATTTAAAATTCCTACTTTTACAACTTTATATTTATACTGACAATTTTTAATAATTTGCTACTTAATGGTAATATAATTTTTAAAAAAATTTAGTTGTATTTCTATCTTTAAGTAAAATGGTACTTAAAATGTTCACATAAGAAGAGTTATATTTCCTTCCTATATATCCCGAGGTTCTCATTTTCTTCATTCCCTCTTATTTATTTTTCTTATTAAAAATTTTTTTTTCTAGGTGAGTATGCTTAAGATCTACTCTTAACATTCATTCTCTTTTAATAATCTATTTTTGTGTTTTGTTGTTTGGTTTAGGTTTTTTTAACTTGATGTTTTAGGAATTTTTTAATTATATATTTTGGGGTCCTCATCTAATACTTCTTTCTTTCTTGTGGATGGATTTCTCTCAAACACAGACTTGCTCTATGTCTTTAAAAAAATCATAGCCAAGTTTAAAATCTCTCTCCATGGTAAATAGTGATAAACATAGTTTCATAGTTCTTCACATACCAAGGCACTCTAAGATTAACTATGCTCTGTCTACATCCATTTTAGTTACAGGAAACTGAACAGTGGAGTTGTTCTTTGAATTCCTCTGTTACAGAATTTGGGCCATCTTTCTTAGCTTAATGTTGAAAGCCCTCTACCATTTAACACTGCCTCTTCATTATGAGTGAGTTTCCGTAACTCTGGAGCCTGTATGACTTAATACAGCCAAACTAGCCTGTAACGTACCATATGTATTCCTACTGCCAAGCTTTTGCTTCTAGATCTCCCATGAATTTTTTCCCCTCTTCCTTGCTGACCATCTAGATGTTATCCTTCCTTTAAGGCTCACCTGAAGTCTAATCCCCTCTATTCCCTAACAGCCTCTTCTCTCAGTAGGGACACCTGTCTCTGAAGCTTCATATCCCTTGTTGTGGTACTACTCTTATAACACTTAGCTTTTACTGTATTATTCCCCTTCCCTTCACCCCAACACATGCTTCATGTGTGGCGCGTGCACACACACACACTGAAAGAGAATGTGAAATAATTGTTTAAAGAATTAAAATTTACACATCCAGCTAGGGGGTGTAAGGAAGTTATATGGATAAGCATACACTTTCATAGATGTAGCTGGGAAAATGTATTACATGATACCTTTAATAAATCCTTGTCTAGTAACTATGTAGAAGAGGTCTTTGAGAATATCTTAGTCCTTATATATTGCCACATTATTACCTACGTGTTGGCATTTTGACTTTTTTAATTTTAAACCAGGAAGTTTATTATTTTTTTCTTAATGTCAAAATTGAGATATAGCCTGTATTTTAGGTACACCGCAAGTCTAATAGCACTCTCACAAATTCCAGGCTTGAATTTTGGGATTTTTTTTCTTAGTAATTGATTTAATGTATAGGGGATGAATTTTTAAAAATGTATAATGACTGCTAACAGTGTGTGTAGAATATGAGAATGTCTAAAAATGCTAGGGATTTACAGAAGAGTTGCAAAATAATGCAGGGTTCTTGATACACTTCATCAAACTTCTAATGTTAACATCTTGCATAATTACAGTATAATTGGTATAGTACTATTGGTAATTTTGGTATAATACTATTACAATAGTACTGTTGTACTGTTGGTACAATACTATTAACTAAACAACAGACCTTATTTGAATATCACTAGGTATTCTATTGATGTACTTTTTTTGGTTCAAAATCTGATCTGAGATCCACAATGCATTTAGTTTTCATGTCTCCCTAGCCTCCTCCAATCTGTGATTTTAAAAAATTTTTTTTTTAAATTTATATTTTATTTATTTATTTTTGGCTGCATTGGGTCTTCGTTGTTGTGTACGGGCTTTCTCTAGTTGCTGTGAGTGGGGGCTACTCTTTGCTGCAGTGTGCTTGCTTCTCATTGTGGTGGCTTCTCTTGTCGCGGAGCACAGGCTCTAGGTGCGCGGGTTTCAGTAGTTCTGGAACACAGGCTCAGTAGTTGTGGCACACAGGCTTAGTTGCTCTGTGGCATGTGGGATCTTCCCGGACCAGGGATCAAACCCATGTCCCCTGCACTGTCAGGCGGATTCTTAACCACTGCGCCACTGGGGGAATCCCCAGTCTGTGATTTTATTCCTCAGCTGTTCTTTGTTTCATGACCGTGACACTTTTGGAGACCACAACACTTCAGGTATTGTGTAGCATATTCCTGAGTTTAGATTTATATGATGTTTTCTCATGATAGACTGAGCTTATACATTCTTGGCAAGACTACCACAGATGTAATTTTGTGCCTTTCTCAGTGTAACAAGAGGTACGTGATGTTAATATGTCTTGGGCTTCCCTGGTGGCGCAGTGGTTAAGAATCCGCCTGCCAATGCAGGGGACACAGGTTTGAGTACTCGTCCGGGAAGATGCCACATGCCACGGAGCAGCTAAGCCCGTGCACCACAACTACTGAGCCTGTGCTGTAGAGCCCGTGAGCCACAACTGCTGAAACCCACACGCCTAGAGCCTGTGCTCCGCAACAAGAGAAGCCACTGCAATGAGAAGCCTGTGCACCACAGGGAAGAGTAGCCCCCGCTAACCGCAACTAGAGAAAGCCTGCGTGCAGCAATGAAGACCCAACACAGCCATAAATGAATGAATGAATGAATGAATGAATTTATATAAAAAAAAGTCTTATTATTCGTGATGTTAACTTTGACACTTGGTTAAGATGATGTCTCCCAGGTTTCTCCACCTTTGTAATTAGTAAATATCTTGTGAGGAGATACATTGAGACAACACAAATATCCTGTTTTTTTTAAAATTAATTAATGTTTGGCAGCGTTGGGTGTTCGTTGCTGCGTGCAGGCTTTCTCTAGTTGTGGTGAGCGGGGGCTGCTCTTTGTTGCGGTGCACGGGCTTCTCATTGCGGTGGCTTTTCTTGTTGCAGAGCACGGGCTCTAGGCATGCGGGCTTCAGTAATTGTGGCACATGGGCTCAGTAGTTGTGGCTTGCGGGCTCTGGAGTGCAGGCTCAGTAGTTGTGGTGCATGGGCTTAGCTGCTCTGTGGCATGTGGGACCTTCCCGGACCGGGGCTCGAACCTGTGTCCCCTGCATTGGCAGGCAGATTCTTAGCCACTGCGCCACCAGGGAAGTCCCCAAATATCCTGTTTTTCATTAAACTTTTGCTCACTAATTTTTTGTCCTCTATTGATTTATCATTATACCTCTTTTGAAATTTTTTTTTAGTAGTTGTCCTAGGTTTTAAAATATACTTTTTCAACCATCCGAATCTATATTTAAATAATAATATACTGCTTCATATGTAGTGTGATGGCCCTACAGCATTGTATTTCCAATTCTTCTCACCCATGTTTTGTACTATTGTTGTCATGTATTTTAGTTTCCCATATGCTGTAAAACACATGTTGCTACTATTTTTCTTCAGATAGTTATCTTTTTAGAGCAATAGAATATAAGATGAAATCATTATATTCATTTTATTTTACTTTCATTTGTTTTATTTCTTTGTGTAGGTTTAAGTTTTTGTCTGGTATCATATTCTTTCTGCCTTAACTACTTCCTTTAATATTTCTTGTAGAGTAGCTTTGCTGGCAGTATATTCTCACAAGTTTTTGTTTGTCTGAGAAAGTTTTTATTGTGTCTTCATTTTTGAAAGATGCTTTCAATGGATATGGAGTTCCGGATTGACATTTTTTTTTTTTTTTCCCTCCAGCACTTTAAAGATGTCATGCTGTTATCTTCTAGCTTGCATGGTCTCTGGAGAGAAGTCTGTTCTATTTTCCTAGTTATTCCTCTGTATGTAATGTCTTTTTCCTCCCCTCTGGCTGTCTTCAAGATTTTCTCTTTGTGTTTGTTTTTCAGCGGTTTGGCTATGATCTACCCAGGTGTGTGTGTGTGTATGTGTATGTGTGTGTGTAGCTTAAATGTTCTTAGATGTTCTTAGATCTGTGACTTTGAACATTCTTTTTTCTTTTTAATTGGGACTAAATTCATGTACATATAGCTAACCATTTTAAAGTATATAGTCCAGTGGTATAAATGCCACTGTGTATTCCATGGAATTTTATTCCATTGCATATAAATACCATTGTGTATTCACAGTGTTGTGCAACCACCAGCTCTCTTTAGTTGGTTTTGAAAATTGTTGGTTATTATTTTTTCCTGCTCTTTCTCTCTTCTCCTTCTGTGTTTCATATATTAAAAAGTTTGATTTTGTCTACAGCTCTTGAATGCTCTGTTCTGTTTTTTCCCCACCTTTTTTTTTTTTAAATGTGTTTCAGTTTGAGTAGTTTCTATAGACCCCTGTCTTCAAGTTCACTGATTCTTTCCCTGTGTCAGTTTTACTGATAAGCTTATTGAAGACATTCTTCATCTCTGTTACTGTAGTTCTTTTTTTTTTTTTTTCCTAACATAGTCTGTCTCTCTCTCTCTCTGCTGAAATTACCCATCTGGCCTTATCTGTTGTCCATTTTTCCCATTAGAGCATTTAATATTTTAATCACAGTCATTTAAAATTCCCTGTCAGTTTTTAGTATCCTACCTAAGTCTGTTTCTGATGATTGCTTGTCACTTGCAAATGTGCTTTACCTGGCCTTTTGGTATGCTTTGCAATTTTTGTTGAAAGCTGGACATTTCATGTAGAATAGTAGAGACTAAGGTAAATATTTTTATGTGTGGAAATTGACATGCATGCCTTTCTGAATGCTAAGACTTTAGTGCAGGTGTTTGAGCTGATCTAATTTTGAGCTGGGTTGTGCTTGAGACTTATTTGTCCTATGGCTTTGTTCAATATACTAAAGCCTTCAAATTCCTCTCCTGATACATGGTGTTTAGGGTGTCAAGTGGTTTGGTAGATGTTTTTTTGTTTTTTTGGCTGCGTGGCTTGTGGAATCTTAGTTTCCCAACCAGGGATTGAACCTGGGTTCTTGGCAGTGAGAGTGCAGAGTCCTAACCACTGGACCACCAGGGAATTCCGAGTTTGTTTTTTTTTTTAATGCTCACTCCTTAGCTTTTGGTTTTCTCTCCGAGCTATGCTTCAGAGAGAGTGTATCTCTTGCAAGTTGCTTGTTACTCTGCTTGCTATTCTGGCCATGGGGACTGAGGTGGGGGGCATTCTCTGTTTCTGATAATACTTGAGTCTTCTGCAGGCATTGAGTCCCTGGGCCTTGGGTTTGTGGCCTTCACAAAGCTCATGTCTCTCTCCAGCTATAATTCTGAGCCCAGCATGTTTTCCTGCTCCTCTTCCTGGGGCAGAGGATTTTCCCCCCTTTCCTCCTTCTGGCTGCAGTGGATATCACATGTGCCCCAAGGTGATAATGTTCGTTGCCCTTCTCCCTTCAGACTAAGGCTTTTGTTTTGTGAGGGAGATGCAAGGGTCCTGGCAGTTTTGTGCCCCTCCCACAGTGTCTGCTGATTCTCTTTGTTCTATACCCTAGTAGGGACTTTCTTGGGACTTTGCCAATTGTTTTTTTTCTGTGAGCACTTTGTGGTGTTCATGGAGTAAAAGCCTGCAAGAACTTGCAGATCCCTTCCCTATACTTGCCTTAACTTTCTCACCAGTGCATTGTTAGCCTCTACCAATTTGTCAGCCACCCTAGTGTAACTTTCACTTTAGTAAGCCAGTGCTCACATTTTGCCTCTCTCTGCGTACACCTGTCTTAGATTTTGGGCCAGTTGTTTGCCCTGTGATCTTAGCATTTTAATGGGTTTCAGAAAAGTCATGTACTTGCGCTCTTGCTCTTTCATTATAAGGCTGGAAGCAGTATGCTTTCCAGTTCTCTAATAATTCATTGTCATTATCTTGAAAAACCTACTGTAATTTCACTTTGTACTTCTTTCCCAACAAAGGTTTAATAGATGATTTTAAAATTTTCAGATGCAGGGTCCTTTCTATTTTCTTGTTTTGTTAGTAACTTCTAGTTCCTTTGTGTTGCATTTAGAGAGTATTGTTTGTAATGTTTCAATTTTGTGGCAGTTATGTTTCTTTATGACCTCACATATGATTGATTTTTGTGTATGTATCTTTGGCTTTTGAGAAGAGGTGTGTTCTCTGTTATCAAATGTAGAGTTCAATACGTATGTCCGTAAGATCTTCTACCTTCTTTCTTATCTTTTGTCTGTTTGATCTGTCTTGTATTGAGAATAGTGTATTTAGTCTCATTATTTAGTATATTTCTTTTTCTTTTTAAATCTCCTATAGTTTTTCCTTCATGAAGTTGATTGCTGTGTTATTTCATGCATACATATTCATAAGAATTATACCTTTATTGTGAAGTGTGGCTTTAAGCAGTAAAAAGTGACCTTTATCACATTTAGTTCTTTGGGCTTCAGTTCTGTTTTGTCTAATACCAGTAGGCTACTCCTACTCTCTTTGTTTCCAATAGCCTGATATTTTAATTTTAATTTTATTTTTAGTCATTACTTTGTTTTAGGTATATATCTTGTATGTAGCATAAGTTGAGTCTTGTTTCATGAGCCAAATTGAAAATGTTTTTCTTTTAATAGTTAAGTCCATTCATATTCACTAATATGATTGATGTGTTCGGTCAGTGCTGTCATAATATTTTGTAATTATGCATGCTTTGTTGTACTTGCTATGCTATGAAATACTACATGATTTATCAATTTTCAAGTACTGTACTCTCTAAGCCTACCTTTTAAGTATATAGCAATCAATGTGCTTATTCTATTTTCCTTTCCCTCCTCCTTCTTTTACTTAAAAATTGCATTACTTATACTTTTTCAGAACATTAAAATTTATCTATTTGTCTTTCACCCTGCATCCCACCTTTGTTTTAGTGGTGTGTATTTATATATTTAAAAAATACTCATCATCGATCCTTTTACTTAAGTTTTCTTAGTCATCAGTTGGATAAAGCTCTTTCTCTAGATTTATCAAGAAGGGCTGATTGATGCACAATTCCTTAAGTTCTTGTATACTGACAACTGTTTTTCTGTCACCCTGATATTTGAAGGACAGCTCTGCGGCATATAAAAATCTTTGGTTCATACTTTCTTTAATTGTGTTTTTAAAAAATGCTTCATTATTGCTTTGTTATATGTATTGGTTTGGAAACTCTGATGCTACTCTTATTCTTTTGCCTTTGTAAGTTATTGATCTTTGCCTGGAGGCCTTGAGGAGTTAATCTTTATTTTTGAAACTTAGTTTTAGTAGAATATGTCTCAGAGCCATTCTGGGTTAATTTTTCTGAGGCATCCAGTGAGCTATTCAATATATAGATTCTTGTCTTTTTGTATTTCTGGAAAGTTTTCTTAGATAATAGTTTTAAATTTTAGGTCTGTTCCGTTGCTTTGTTTTTCTTTTTCAGGGACTTGACAATATGAATATTATTACTTTATCTCTCTTCCACTCCACTACTTTCTCTCTGATTCTTTTTACTTTTATCATTATGTTATTTTCATTCTCTTGGTTGGTTTCTTGCCTTTCTTCAATGCCTCGCATTAAATTTTGTCGGCATCTGTTCTCCCTTGGGCATCTTGTGATTTCCTCTTCATTTTTGAGAGAATTTTCTTTCTTTCTTTCCTGGGTAACATCAACTTTCTTTCATTTTTCCCTGCCTTTTTGTTGTTGTTGTTGTTGTTGTTGTTCATAATTTTTGAATTTTCTGATTCAAGGTGATTTTTCATATTCTCAAATGCTTATTTAAGTATATTTAAATATACTGTTTGAAGCATTGATTGACAGATTTTTCCTGCTTCATAGTTTTGTGGGAGGGAATTTTCGGTAGTAGATATGTGTGAAATTTCATTTCCTGATTTTTTTTGCAATACCTCTTATATATCTGTTGGTTTGTGTGTGTGTGCACACACATTTTTATGGTAATGGTGTGATTTACAAGGTTTTTATTTAATGGCGCCCTCTTCTGTCAGTTTAGCAAAATTCAGATACTTCAGTCAGTTTTTTGGTTGGTTTGTTTTGGTGTGTGGGGGGCTGGTGGGGAGGGGTGGTGAGGAGTAACAAGTGCTTTGGTATTATGATTCTCTTTTGCCTCTTTTCCCTTTTACCACTCGATTGCCATAGGGAGCTTTTCACTTTCTTTTTGCTTTTTTTTCTCTTTGCAGAAGCTATGTGTTTCTTAACCTGCCCTTTAGGTTATGTCTACCCCTTTAAGTTGTGCTTTATTTGAAGTCCTTTCCTTGTAATCTTTGCTCTGATCTGTTTATACACTTTTTAGTGTTTTCAGACAGATTGGGCTTAGGCTCGTAGGCAGTAGTTTTAGAGCAATTTTAATCTCCTTCTCTAGCTTCCCTCTTCTGTCTTCCCCTCATTTTTTCTGTGTCTGTCTTTGTGGGGTAAGGGTAGGACCAGGAATATGAGAGATTATGCGCTAGGATTTGGTAATTTTTCTCTTTTTATTCACAGTTATTTTGAAGTTTCAATATTCTCTTTGTTTAGCTTTATTTTTCCCTTGTTGTTGAATAGTATTGTTATGGATGGTGTAACAGTCTGAGTTCAATCAGGATATATAAAATCACAAAGTTGGTTAAACAGGTGAAGTTTAATATAATGAATTATTAACTATGATAAACGAGTAAGGATAAGATATGAGGAAACTCTATATTGTACTGTAGGGCTAAGGGAGAGTACCCAAGGAAGGATATACTTTGAAGGGATTCAGACCTTGTTGGAGAAGTGGTTCAGCTCACTCAGTAGAAGAGAAGTTCACTGTATGGCCAAGCCAGAAATGGTTTGAATCACTGCGCAAGTAATTGGCACCCTCTGGTGTGCAGATGGAGGAGCAAATCAGCAATCAGTAGTGTGAGTGTGCAGTGGGCTTGTATGGAGTTGGGGATCCTCTGGGCACAGGCACGCTGCATGTGGGGGGTGGGAGACTTGCAGAAGGAGTGGCAGCATGGTGTGAACCCTCTGACCACAGGCAGGCTGTGCACAGGGGCTTGTAGAGGGAGTCAAGGTACTGGTGGGTGGGCAGGAGACCTTTGAACACTGGTTTCTATGTTGAAAGGGCCGTGAAAAGATTATCACTAGGCCAAGACTGCAAGGTTGCAGAAAGACCATGTTCTGGGCCCATGACAGGGACAGAGCTCCATTGGGTGTCCTCACTCCCACACTGCTAGCTCCTATGCTGCAGCCAGAAACTGCAGGAGAGCCTGTTCCCTCTGCAGTATCCTTCTAGTGCCCTCTACTGAGAAAATTTAAGATTGTGCTCATTTTATTTATTTATTTATTTATTTTTGGCTGCGTTGGGTCTTCGTCGCTGCCCGCGGGCTTTCTCTAGTTGTGGAGAGCGGAGGCTACTCTTCGTTATGGTACGCGGGCTCCTCATTGCGGTGGCTTCTCTTGTTGAGGAGCACAGGCTCTAGGTGCGTGGGCTTCAGTAGTTGTGGTGCACGGGCTTAGTTGCTCCGCGATATGTGGGATCTTCCCAGACCAGGGTTCGAACCCGTGTCCCCTGCACTGGCAGGTGGATTCTTAACCACTGCGCCACCAGGGAAGTCCCAAGATTGTGCTCATTTTAAAAGAAATGTTTAAAGGAATTGTTCCCTTCCCTTCTCTTCCCTTCCCTGTCCCAGAACATAATTGAAATGTGCATTCAGACCTGAGTCAATAAATTGATAAATGACACAGAAAGAAATATTGCATGATAGATAGGCAGCCATTGTTGACTTAAGTTACCTGCAAGTCCCACCAAATTTTATATATCTGTACCTTTTTTCTTATTAAATCCTTTGTTTGCAGTGCCATTCCTTGGTACTTCAAACCTTTCCTTCCTCCCAGCCTGTCAAACATTTATCCTGCCTTAGGCACCTTCTCGTTATAATCTTTTTCTTAACCTTTTCATTACCAGTCACTGCCCCATCGTTTGTAATCTTAATTTCAAACATCCCTCTTTCCCACCCCCATCTCATACCCTTTAATAACCAGACTTGGAAAATCCTTCAAGCACACTAGGATTATTGATTGATGATCAATCATCAATTCATTGATTCTGCCACCTTTACACTGTTTTTCAGATCTTGTGTATCTGCCTTTTTTGACCAAAATTTTAGCTTCTGTCATTATATTGACAATGCTGGAGGGCCAAAACTTTGTCCAGGTCTTCTGACTGTAGATTCAGATTCCGCTATACTGGAGTTGGCAAATGGTTTTAACATGTAAGCCAATTCTGTTGATTTTTCTTTTTTTTCACTGTGTGCAAAGGCAGTTGATAGTGTCTGTCTGAAGAAGTGCATTAAGGTTTATGAGGTCATGTCCAGATTTAGTAGGAAAAGTGACATAATTGCTTCTGAATACCTACCATGGACATATATTTTCCCTTGCAACCACGTTTGTTTCAAAGTGTCTTAAAAATCAAGTGTGTTCACTAGCATTGAAGTTCAAAAAGCAATTTTAGGTTTTGGTTTTAGACAAAGGTAACTGACCTTGCATCTCTACTCCCACCACCTGCCATGATGTGTTCTAGGAAGCTAATATATAATTCCAAAATGAGTTTATCTCCTTCACTTATTAACTGATTAATTTAAATATATTGAGTCCTTACTATGTGCCAGCACTTTCCTAGGCACTGGGAATACAGCAGTGAACAAGACCAGCAAGGTCCATACTCTTATTGGAACTTACAGTCTTGGGTGGGAGCCATATTATCTGCAAATAAATTTATAAACACACAATATAATTTTAGAAAATAATACCATGAAAAAAACCAAACAGGACTGAAGACATAGAGAGGGTTATTTTATATTGTGGATTCAGGTAAGGTTATTTTATGGGGTAGCATGTTAGTTGACACCTGGGAATGAGGAGTCAGCCATGTAAAGATCTGAGGAAAAAGCATTGCAGAGACAGAGGGAAGAGCAAATGTAAACACCCTGAGGTGAGAGCCAACAAGTGTTTGAGGAAGAGATGGAACTCTAATGTGGCTATAGCGAGCAAAGGGGAGAGAATGCTAAGAGAACTCAGAACAAGAGATAGGGACCCGATTTTGTAGGACTCTATAGGTGAGAATTTTATGTGTATCAAGAATATTTCAATTTGATAACTCATAATCCAAAAATGATTTTCTCATTAATACATTAAACATTTAAACACGTGCTTAAGAATGATAGAAAATAATATTGGTTTGGATTACAAAGTAGTGTTCTCTTACAGTAGACTTCAGATGACAAGTTTTATAATACCTGTCAATGAAGAAACAATGAAAGAACTCATTACTGTTCCAAAGAAATCACTACTCAGACCCTCAGCTCTTTTTGTACCTACCTGTCTTTCACCTTTTGGACTGCATTGATCTGAGGGTTCAAAATCCACAACAGAAAGAAAGTATTGGTTCTGGTCAGTCAGTGTGAAATGGTTAAGTAAGTACTCTTAGTGTAATGAGGCTTATAGTATGTTAGTGTGTCTGGACCCAGCAATCTTATTTAGGGTAACAAAACTCAATATACTTAGACAAAATATAGCAGGGTCTTATATTTTTGGTCAATAAGTGAAATGTAGTCCAGAATTCCAAGGAAGTTAGAAAGTATAATGAGGCCCTTGCATTCCTAGTCAGTCAGGAAATGTAATAGAGTCCAAATCTCTTACTTAGTCTGGAAATGTAATGATCCAGCATTCCTAGTTAGTCAGAAAGTATAATAGTCCAGCACTTAGCCAGATATTGCTTAGCAACTGGTATGAAGGTTTGATGGAAAGGAAACAGAAATAAATGGTCAAAGTGAAGTTTTGGAATCATTAATTTATTTAAGCCATGCTTTTGATTGATCTCTTTAAAATTTTATGCCTCGTATCTGGGTTTTTCTTTTTGCCTTAATTACTAATTTTTAAAAATCTTTTACTATCTGGCCTTTCATTCCCTTCGTGTATTTCCGTCTCATGTTAATTGATTGGCTAATTCAAAATGTAGCTTTTCAAGTAACTTCATATCGTTTTCTCTTTTTTTCCCCTTTGCTAGCCAAAGGCCTAGAGTTCTTACCCTTATCTTCCTTTTTAATAAAACCTTAAAGGCAAAGAAACAAATGAAAAACATAGCTAGGTTTAGTCTGTTTCTTTTGAGTTTACTACTATTAATTATATTTTTACAATATAAATATTTGTGTTTAAATACATGAACAGTACATAGATATTATTGAAAAAATTGAAAACTATGTAAGAGCAACAAAGGAGAAAGTCACTAATGATCTTACACTACAATTTTGTTTGACATTTTGGTATATTTTTTCTAGTCTTTTTTTCCCTCCTATGTTTATGTGTAAGCATGCATATCTATGTATCAGTTCTTAAACTGTTTTGGGTCACAGCTATCTTAAAATATTTTGTAACTTATGGATGACAGAAAAGTACTTAAAAGTAAAAGACAAAAATTTATATATATCTTCAGGAGAATTCAGGATTTAATATATCAGCACTGGTCTTTTTCACTTACTGGCATGTTGTTGCTGAACCTTATTCCTTTAGATCTTGTTCTTCTGCAGTAGAGCCATTGCTGCTCCATACCTTTTGGCCATGGTAATGCTATAGTTAAGATGTACCATTCTCATAGTTCATGTCCACTGTTAGCTAAATATTTTTGACAAAGTATGACACCCATGTACCCAGTGACTGGGTCCTGAGAGACTTTCAATTTCAGTAATATGTAGTGCCAGGACCAGTCTTACCTTAATAACCCATGTTATAATTTTCTATCAACTGAGTAGTATTCCATTGTAGGATGTACCATAATTTATATAATTAATCCTCTATTGATATACATTTAGGCTCTTCCTAAGTTTTCTCTATTTATTATAAACAAAACATTCGTGCACTAAATACCTTCCTATTTACTTGTCTGACAATTTCCTTGTGTTATATTCCTAGAAGTGAAATTGCTCAAATTTGACATGGATTGCCTGATTGCACTTGAGAAATGTATCAATTTATAGATAACAAAGTTTATCTTTGCTAACACTAGGCATTATGGAATATTTTTAGTAGTTACAATTTTTATAAGTGAAATGCACAGATCTTAAGTATGTAGTAAGATGAATTTTGACAATTCTGTACACCTGTGTAACTAATACCTCCAGTCAATATATAGAACATTTCCATTGTCACAGAAAGATTCCACAGGAAAAATTCCATTGTTTATAGGTCATTTATATTTTTGGTGAAGTGTCTATTCAGATCTTTTGTGCATTATATTTGCATCGTTCTTCTTATTAATTACAGGAATTCTTTATATATTCTTTGTATATATAGGTCCTTGTTGTTTACCTGTTTTATATATAATGGTGTGTATATGTTAATCCCCAAATCTTAATTTATCCCCCTCACCCCATTATCCCCTTTGGTAACCATGTTTGTTTCTATGTCTGTGAGTCTATTTCTGTTTTGTAACTAAATTCATTTGTATCACTTTTTTAGATTCCACATATAAGTGATATATATTTGTCTTTTTCTGTCTGACTTACTTCACTTAGTATGATGATCTCTAGGTTCATCCATGTTGTTGCAAATGGCATTATTTCATTCTTTTTTATGGCTGAGTAATATTCCATTGTATATATAGCACATCTTCTTTATCCATTCCTCTGTTGATGGACATTTAGGTTGCTTCCATGTCTTGGCTATTGTAAATAGTGCTGCTATGAACATTGGGGTGCATGTATCTTTTCGAATTAGAGTTTTCTCTGGATATATGCCCAGGAGTGGGATTGCTGGATCATATGGTAACTCTATAAAGAACATGGGTAAAGGATTGTATACACTCTATTCCCGTTTTGTGGAATAGTTAAGATAGATGATGTTTTCTTCATTTTACATATGAATACTGTGAGGTTTTTAGAGAACCATGCCTAAGGTCATAGGCAACTACCTTCATGCCCAGACTTCTCTCCTAAGCCTTTGGGGTCCTTTCTCTTTCTAATCACTCATTAGCCACCTGGATGTCCCACAGTTATCTTAAATGCAAAGTGCCACCAACTTATTCCTTTCTCTTTGTTTTCTGTAGTTAGTGGTGCTTTGATCTACCCAGATGAATCTGCCAGGCACCTGGGTATCATCCTACAATTCCTGTCCTTTTATCTAATTGGCTTCAGGGGGAGAAGAAACGGGGAAAGAGAACTAGTATTTTTCACATACCTATTCAATACCCTATTTGCTGATTTTCATAAATCTTATTAAATCCTCTCAGCAACCCCTGTGGTTAGACATTGTCTCCAGTTTTGCAGTTCTATGGTAGAAATTAGGAAATAGGCTCAAAGAAGTTAAGTGATTGGACTTAAATTGTAAGGAGTGACTGAGATTTGAACTTAGGTCTTCCAGTTTCTAAAGTCTTCATTCTCTCCAGTGTTCCTTAGCAAATTTTTCTTAACTTTTCTCTTACTCTCAATGATACTACCATTGTTTGTCTCAGTTTGGATTGCTGAAAGAGCCTACTTAATCAGTCTTTCTGCTATCAACCACATTTCCTTTAGTTAAGCCTCCAAGCTGTTGAAGAGTGATCTTTTTCAAAAGCAAATCTAGTCATATTGCTTCTTTTCATTGATAGCATGAAAACAGCAAACAAAGCACTTCATATGACCTAGTCCCTACCTGCTTCTCTTTCCTCATCTGTGCTTCCTCACATCTACCCTACTCTCCAGCCACAATGAAAAACTGAATTGCAGCTGCTATAGTCTATCATGTCTGCATGCCCTCATATTTGTTATTACCCTAGTTCTTTCACTGTCTGCCACATTATCTGTTACACTTATTACTCAAGATTCTAAAGTGTAAGTTCCTACTGGAAGTCTTCACAAAAGCTTCACTAGCTAAATTAGGTGCTTTTTCTTTGCCCTATGCATATTTCTGTTATAGAACTTCGTTTTAACTATTTGTTTTCATGCCTTTTGCTATACAACTCTGAACTCTTTAGGGTCAATAAATGTTAATGGATTGCCATCTAATAGTAACACTGTAAAAATACCTTTCCTTAGGGAAGCTGGCATAAATTGGATTTTCACAGAGTTGTTGTGACTTTTACATTTATTTTATTCATCCCTGGTATTGGAATGGTATATTGGGGAACCTGACTTCTGGTATTTGATACACTCTCTTAGGCTAGTCACTGTTAATTTTCTAGGCCTCAGTTACCTCATCCAGTTAATGACAGGTTGAATTAAATGTTTTCTGCCCTTCCCCCCTCCCCAACATCCATCTTTCCCAGTGAGTCTGATTTTATAATTTCATCTGGGAGGTTTTTGAGCAGAGATGTGACACAATGACAGTAGTGTTGTAAGAGTTCCACTTTGACAGAATGTGTAGGGTGAATTAGAAGGAGATAGACTGCATAGATTCTGAGAGACCAGTTAATGAGGTTTGATGAGCATTTGGGATAGGATCAGTATTGGGCGAAAGAGAAATAATTATGAGGGAAGCGTTACAATTTGAAATGGTAAGCGCAGAGTAAAGTGTTGTCTTCCGTCCCCCCTACTCCCAAATGGGTTCCAAGATTCGAAGCCTGTGTTGGCTTATTTTTTCCTCCACTTTTTTTTTTAATAGTTTGTATTGGAGTATAGTTGCTTTACAATATTGTGTTAGTTTATACTGTACAGCAAAGTGAATCAGCTATACATATACATAATCCCGTCTTTTTGGATTTCCTTCTCATTTAGGTTGCCACAGAACATTGAGTAGAGTTCCCTTTGCTATGCAGTAGGTTCTCATTAGTTATCTATTTTATACGTAGTATCAATAGTGTATATATGTCAATCCCAATCTCCCCATTCACCACACCTCTCCCTTTCCCCCTTGGTATCCATACATTTGTTCTCTATGTCTGTGTCTCTATTTCTGCTTTGTAAATAAGATCGTCTATACCAATTTTTTCAGATTCCACATATAAGCGTTAATATATGATATTTGTTTTTCTCTTTCTGACTTACTTCACTCTGTATGACAGTCTCTTGGTCCATCCATGTCTCTACAAATGACCCAGTTTCGTTCCTTTTTATGGCTGAGTAATATTCCATTGTATATATGTACTACATCTTCTTTATCCATTCCTCTGTTGATGGACATTTAGGTTGCTTCCATGACCTGGCTATTGTAAATAGTGCTGCAATGAACATTGGTGTGCATGTGTCTTTTTGAGTTATGGTTTTCTCTGGGTATATGCCCAGGAGTGGGATTGCTGGGTCATATGGTAGTTCTATTTTTAGTTTTTTAAGGTGAGTTGTCTTCCACCACCACCCCCGCCCAGCCCCAAATGGATTCCAAGATTCAAAGCCTGTGTTGACTTCTATAGGAAACTAGATTTTCTATTTTGAGGGAAATATAACTAGGGGAGTAAATAGCTTAAATTTCTTTCTAATTTCAGCCTTAGCTTCAAAAGAGAATAAGAAATGGAACTTCATAAGAGACATAGTCAGAGACATAGTCATTTCCAGATTTATACAGAAAATATATTTTTTACCCACCTGAAGAATTAGTTCCTTAAGAACACAGAGAGAGGGTTATTAGTCAGAGGCAGCATAAAGACAGGAAAAAAAGGGAAAACTAATTTAAAAAAAAAAAAAAAGAAAGAAACAACTCTCTGAACATGCTCATTGAGTTCAAAGGCTATGAAGTTTTGGTTTTGAGATTTTCCTCATGGAACATACGCTGTGGAGAAGGTCTCCTTGTTAGTATTATTGCAGTTGCACACTTAAATTTAATATTTGTTGAGTTCTCATACTTGTTCAGCAGAAAGCTTTAGAAAACATCTCTACTATACTGTAAGGATGCTGCTGGCTCTTATTACTCCAGTCAAGAAATCCAGAAATCTCTTCTGGTATCAAAATTGATACTAACTCTGAGAAGTACCATGAGTGATTGATTACTCTGTTCCTATCACTACTGCTGGGTTCTGTGGCAGTATAGGACCATGGTAACAACTGTTGAGGTAGCTGTTGCTAATGTCTCTACTACTCTAAAAGCTGTAAAATGGTTCCACTGGATTTGCAAATATCTTGAGAGGAAATGTGTTGTTTTTCCCAGTTTCATCCTTCATATTTTTCCTGTCACACTGCACATTCATGTTTCTGATAGCAAGTTTCTGATATTAGTTTCCTAGGGCTGCCTTAACAAATTACCACAAACTTAGTGTCTTAACGCAAGAGGAATTTACTCACTCACAGTTCTGGAGGGCTGAAACTCAAAGTCAAGGTGTTGTCAGGGCCACACTCCCTCTGAAGGATCTAGGGGGGAATCCTTTCTTGCCTATTCTAGCTTCTGATGGCTTCTGGTGTTCTTTGGCTTGTGGCAGCATAACTCCGATCTCTGCCTCCATTTTCACATGACCTTCTTATCTGTGTTCTTTTTTGTCTCTGATAAAAATACTCTCATTGGATTGGGGCGCATCCTATTCCAGGATTATTTTAATCCTTAACCGAATTGCATTTGCAAATACCCTATTTTCAAATAAGGTCACATTTTTAGGTTACAAGTAGAAATGAAATTTTTTTAGCACACTATTCAACCCACTACAGTAAAGTGCTGGCAATTTGAGAACTTTTTGGTAGAGACGTTGTTTCCTTTTGACCGTATTGATTTATTTGCTTACCAAACATTTAATGAACCCTAACACTGTACCAGGAGTAGGTTCAGAGAAAGAGGGACTAGTTAGATTCTTTGCTCTTAAAGAGCTCCCATGTAGTTGGAAAGCAGATACAGACCCCAGTATCTGTAGTGCAATATGAGAAGCTGGGTAGTAGAGGCTTATACCATATGCCTAATACATCTTTGTATTCATTCTGTATTTGCTGTGGAGGGACCTAGGAGGGAGGAAGTAAGAGGAGAGTCAGGAAAGATTTAACAAAAGAGGTGACATTTGAATCTTGAAGGAAGACAAGGAGGTTGCTGAGATAGAGGTAATATCAGGTGTAAACAAGGCTCTGTAGGTTGAAAGAGAGCGGCTTAGGAAACCATAGGTTCTAAGGTGTCATCGAATCATAGAATGCATATGGAGGAATAAAAACAAATAATAAAACTTTTGTTTTCTAACAACACTGACTTCTTGATACTGGATTGCAGTAATCCTATGAACATTGTGGCAAAGATATTACTACAATAAATTTCTCCAAATCTCTTTTCATATGACTCCTTCCTGGGAAAACAGAAAAGATTTTTCTAGCCCTTTTGAAGTTACATGGGGACATCCCCCCACCCACCCCGCTTTCTTCTACTCTTTCCTCCTTCCCTTCTTTTTTGCTTCCTTCTAAGCTGTGGCCATTGATGGAAACTCTTTTAACATGGTGGTGCAGCAATTCTGGAGCAGCCTGAATGACTGAGTTACTGTATGGAAGACAGATATCCTGGAGAGTTGCCCATACTTTCAGCAGATTTTGCATGGGTGAGAAATAAACTTTTATTCGTTAAACCACCGAAATTGGGGTATTGTTTATTATTGCAGCAGATACTATCCTGACATAATTTTAAAAAAATTTCCTTTAGATATCTCCCCAAATTAAAAATGGCAGAGGAAACTGCTTGCTACTTTTACATTTTAGGCTGAAAATATATTTCAAATGTAATTATGTATTTCAAACTTAACCCCTTTTACAATTATAAAAGTCATATGGATTCATTTTTATGAAATTTAGAAAATATAGAGTAGCTTTCTCTCTACCCAGTTATAAATAAATACTGCTAATAATTTGGCTTAAATAAGTCTCTCCCCCAAATGATTCTTTTATAAATTATTTTTAATATTTCTTTTTAGATGTCGTGAAATATTTTTCATAAAGCGTGATTTTCAGTGGCCCCACCACATCCTATCATGAAACATAGATTTTAACCAGCTTCCAGTTATTGTTCACTTGCTTTGTTCTAATTTTTTACAATATAAACACCAAAGAGAATATGTAGAAAAATCATGTAAAAAATTCCTAATTATTTCCTTAAACTGAATACCTAATGATAGATTTGTTGGTTTAAAGGGATCTCCCTCCCTAACACTTTTTATTTATTTTTATTTTTATTTATTTATTTTATTGGAGTATAATTGCTTTACAATGCTGTGTTAGTTTCTGCTGTACAATGAAGTGAATCAGCTATATGTATACCTATATCCCCTACCTCTTGGACCTCACTCCCACCCCACCCCCCATCCTACCCACCTAGGTCATCACAGAGCACTGAGCTGAGCTTCCTGTGCTTTATAGCATGTTCCCACTAGCTATCTATTTTAAGCATGGTAGTGTATATATGTCAATCCTAATCTCCCAATTCGTCCCACCCCCCTTCCCCCAGTGCGTCCACATGTCCGTTCCCTGCGTCTTTGTCTCTATTCCTGCCCTGCAAATAGGTTCATCTGTACCGTTTTTCTAGATTACACATATATGTGTTAATATACAATATTTGCTTTTGTCTTTCTGGCTTACTTCACTCTGTATGACAGACTCTTGGTCCATCCACATATCTACAAATGACCCAATTTCATTCCTTTTTATGGCTGAGTAATAGTCCATTGTATATATGTACCACATCTTCTTTATGCATTCATTCGTCATTGGACATTTAGGTTGTTTCCATGTCCTATCTACTGTAAATAGTGCTCCAATGAACATTGGGGTACATGTGTCCTTTTGAATTATGCTTTTCTCAGGGTATATGCCCAGTAGTGGGATTGCTGGGCCATATGGTAGTTCTGTTTTTGGTTTTTAAGGAACCGTCGTACTGTTCTCCACAGTGGCTATATCAATGTACATTCCCACCAACAGTGCAAGAGGATTCCCTTTTCTCCACACCCTCTCCAGCATTTACTGTTTGTAGATTTTTTGATGATGGCCATTCTGACCAGTGTGAAGTGATACCTCACTGTAGTTTTGATTTGCATTTCTCTAATAATTAGTGATGTTGAGCATCTTTTCATGTGCCTCTTGGCCATCTGTATGTCTTCTTTGCTGAAGTGTCTATTTAGATCTTCTGCCCATTTTTTGGTTGGGTTGTTTGTTTTTTCAATATTGAGCGCCATGAGCTGCCTGTATATTTTGGAGATTAATCCTTTGTCCGTTGCTTCATTTCCAAATATTTTCTCCCATTCTGAGGGTTGTCTTTTCATCTTATTTATGGTTTCCTTTGCTGTGCAAAAGCTTTTAAGTTTCATTAGGTCCCATTTGTTTATTTTTGTTTTTATATTCGTTACTCTAGGAGGTGGGTCAAAAGAGATCTTGCTGTGGTTTATGTTAAAGAGTGTTTTTCCTATGTTTTCAGGTAAGAGTTTTATAGTGTCCAGTCTTACATTTAGGTCTTTAATCCATTTTGAGTTTAGTTTTGTGTATGGTGTTAGGGAGTGTTCTAATCTCATTCTTTTACATGTAGCTGTCCAGTTTTCCCAGCCCCACTTATTGAAGAGGCCATCTTTTCTCCATTGTATATTCTTATCTCCTTTGTCATAAATTATGGTGACCATATGTGCGTGGGTCTATCTCTGGGCTTTCTGTCCTGTTCCACTGATCTATATTTCTGTTTTTGTGCCAATTCTTTTTTTTTTTAAACATCTTTATTGGAGTATAATTGCTTTACAATGGTGTGTTAGTTTCTGCTTTATAACAATGTGAATCAGTTATACATCTACATATGTCCCCATATCTCTTCCCTCTTGCATCTCCCTCCCTCCCACCCTCCCTATCCCACCCCTCTAGGTGTTCACAAAGCACTGAGCTGATCTCCCTATGCTATGCAATTGCTTCCCACTAGCAATCTATTTTACGTTTGGTAGCGTATATATGTCCATTCCACTCTCTCATTTTGTCCCAGCTTACCCTTCCCCCTCCCCGTATCTTCGAGTCCATTCTCTAGTAGGTCTGCATCTTCATTCCCATCTTGCCCCTAGGTTCTTCATGACCTTTTTTTTTTTTTTTTTTGGATTCCATATATATGTGTTAGCATACGGTATTTGTTTTTCTCCTTCTGACTTACTTCACTCTGTATGACAGTCTCTAGGTCCATCCACCTCACTACAAATAACTCAGTTTCGTTCCTTTTTATGGCTGAGGAGTATTCCATTGTATATATGTGTCACATCTTCTTTATCCATTCATCTGTTGATGGACACTTCAGTTGCTTCCATGTCCTGGCTATTGTAAATAGAGCTGCAGTAAACATTTTGGTACATGACTCTTTTTAAATTATGCTTTTCTCAGGGCATATGCCCAGTAGTGGGATTGCTGGGTCATATGGTAGGTCTATTTTTAGTTTTTTAAGGAACGTGCATACTGTTCTCCATAGTGGCTGTATCAATTTACATTCCCACCAACAGTGCAAGAGGGTTCCCTTTTCTCCACACCCTCTCCAGCATTTATTGTTTGTAGATTTTTTTGATGATGGCCATTCTGACCGGTGTGAGATGATATCTCATTGTATTTTGATTTGCGTTTCTCTAATGATTAATGATGTTGAGCATTCTTTCATGTGTCTGTTGGCAATCTGTATATCTTCTTTGGAGAAATGTCTATTTAGGTCTTCTGCCCATGTTTGGATTGGGATGTTTGTTTTTTTAATATTGAGCTGCATGAGCTGCTTGTAAATTTTGGAGATTAATTCTTTGTCAGTTGCTTCATTTGCAAATATTTTCTCCCTTTCTGAGGGTTGTCTTTTCGTCTTGTTTATGGTTTCCTTTGGTGTGCAAAAACTTTTAAGTTTCATTAGGTCCCATTTGTTTATTTGTATTTTTATTTCCATTTCTCTAGGAGCTGGGTCAAAAAGGATCTTGCTGTGATTTATGTCATAGAGTGTTCTGCCTATGTTTTCCTCTAAGAGTTTGATGGTGTCTGGCCTTACATTTAGGTCTTTAATCCATTTTGAGTTTATTTTTGTGTATGGTGTTAGGGAGTGTTCTAATTTCATTTTTTTACATGTAGCTGTCCAGTTTTCCCAGCACCACTTATTGAAGAGGCTGTCTTTTCTCCACTGAATATTCTTGCCTCCTTTATCAAAGATAAGGTGACCATATGTGCGTGGGTTTATCTCTGGGCTTTCTATCCAGTTCCATTCATCTATATTTCTGTTTCTGTGCCAGTACCGTACTGTCTTGATTACTGTAGCTTTGTAGTATAGTCTGAAGTCAGGGAGCCTGATTCCTCCAGCTCTGTTTATCTTTCTCAAGATTGCTTTGGCTATTCGGGGTCTTTTGTGTTTCCATACAAATTGTGAAATTTTTTGTTCTAGCTCTGTGAAAAATGCCAGTGGTAGTTTGATAGGGATTGCATTGAATCTGTAGATTGCTTTGGGTAGTAGAGTCATTTTCACAATGTTGATTCTTCCAATCCAAGAACATGGTATATCTCTCCATCTATTTGTATCATCTTTAATTTCTTTCATCAGTGTCTTATAATTTTCTGCATACAGGTCTTTTGTCTCCTTAGGTAGGTTCATTCCTAGATATTTTATTCTTTTTGTTGCAGTGGTAAATGGGAGTGTTTTCTTAATTTCACTTTCAGATATTTCATCATTAGTGTATAGGAATGCAGGAGATTTCTGTGCATTAATTTTGTATCCTGCTACTTTACCAAATTCATTGATTAGCTCTAGTAGTTTTCTGGTAGCATCTTTAGGATTCTCTATGCATAGTATCATGTCATCTGCAAACAGTGACAGCTTTACTTCTTCTTTTCCGATTTGGATTCCTTTTATTTCTTTTTCTTCTCTGGTTGTTGTGGCTAACACTTCCAAAACTATGTTGAATAATAGTGGTGAGAGTGGGCAACCTTGTCTTGTTCCTGATCTTAATGGAAATGGTTTCAGTTTTTCACCATTGAGGACGATGTTGGCTGTGGGTTTGTCATATATGGCCTTTATTATGTTGAGGAAAGTTCCCTCATGCCTACTTTCTGGAGGGTTTTTATCATAAATGGGTGGAATTTTGTTGAAAGCCTTCTCTGCATCTGTTGAGATGATCATATGGTTTTTCTCCTTCAATTTGTTAATATGGTGTATCACATTGGTTGATTTGCATATATTGAAGAATCCTTGCATTCCTGGGATAAACCCCACTTGATCATAGTGTATGATCCTTTTAATGTGCTGTTGGATTCTGTTTGCTAGTATTTTGTTGAGGATTTTTGCATCTATGTTCATCAGTGATATTGGCCTGTAGTTTTCTTTCTTTGTGACATCTTTGTCTGGTTTTGGTATCAGAGTGATGGTGGCCTCGTTGAATGAGTTTGGGAGTGTTTCTCCCTCTGCTATATTTTGGAAGAGTTTGAGAAGGATAGGTGTTAGCTCCTTTCTAAATGTTTGCTAGAATTCGCCTGTGAAGCCATCTGGTCCTGGGCTTTTGTTTGTTGGAAGATTTTTAATCACAGTTTCAATTTCAGTGCTTGTGATTGGTCTGTTCATATTTTCTATTTCTTCCTGGTTCAGTCTCAGAAGGCTGTGCATTTCTAAGAATTTGTGCATTTCTTCCAGGTTGTCCATTTTATTGGCATAGAGTTGTTTGTAGTAGTCTCTTCTAATCCTTTGTGTTTCTGTGGTGTCAGTTGTGATTTGTCCTTTTTCATTTCTAATTTTATTGATTTGCATCCTCTCCCTCTTTTTCTTGATGAGTCTGGCTAAAGGTTTATCAATTTGTTTATCTTCTCAAGGAACCACCTTTTAGTTTTATTGATCTTTGCTATTGTTTTCTTCGTTTCTATTTCATTCATTTCTGCTCTGATCTTTATGGTGTCTTTCTTTCTACTGACTTTGGGTTTTCTTAGTTCTTTCTCTAGTTGCTTTAGGTGTAAGGTTAGATTGTTTATTTGAGATTTTTCTTGTTTCTTGAAGTGAGATTGAATTGCTATAAACTGCCCTCTTAGAACTACTTTTGCTGCATCCCATAGGTTTTGGGTCATCATGTATTAGTTGTCATTTGTTCCTCTGTATTTTTTAATTTCCTCTTTGATTTCTTCAGTGATCTCTTGGTTATTTAGTATTGCACTATTTAGCCTCCATGTATTTGTGTTTTTTACAGTTTTTTTCCTGTAATTTATTTCTAATCTCATAGTGTTATGGTCGGAAAAGATGCTTGATATGATTTCAGTTTTCTTAAATTTTCCGAGGCTTGATTTGTGACCCAAGATGTGATCTATCCTGGAGAATGTTCCGTGTGCACTTGAGAAGAAAGTGTAATCTGCTGTTTTTGGATGGAATGTCCTATAAATATCAATCAGATCTATCTGGTCTATTATGTCATTTAAAGCTTGTGTTTCCTTATTAATTTTCTGTCTGGATGATCTGTCCGTTGGTGTAAGTGAGGTGTTAAAGTCACCTACTATTATTGTGTCACTGTCAATTTCCTCTTTTAGAGCTGTTAGCAGTTGCCTTATATATTGAGGTGCTCCTATGTTGGGTGCATAAATATTTATAATCGTTATATCTTCTTCTTGGATTGATCTGTTGATCATTATGTAGTGTCCTTCCTTATCTCTTGTAACATTCTTTATTTTACAGTCTATTTTATCTGATACGAGTATTGCTACTGCAGCTTTCTTTTGATTTCCATTTACTTGGAATATCTTTTTCCATGCCTTCACGTTCATTCTGTATGTGTCCCTAGGTCTGAAATGGGTCTCTTGTAGACAGCATATATGTGGGTCTTGTTTTTGTATCCATTCAGCCAGTCTATGTCTTTTGGTTGGAGCATTTAATCCATTTAGATTTAAGGTAATTGTTTATATGTATGTTCCTATTACCATTTTCTTAATTGATTTGGATCGTTTTTGTGGGTCTTTCTCTTCTCTTGTGTTTCCTGCCTAGAGAAGTTCCTTTAGCATTTGTTGTAAAGCTTGTTTGGTGGTGCTGAGTTCTCTTAGCTTTGCTTGTTTGTAAAGCTTTTGATTTCTCCTTCGAATTGAATGAAATCCTTGCCAGGTAGAGTTAATCTTGGTTGTAGGTTTTTCTCTTTCATCACTTTAAGTATATCCTGCAATCCCTTCTGGCCTGCAGAGTTTCTGCTGAAAATCAGCTGATAACCTTATGAGGATTCCCTTGTATGTTATTTGTTGGTTTTCCCTGGCTGCTTTTAATATTTTTTCTTTGAATTTAATTTTTGTTACTTTGATTAATATGTGTCTTGGTGTTTTTCTCCTAGGGTTTATCCTGTATGGGACTCTCTTTGCTTCTTGGACTTGGGTGGCTATTTCCTTTCCCATGTTAGGGAAGTTTTTTGTTTGTTTGTTTGTTTGTTTTAACATCTTTTTTGGAGTCTAATTGCTTTACAATGGTGTGTTAGTTTCTGCTTCATAACAAAGTGAATCAGCTATCCATATACATATATCCCCATATCTCTTCCCTCTTGCGTTTCCCTCCCTCTCTAGGGAAGTTTTTGACTATAATCTTTTCGAATATTTTCTCAGACCCTTTCTTTTTCTCTTCTTCTTCTGGGACCCCTATAATTTGAATGTTGTTGCATTTAGAGTTGTCCCAGGGTCTCTGAGATTGTCTTCAATTCTTTTCATTCTTTTTTCTTTATTCTGCTCCTCGACAGTTATTTCCACCATTCTGTCTTCCAGGTCACTTATTTGTTCTTCTGCCTCAGTTATTCTATTATTGATTCTGTCTAGTATATTTTTCATTTCAGTTATTGTGTTGTTCATCTTTGTTTGTTGCAGTTCTTCTAGATCTTTGTAAAACATTTCTTGTATTTTCTCGGTCTGTGCCTCCATTTTATTTCCAGTATTCTGGATCATCTTTAGTATCATTACTGTGAATTCTTTTTCAGGTAGTTTGCCTATTTCCTCTTCATTTATTTGGTCTTGTAGGTTTTTACCTTGCTCCTTCACCTGTAACATATTTTTTTGTCGTCTCATTTTTTGTTTTTTTTTGTTTTTTGATGGGTGGGATTGTGTTCCTTTCTTACTGTTTGTTTGGCCTGAGGCTTCTAGCACTGGAGTTGTAAGCTGTTCGGTAGAGCCATGTCTTGGTGCTGAGATGAGGACCTCTGGGAGACCTCACTCCGATTAATATTCTCTGGGGTCTGAGGCTCTCTGTTAGTCCAGTGGTTCGGACTTGGACCTCCCATCACAGGAGCTCAGGCCTGAACCGTGGCTTGTGAACCAAGATCCCGCAAGCCGAACAGGGCAGCAAAAAAAAAAAAAGGACCAGAACCATAACAAAGAGTAAAAAATAAAATGAGGTTAGAAAACTACCAGATTTGTTAGAAAAAAAGAAATATAGATGAACAACAACTGGAAGGTAAAACAGAACCGCAATAGCAAAAAGTAGAAAAAAAACAAGCTAGAAAAGGCCTTGGTGGTGGTGGGGAGAGGCTTAGGCAAGAGTGGGGTTTAGGCTGCGGGTGGGGTCTAGGTTTAGGACACATGCAACCCGAGAAGTCCCTGGGGCATCGGGGGCGGGGCTTAGGCTCAGTGTAGCCGGAGGGGCCCAGGAGTGCCTCTGGCCTCAGAGGACAGAGGACCAGGCTGGGACCAGACCCAGCAGGCTCCCTGGGCCCGAGATGGGTGGGGGACCAGGTCTAGGAGCCCAGCAGGCTCCCTGGGGCCCAGTTGGGCAGGGGAAACACTAGGCTCGTAACCCCCCATCCTCTGATCGTGGAGGGGCCCTCCCTGTCCACCTCCTTCTTCTCCCCCCCACACGTCCCTAGGACCAACGTGGCCAGAGGGGACCCCAGAAAGCGGAGGACCCAGCCTGAGACCCTGTCAGAATTCCCGGGGCCTGAATGGGCAGGGGAAACAGTAGCCACACTCCCCCCAAACCTCCAAGCCCCCGAGGGTCCCTCCAGGCATGGGTACCCCTCCCTTCACGCAGCCACCCCTCAGCGGTGCCGGTTCCATCCAGCCTCCACTTCTCCTCCCCCCTCTTTCCCCCCCATGTCCTACCTGGTCTCTTGGGGGTTCCTCCCGTCTCCTTGGGTGTCGAGGTCCCCCACCAGTGTCTGCTAGGTGCCCTAGTTTTGGGGAGATGCGAACTCTGCCTCCTCCCACTCTGCCATCTCGACTCTGCCCCCCCAACCCCTTTTAATGGTTTTGATACTATATCAAATTTATCTCCAGAGAAGCTGCATTATTTACAATCCCACCAATAATATAAAAGAAATCCTTTTCATTATGTCTTTAGCAACACCATATTTTCGTGTGTGTGTGTGTAAGTAGATACATATTTAAAATATATATGTATGTAAATATATTGATATATATTTGCCAGTCTGATGAGCAAGTGTGTTATCTTTTTTTTTTATTAAAGTATAGTTCATTTACAATATTGTATTGGTTTCAAGTATACAACATAGTGAGTTAATATTTTTATAGATTATATTCCATTTAAAATTATTATAAAATATTGGCTATATTTCCTGTGCTGTAGAGTATATCCTTGTATCTTATATATTTTATACATGGCAGTTTGTACCTCTTAATTCCTTAATCCTAACTTGTCCCTCCCCTTCCCCCATTCCTCTTCCCACTGGTAACCACTAGTTTGTTCTCTATATCTGCCAGTCTGTTTCTGTTTTGTCATATATATTCGTTTGTTTTATTTTTTTAGATTCCACATATAAGTGATAACATACAGTATTTGTCTTTCTCTGTTTGACTTATTTCACTAAGCATAATACCCTGCAGGTTCATCCACATTATTGCAAATGGCAAAATTTCATTATTTTTTATGTCTGAGTAATGTTCCATTGTATATATTATATATCCACATCTTCTTTATCGATTCATTTGTTGATGGACACTTAGTTTGCATCCATATCTTGGCTATTGTAAGTAATGCTGCTGTGAACATTGGGGTGCATATATCTTTTTGAATTAGTGTTTTCATTTTCTTCAGATATGTATTCAGGAGTAGAATTGCTAGATATATGGTAGTTCTGTTTTAGTTTTTTGAGGAGTCTCCATATTGTTTTCTGTAATGGCCATACCAGTTTACATTCCCACCAACAGTATACTAGGGTTCCCTTTACTCCACACCCTCGCCAACATTTGTTATTTGTGGTATTTTTGATGATAGCCATTCTGACAAGAGTGAGGTGATATCTCATTGGAATTTTGATTTGCATTTCCCTGATGATTAGTGACGTTGAGTATCTTTTCATGTGCCTTTTGGCCATCTACATATGTCTTCTTTGGAAAAATTGTCTATTCAGGTCTTCTGCACATTTTCTAATCAGATTATTTGTTTTTCATGATGTAGAGTTGTATGAGCTGTTAATATATTTTGGATATTAACCCCTTATGGGTCATATCATTTGCAAATATTTTCTCCCATTCAGTGGGTTGTCTCTTTGTTTTGTTATGGTTTCCTTTGCTGTGCAAAAGCTTTTAAGTTTAATTAGGTACCATTTGTTTATTTTTGCTTTTTTTTTTCTTTGCCTGAGGACTAACCCCAAAAAATATTGATATGGCTTATGTCAGAGAGTATCTGCCTCTGTTTTCTTCTAGGAGTTTTTATGATTTTTTTAGTCTACATTTAGGTCTTTAATCCATTTTGAATTTATTTTTATGTATTTGATGTGGGAAAATGTTCTAATTTGATTCTTTTACTTGTAGCTGTCCAGTTTTCCCAGCACCACTTGTTGAAGAGACTGTCTTTTCCCCATGGTATATTCTTGCCCTTTTTGTCATAGATTAATTGACCGTATGTTTATGGGTATATTTCTGGGCTCTATTCTTTTCCATTGATCTATGTGTCTGTTTTCATACCAATACCATACTGTTTGGATGACTATAGCTTTGTAGTATAGCCTGAAGTCAGGGAGCATAATACCTCTGGCTTTGTTCTTTTTTCTTAAGATTGCTTAGGTTATTTGGGGTCTTTTGTGGTTCCATATAAATTTTAGGATTATTTTTTCTGGTTGTGTGAAAAATGTCATGGGTATTTTGATAGGGATTGCATTAAATTTGTAGATTGCTTTGGGTAGTATGGACTTTTTAAAAATATTAATTTTTCTAATCCATGAACGTGGGATATCTTTCCACTTCTTTGTATCATCTTCAGTTTCCTTCATCAGTGTTTTATTGTATGGGTTTTTCACCTCCTTGGTTAAAGTTTATTCCTAGGTATCTTATTATTTTTGAAGGGGTTTTAAATGGGATTGTTTTCTTGATTTCTCTTTGTGATAGTTTGTTAGTAGTGTTTAGAAAAGCAACAGATTTCTGTACATTATTCTTGTATCCTGTAGCTTTACTTAATTCATTTATTAGTTCTAAAACTTTTTTGGTGGAGCCTTTAGATTTTGTATGTGTAGTATCATGTCATCTGCAAATGGTGGCACTTTCACTTCTCTTCTGATTTTGATATGTTTTATTTCTTTATCTTATCTGATTGCTGTGGCTAGGGCTCCCAATACTATGTTAAATAGAAGTAGCAAGAGTGGACATCCTTATCTTATTCCTGATATTAGAGGAAATGCTTTCAGCTTTTCACTGTTGTGAAAATGTAATGTTAGCTGTGTGTTTTGTCATGTATGGCCTTTATTATGTTGAGATATGCTCCCTCTATACCAACTTTGATGAGAGTTTTTACCATGAATGGATGTTGAATTTTGTCAAATGCCTTTTCTGCATCTATTGAGATTATCATGTGATTTTTATCCTCCCTCTTGTTAATGTGGTGTATCATGTTGATTCATTTATGGATATAGAACCATCCTTGCATCCCTAGAATAAATCCTACTTGATCGTGGTGTATGATTCTCTTTATATATTGTTGAATTTGGTTGCTAATATTTTGTTGAGGATTTTTGCACCTATATTAATCAGAGATATTGGCCTGTAATTTTTCTTTTTTTGTAGTGTCTTTGTCTGGTTTTGGTATCAGGGTGCTGGTGGCCTCATAGAATGAATTTAGGAGTGTTCCTTTCTCTTCAATTTTTTTGAATAGTTTGAGAAGGATAGATATTAGTTCTTCTTTATATGTTTGTTAGATTTCCCTTGTGAAGCCATCAGTCTTGGACTTTTGTTTGCTCTGAGTTTTTTGATTACTAATTCAATTGCACTACTAGTGATCAGTCTGTTCAGAATGTCTTTTCTTCCTGATTCAGTGTTGGAAGATTATATGTTTCTAGAAATTTATCCATTTCTTCTTGTTGTCTAATTTGTTGGCATATAACTGTTTCTGTATTCTCTTA
Organism: Eubalaena glacialis; assembly: GCF_028564815.1. NCBI lineage: Eukaryota > Metazoa > Chordata > Mammalia > Artiodactyla > Balaenidae > Eubalaena > Eubalaena glacialis. The sequence goes on from NC_083718.1 coordinate 152,818,375, forward strand.
TGATATTTTGTATCTCTGGGATAGCGGTTGTAATTTGTCCTCTTTCATTTCTTATTTTATTTGGGTCTTGTCTGTCTTTTTCTCAATGAACCTAACTAAAAGCTCTAGAAGTTTTATCTTTTCAAAACAAAAAACAAAAAAAACAGCTCTTGGTTTCATGGATCTTTTCCATTTTTTTGTCTCTATTTTATTTAACTCTTCTCTGATCTTTATTATGTCCTTCCTTCTATTGATTTTTGGCTTTGTTTGTTCTTTTTAAAATTCCTTTAAGTGGTAGGTAGGGTTGTTTATTTGAGACTTTTCTGTTTTCTTGAGGTAGGCCTTTATTGCTATAAACTTACATCTGAGAACTGCTTTTGCTGTGTCCCATAAGTTTATAAAGTTTTGTTTTTATTTTCATTTGTCCCGAGGTATTTTCTAATTTCCTTTTTGATTTCTTCATTGACCCATTGGTTTCTTAGTAGCATGTTTAGTTTCCACGTGTTAGTGTTTTTCCCATTTTTTCCTCCTGTAATTGATTTCTAGTTTCATACTGTTGTGGTTGGAAAAAAATGCTTGATATAATTTCTGTCCTCTTAAATTTGTTGAGACTTGGTTTGTGCATGTCATCTACTCTGGAGAGCGTTCCATGTGCATTTCAAAAGAATGTGTATTCTGCTGATTTTGGATATTAAGTTCAACTGGTTTAATGTGTCATTTAAGACCACGGTTATTGATTTTCTGTGTGGGTGATCTGTCCAGTGATGTAAGTGGGGTTTTAAAGTCCTGTACTATTATTGCATTAATGTCAGTTTCTCCCCTTTTTTCTTAGTATTTGTTTTATATAGTTAGGTACTTGTATAATAGGTGCATATATGTTAATGAATATTCTATTCTATTCTTGTATTGATCTTTTTATCATTATATAATACCTTTCTTTGTATTTTGTTATAGACTGTTTTATAGTCTACTTTGTCTGTTCTGAGTATTGCTACCCCAGCTTTCTTATTGTTTCCATTTGTATGAAATATCTTTTTCCATCCCCTTACTTTCAGTGTGTATGTGTCCTTAGCTCTGAAGTGAGTCTCTTGTAAACAGTATATTGTTTTTTTTTAATCCAGTTTTCCACCCTGTGTCTCTTGATTGGAGCATTAAGTCTATTAACGTTTAAGGTGAAACTGATAGTCATTTGAGTTTAAACACGTTCTGAAAGATCTACGTTTTTTACTCCCCTTCCCCCCATGTTTTGTGTTTTTTACATCTTCATGTTTTTCCTTTAACTGTTTATTGTAGTTACAGTGTTTTTTTTTTTTTAATAATTTTTGTGTTTTCATCTTCATGCTAGGTTATTTAAGTGGTTGAGACACAGCCTTTACTATATATTTGCCTTTACTAGTGGGATTTTTACATTCCTTTAATGTCTTACTTCTTGTTGTAGCCTTCTTTTCCACTTAGAGAAGACCCTTTAATACTTCATGTAGGTTCAGTTTACTGTTGATTAATTCTTTTAGTTTTTGCTTGTCTGAGACGTTCTTTATCTCTACAATTCTGAGTAATAATCTTGCTGGGTAGAATATCCTAGGTTGTAGGTTTTCCCCCATCAGCCCTTTAAATATATCATGCCACTCCCTTCTGGCCTATACATTTTGTGCAGAAAAATCAGCCTTATGGCGTTCCCTTGTATGTGATTCTTTGTTTTTCTCTTGCTGCCTTTAAAATTCTCTGTCTCTAACTTTTGCCATTTTAATTATGAAATGTCTTGGTGTGGATCTCTTTGCATTCATTTTGTTTGGAACACTCTGTGATTCGTGTACTTGGAAATCTGTTTCCCTCTTCAACTTCAGGAAATTTTCAGCCATAATTTCATCAAATACATTTTCTACTCCTTTTTTCTCTCCCTTATCCTTCTGGGACCTCTATAATGCAAATGTTAGAACACTTGATGTTGTCCCAGTGGCTCCTTAAGCTATCCTCATTTTTTAAAAATTGTTTTTCTTTTTTGCTGTTCTGATTGGGTGATTTCCATTATTCTGCCTTCCAGATTTCTTATGTGTTCTGTATCACCTAGCCTGCTGTTATTTCCTTTTAGTGTGTTTTTTATTTCAGTTATTGTATTCTTCAGCTCTGATTGGTTCTTTTTTATATTTTCTAGTTCCTTGTTAAAATTCTAACTGTGTTCATCTGTTCTTTTCCCAAGTTCAGTTAGCATTCTTTTCACCTATGCACTGAACTGTTTGTCTGGTACTTTATTTATCTTTGTTTCTTTACAGGTTTTCTCAGGGTTTTTTCTTGTTCTTTGATTTGAAACAAACTCGTGTCTTCTCATTTTATTTAACTTTCTCTGTCTCTATGAAATTAAATGACACAGTTACCTATCCCAGTCTTGAAAGTGTGTCCTTGTATGGGAGTGTCCCTATGCATCTGTGTGTGCTCAGTGGCTTTGGTAGGAGAACTGGATCTGAAGTGAGCATGGTCATGTCTTCCCTTGGGGTTTGCTGGCAGCTACCACCAGCCTCTGCTTCTTCTAAGTGCACATACCTCCTTTAGCAACAACACCTTTGCCATAGTGGGGAGCAGTGCCAGAGCAAGAGGGGCCAGAGTGAGTACCCCGCATTGACTGGGGCAGGTGCTGGGATGGTCCTGGCATGCTTATCAGAGCCCCAGGTTGCTGCTAAACCACTGCCTCCATGTGCACCAGCAGTGGCCGTCCTCCCTCTGTTCAGAGGCAGGACCAGATCTGAGCTTGCTCTGTCCTCTGCCTGTGTGAACTCTTCTTGGCAATGGCATGCTTCCTCTAATGAAGAGAAGTTCCTTTATTTTTTTTTTTAATTTAATTTTTATTTTATATTGGAGTATAGTTGATTTAGTGTTGTGTTAGTTTCAGGTGTACAGCTAAGTGATCCAGTTATACATATGCATATATCCATTCTTTTTCAGATTCTTTTCCCATATAGGTTATTATAGAATATTGAGTAGAGTTCCCTGTGCTATACAGTAGGTCCTTGTTGATTATCTATTTTATATATAGTAGTGTGTATATGTTAATCCCAAACTCATAATTTATCCCTCCCCACCATGTTTCCCCTTTGGTAATCATAAATTTGTTTTCTACATCTGTGAGTCTCTCTCTGTTTTATACAGAAGTTCATTTGTATCATTTTTTTTTTTTTTTTTAGATTCCACATATAAGTGATGTCATATGATATTTATCTTTCTCTGACTGACTTCACTTAGTATGATAATCTTAAGGTCCATTCATGTTGCTGCAAATGGCATTATTGCATTATTTTTTATGGCTGAATAATAGTCCATTGTGTATACGTACCACATCTTCTTTATCCACTCATCTGTCAATGGACATTTAGGTTGCTTCCATGTCTTGGCTATTGTAAATAGTGCTGCAGTGAACACTGGGGTACATGCATCTTCAAATTATGGTTTTCTCCAGATATATGCCCAGGAGTGGGATTGCTGGATCATATGGTGGGCCCTTTAATTTTTAAAATCTATTCTTGAACTAGCTTCAAGTGGTTTTCCTTAAGGTAGCTTTATAATGTATACTTACATATGATGGACAAATGTATTTTCATTATAGTTCTCTTATAAAAATGTTTTGCTTCTTTTCAACAGATTTTTTCTTCTAGATTGGTTTTAGAATTATTTTGTTTAGGTTACAAAAAGAAAATATTGGTATTATTGTTGGAATTTCTTTATTCCTGTAAGGTAACTTGGGAGGAATTGGCATCACTGCAAGTAGTCTTTCCATTCAGGGGTAGCTTCGCAGTTCTTCAAATTTTCTTTTTATTTTCTTCAGTAACGTTTTAGTTGTATTTATTTTTTATTTTAAAGTGAGATGAGAAGCCATTGGGGTTGCCATTGGAGTTGGTAAACAAGACTTTGAGCCCTAGACGAAGTCACAGTATAGAATAGCTTGTGATAAACTAGTAACAAATTCTATTCAGATTATAAAATGTAGGATGGTAAAACTTGGAAATGTTTTATAAAAAATGGTTGCTGAAGTGGCAATTCTGAATTGATCTAATGATCAAATTTACAAGAACAACCTTTTTAAAAAAATGTGTCTCTGGGTTTTAAATGACACCCTTGGGATCATGAGGGGAGGTTAAACAGGTTGTGTTTAATCTAGATCTCTGTGATGTGGATGCAGGTATCATCTGTCAGCCTCCTTGACCCCAAAAGGGACATAGTGAAGCACCAAGGTTTGGGTGGTGTGTGCATGCCAGATTCTAATGACCAAACTATCATTAACTTTTGTAACCTCACAATTCCTTTCAAGCTACTAATAATGCTTTTTTATTTAGAATGATTTTTTTTTTCTTATTTTAGTCACTTGCAAAAGCAGTTTGGCTCATGAGGTTTAAACAACTGAAATGCTGGCCCTTGGTTTGTCAGTAATTGGCAGCTCAGTTACAGGATGCAATATAGCTGCCCAGGTTTAGAAGAAACAAGTGGAATAGGAAAAAAGAGAAGGGTGTGTGGGTAGTTTCTTGGTTTCCTGATGTTTCCACTAAGTAGTACAAAATGCTCTGAAAGAGGCATGGACTTTTGGGAAGGATCGTTTCCTTTGACTGCCTTTAATCCTGAGCAGCAGTCTCAGTTTCCTACCTACCCTGGCACACATGCCTATTTTCCACTTTTGGAATGTGTTGAGGAAGGCAACAGATGGGTGTCAGCACTGTTGAGGTTAGGCTCTAATGAGAGGCTGCTTATTAGCTGAGGGTGAATCAGTTTATGGTGTAGAGCAGCGGTCCCTAACCTTTTTGGCACCAGGGACCGGTTTTGTGGAAGACAGTTTTTCCACGGACCCTGCGGGGGGTGGCGGGGGATGGTTCAGGCAGTAATGCAAGCGATGGGGAGTGGCAGATGAAGCTTTCCTTGCTAACCCTCTGCTCACCTCCTGTTGTGCGGCCCGGTTCCTAACAGGCCACAGCCCGGTATTGGTCTGCAGCCCGGTATCAGTCCGCCGCCGAGGGGCTGGGGACCCCTGGTGTACAGCACACGATGTTGGCATTTCATAGTAGGTAACACTGTGGAAGACAAGTTGTGAGACTTTATTGAACAAGTGGTTAAGGATAAGACCTTTTTTTGTGTATTCTGCCCCACCCTTCTGACTGGCCTGGTTCCATTTTTCACCTTCATGTTAGAATATAGCTCCTTGAAGGAATGCCCCTCCATATCCCACTCTCCTCCACATTATGATTGTATTACATTACCTCTTAAGTGTTTGCACCAATTTTATTACAGTTGGCAGAGTATGAAAGTTCCAGTTGTTCTACATACTTGCCAGTACATGGTCTTACCAGTGTTTTTATTGTTGTCCATTCTCTTAGGCATATAAGGGCATTTGATTGTGGTTTTAATTTATACTTCCCTAATTACTGATGGCCATTTGGGTATGTTCTCGTCTGAGTACCCATTCAAACCTATTTTTTTTTTTACTGGATTGTGTCTTTTTCCTCTTGGTTTACAAGAGTTGTGCATATTTTCTGGTTAGAAGTTCTTTGTTATATGTGTTGTAAAGGTCTTCCATTCTGTGGCTTGCCTTTTTGCTCTTTTAATGGGGTCCTTAATGAGCAGGAATGACTAATTTTAATATAGCTCTGTTTATTAATCTTTTCCTTTACTGAATTTGCTTTTTGGGTCCTGTTTTTTAAAAGAAATCTCTGCCTATCCTAAATTAATGAAAATGTTCTTATAGATGTTTTCTTTAGAAGCTTATTTTTGCCTTTTACATTTAGAGTTGTAATTCATCTGGAGTTGATTTTTATGTGTGGTATGAGATAGGCTCAAGTTTTTTTGTTTGTTTGTTTGTTTTGTTTTATTTTTCTCATGGTTATCCATTTGACTTGCAATCATTTATTAAAAATACCATTCTTTCCCTACTTCTCAGCAGTGCCATTTTTGTCATAAATCAAGTGCTCCTATATGTATGTGTAGATCTGTTTCTGAACTCTATTCTGTTCCACTCGTCTATTTGTCTCTCCTTGCTTCATTACTACTCCTTTATTTACTGTAAATTAAAAAAAAATCTTGATAATCTGGTAGTGTAGGTTCTCGAACTTTGTTGTTTTCAAGGTTGTCTTGGCTGTTCTTGGATATATATTTACAATCAGGTTATCAGTTTCCACAAAGAATTGTGCCACGATTATAATTGAGATTATATTGAATTTAAAGATTAATCTGGAGAGAATTAATGTTTATACAGCATGAAGTCTTCAAATCTATGAACATAGAATATCATTCTATTTATTGAACTTGTCCTTAATGTCTCAGTACTTTTTTCTGGTTCTTTTTGTTGTTGTCTTTTACATTTTTCATTATATAGTCTCTAGGTACTTAAACCTCTGTGATTGTGATGTAAATGCTATGTTTTAAAATTTTTATTCATTGTTTTTCAGTATTCTGAATTTCGTTTTCTTGTGTATTGTTCTGGTTCAGATCTCTTGCACACTGTTGAAAGGTGTGATGCATCCTTGAATCATTCCCATTCATACAGGTAGAGGTTTCAGTGTTTAAACTAAAAGTGATGTTACTTATAGGTTTTCTGTAACTACCCTTTATGAGGCTAAGGAAATTTTTTCCTACTCTTTTAAAGAAATTATCTTTTAGTGATTATAATTGATATTGAGGTTTATTAACTACTTCTTCTTCATAGGTTGAAATAGCCATAGAAATTGTCTTCTTTATTCTGTTAACGTGCATTACGTTGATTGGTATTTGAATGTTATATATTATTCCTTTTCGTTTACTTCTGGATGTACTGTGCTAATGTTTTAGGAATTTTACGTCTGTGCTCAAGAGGGAAACTGGTATATGATTTTTTTTTCTTGTAATGTTAATGTGTTTTGATATCAAAACACATTAACATTATCTGGCTTCGTAAAGGCCCGCCAGATATAGCAAATAAAAATCCCATGAATACTTACACTAAAAATATTTATTTTTTATCTGAAATTCAAATTTAATTTCATGTACTGTATTTTATCAGGCAACACTACTCACAAGTAAGTTCAGAAATGTTGCCTCTCTTTTTCTGGAAGAATTTGTGTAAGATTGGTGTTTTTTCCCTTAAATGTTTGGTAGAATTTATCAGTAAAGCTATCTATGCTTGGAATTTTGTTAGATTTAGACCTAAATATTTCATTTTGAGGGTGCTAATATAAATGATATTATGTTTTTAATTTCAAATTTGAATTGTTCATTGCTGGTATATAGGAAAGAGATTAATTTTTATATATTGACCTTGTATCCTATAAGGATATTAAATTCTTATTTATTATATATTCTCTTCTTTTTAACCTGATTATGATAGAGGTTCAACATTGTACCCCTGATTTTTTAAAACCTAATATAAATGAAGAGTTTTACCTCTTTCCAGAAAAAGCAAGTGCATTAGAACAACACAGCATCCATTTATTGCCTCTTATATTTTATGTATTTCATTATATACTTTAATTCTATGTACATTTAAAGTCTTATAAGACATTATTATTATTGTTTTATCCTGTAATATGCATTTAGATTTACATTCTAATTACTCTTTCTGTTGCTTTTTATTTCTTTCTGCATTTCCTTCCTTCTATCTGGTACCATTTTCTTCTACTTGAAGAACGTCTTTTAGTTTTTGCTTTATTATGGGTCTGTTAACAAAAAATTAAATGTTTTCAGAAATGTATTTATCGTCTTATTTTTTTCTAACTTCATTTTTGAAGAGTATTTTTTGCTGGATGTAGAATTCTGGATTGGAAAGTTTATCTATTTTTCATTACTTTGAAAACATTTTGTTTTCTTTTGTCTTCCATTGTTTCTGGAAAAAAAGCAACTGTTAGATTTAGTTTTGTTCCTGGAAGGTAAATACTCTTTTTAGTATCTTTTAAGAGTTTCTTGTCTTTGTTTTTAGCAATTTAACTAATATGCCTAGGTGTGGCTTTCTTATTATTTATCTTGCCTAGAGTTCATAGGGTTTCTTTAATATGTGTCTTGATGTCCATCAATTTTAGGAAATATTAGTACTGTCCCTTTAAATAAAGGTTCTGTCCCATTCTCTTTCTCTTCTAGGTCTGAAATCCAATTACATATGTGTTATACCTTTCGTTGTGTCCCATATGTCTCCTTTACTCATTATTCTATTACTCCATTCTTTTGTCTCTCCATGCTTCATTTGGGTATTTTCTTCTGATTTACCTTTTATTCACTAATTATCTCTTTAGTTGTGTCTATTCTGATGTTAAACCCATCTACAAAGCTCTTAATTTCAGTTACAGTAAGTCCCCTACATAGGAACCTTCAAGTTGCGAACTTTCCAAGATGTGAGCGTCTGTTCACATGTCCAGTCACTTAAGTTATTAGTTCATGTGTCTGGCGTACATTGTCACGTGCATGCATCCTCTACAAGTGGTTGTGCTTTTGTGTACTTTACTGTATAGAGTACAGTAGTACAGTATCTTTATTTCAAGCCCAGGACGTCTGGAAGCAAGCGTAAAAGCAGTGGTGATGTAGCTGGTACTACTAAGAAGTGCCAAGCGATAACGATGGAAACAAAAGAGAAAATAATTGAGGCAGTGGAGCAAGACGAAAAGATGGTACATGTCGCTTGTTCTTATAACATGACTCATTCAACCATCAGCACGATTCTAAAGAACGAGGACAAGATCATAGAACATGTGAAGTCTGCTGTGCCTATGATGTCAACAATAATATCGAAGAAGTGTGGAAAAGTGATGGGGGAGATGGAGAAGCTTCTCAGTGTGTGGATGCAGGATCAGCATCAGCATCGAGTCCCACTAAGCTTAATACTGATTTAAGAGAAAGCTAAAAGCCTTTATGAAGACTTGAAGAAGAAACATGGCAAAGAATCAGAGGGCGCATCTTTTAATGCAAACCATGGCTGGTTTCAACGGTTCAAGGCTAGAGCTAACCTTCACAATGTAAAAATACAGATACGGTAGCTGCCCGGGAATTTCCTGAAACGCTTCAAGAAATTATTGATGAAAGCGTGTATTTACCTGAGCAGGTTTTTAATGTGGATGAGACAGGACTGTACTGGAAGAGGATGCCAGATCGAAGTTACATCAGTAGGGAGGAAAAGTTGATGCCAGGCTATAAAGCAGCAAATGATAGGCTAACTCTGTTGTTTGGTTGCAGTGCTTCCGGTGATATGAAGCTGAAGCCTTTCTTAGTTTTTCAGAGAACCCAAGAGCCTTTAAAAACATAGCCAAGGGCTCTCTTCCTGTTGTGTGGAAGAGTAACCCCAAAGCCTGGGTTACATAGGCAATTTTCCAGGACTGGTTTTTCCACCACTTTATCCCAGAGGTAGAGAAATATTGCTTGGGGAAGGATGTCTCATTCAACATTCTTTTGCTGCCTGACAGTGCTTCTCCTCTGTAGTGCTTAGTTCAGTGTATGGTTGTGCTCATCATTTGCCAGTTTTCTGTCTCCTTCTCCATTCTAAGTTACAGGGCTGACTCACATAAGCTCCATTCCCCAAGCTCTCTTGCTGTCTGGCTTTCAGCTATCATCCAACGACAGGCAGTGTCAAGAGATTGGAGAGTGAGAAACTAGGCTCTTCTCCCCTTCTCTCCCTGTTTCTGTAGAGTCTCCAGTGATTCCATTTCTTTTGTGCCTCCAGCTCTTTTCAGAGTGCCACCTCATGCTGGACAGCCTCTCCTTCATGATCCCCATTCCTGTTAGGTAGCCTTGGCTTAATGGACTCTGTTAATATACTCCTTTCCTTGGTTTCTCCACCCTAGTTGGGGTAGTAGGGACTTCTTGTTCTTGCTTATTGCTAGGTTGCCTCACATAAGCTTTACAAAAAATTGAAGTGAAATTCACATAACATATGATTAACTATTTAAAAGTGCAATTCAGTGGCCTTTAGTGTATTGCCAGTGTTCTGCAACTGTCAGCTCTCTTTAGTTTCAAAACTTTTTCATCACCCCGTAAAACACCCTGTATCCATTAAGTAATTCTTCCCCATTTCCTAGTCCACCTTCCCTTATCCTCTAGTAGCCTTTAACCTGCTTTCTGTCTTTGTGAATTTGCCTGTTGTAGATATATCATACAAAAAGAATTATATAACATGTAGCCTTTTGTGTCTGGCTTCTTTCACTTAATGTAGTGTTTTCAACCTTTTTAATTTTTCCAACACTCTTGAAAGAAGTTTTCCTTATTGAAGTCCCGCTATTGATCTATCTGGTATTGGTTCCTTTTCTGTACTGGACACTGACTGATGAAATATTTATTTATATGTTTATTTTCTTGTTTATTATTTATAAGTTTTTAGGAATTCCAAGCTTCATGAGGACAGAGACCATTACTGTTGTACTGTTTTTTTGGTATGAGAGAAATTTTAATACAGTGCTGAGGAACATCACAAATCACAGAAGGATTATTAGTGATCTTATCAAAATGAGGAGCTATTAACCTTTACAGTAAATTGGTCTGTAATGAGTACATTACTAATTGTTTTCACCTGCTTTTGATAAGAAGCCTCTACTAAAAACAGTAGACTATCAATTAACCAACATAAGAATCTGCCAATATAAGTAATTTTTAAGTTTATATATTACTGGCATTTCAAAAAGGAAACTACTCTCGGAGAATGTTTATTTTAATCTTTCCTCCCTTCTATTTCTTTATCATTTCTTTCCTTTACAGGAATCTTTTTGTGTGTGTGTGTATTTTTAAATTGTGGTTAAAAAAAAGACACAATATGAAATTTACCATCCTAACCATTTAAAAGTGTACAGTTGAATAGTGTTAAACATATTCACATTGTTGTGAAACAGATCTCCAGAACTTTTTTGCCTTGCAAAACTGAAACTTTATATTGTTTAAACAATAAGTTCTCTATTCACCCCTACACCCAACCCTTGGTAACTACCACTCTACTTTCTGTTTCTGTGAATTTGACTACTTTAGTTACCTCATATAGTGGCATCATACAGTATTTGTCTTTTTGTGACTGGCTTATTTCAGTTAGCATAATGACCTCCAGGTTGTAGCCTGTGACAGGATTTCCTTTCTTGTTAAGGCTGAATAATATTCCATTCATTGTAGGTTTATAACAAATTTTCTTTATTTATTCATCAATAGTCATTTGGGTTGCTTCCACCTCTTGGCTATTGTGAAGAATGCTGCTATAAACATGGGTGTACAAATATCTTTTTTAAGACTCTACTTTCAATTCTTTGTCTCTCATTTCCTCTCATATCTTTTCTTTTACATGCTGTGATTAAGACGAGTGTTTATTAAAACTCCGTCTTCAGGCATTATTGGTAAAGTGCTTTATTATCTGAAGTTCTTTTTTTCCCCCCAAAAATTTAAAAAAACCTTTTCATATGAAAGAGATACACAGTTCTTAAATATCTATACAAAAACAGTCTACAACAATACACTCTGTTGTCTGCTTCTTTTTTCTGTCTTTGTATTTGGATATCTGATAAATAAGTTTACTGTGGTAGATGTGATATGAGTTTAGTCACTAATAATAGGCTTGGAGCAAACCACCCCACCTTTCTGGAATCTATTTTTGTTGCCAATGGCTGAAGGAAACATGTTTAATTAGAGAAGTTTGACAATCTTCTAGTTTTCATAGTTGCTAATATGCTTTTTTCTTTCACTATTGCTAGAAACTTTACAAATTTACAATCCCGGAAATGATTGGGGCAGTAGAGTAATGTGCTAATTCTTAGAAAAAAGTCTTTTGTATAAGTAACTCTATGTTTATTCCAGGAAGAGAGTTGTCCTGAAACAGGAAAAGGGACAGTTATAAGATGTATGTGGTGCCATTAAGGGCCTTATTAAGGATCTGAGAGGTGGGAGAACGATAGAAGTACATAAAAAGAAATGAAGATGGCTGCAAATGTAAGAGAAAATAGTGCTGTGGGTAGAAAACTAATTTTCAGATAGTAAGAGAGTATGCTAGAGGTGCTTCAATTATCCCTTCTCTTTTTTTCTTCTTGTGTACAACAGTAGGTAATCAAGGGGGTGTCTTTTGCTAAACCTTAATTTGCTTTCTGTTTTTTTTATTTTTCAACATTTTATTATGAAAATGTTTGAACATACAGAAAATTTAAAAGAATTTTACAGTGAACACCTATATACCTGCCACCTAGATTCTACTATTAACATTTAAAAAATTTAAAAATTTTATGTTGGAGTATGATTGATTTACAGTGTTGTGTTAGTTTCAGGTGTACAGCAAAGTGATTCATTTATACATATTCATGTGTCTATTCTTTTTCAAAGTCTTTTCCCATTTAGGTTATTACAGAATATTGAGCACAGTCCTCTGTGCTACTACGATAGAATTTGCTTTCTATCTCTCGTCGTGCCCAGTGTTAAGATGGCACCATGTGAGAAAGTAGACAGAAAATGTGGCAGGAGGTCCTCTAGAGTGGGTTTGAGATCAAATGTTAATCAAGTGATTTTTGCTATCTCAGTGCTTTGATGTGAGACTTGAGAAGTCATAAAATTGTTAGCGTAATTTAAAAAAAGAACTAGAGGAAAAGCTGACTGAATTTTTTATCTTTTAATACGTGCCAAAGATAGGGGAGACGGTGGCTACTTTTTTCAGCATGCTCAAGGAGCATAATTGGTCATTTTGCAGTTTATGTTATTTGTATTTTCAGACTGTGGTTAAATGTTCAGGTGTGCTGTGTTGCTGTTGTGACTAACGTCTGTGTACCAGTTGGCAGATAAGGTGTGTTTATATATTTTGTCATCTTTTTGTATTGTTAAAAGGATAGATTGTGTATGAAACAAAATTATTTGTCTTGGTGTTTTGTATGGATTGTAGTTCAACAAACATCACAGAAATTCTTAAGGCCTGTACAAGGTGTATTTGAATGTTTCATGGAATCATTTATAGCAATTCCACATTCCTATAGAGAATTGTACTCTACACTCTTATTGATTAAGAAAAATCTTGGGTTATTACAATTAAATCAATTCAGGATTATTAATTGCAGCTATTTATTCTGTGTGGCCAGTATGTTTTCAGATGTTGAATAATTTTGCTATATTTTATGTATATAAAATAGTTATATTATTTATTTAGTTGGGAAGAGACAGCATTTGCCTTAGCTCAGTCTATTTGGCTAGATCTATTGATTTTCAGAGTTCTAATTATTAGGATTTATTTAAAAAATATTTTTAAACCACTGCAACCCCATCCCATCCAAGTGTAATAGTTCCAACCTTGCAAAAATATACCATATGATTAATTTGTGGAAGTCAAATAAACATCACTTTTACCCCTTAAGCTCCAATACTTGGTATTATTTTGTTTTGAGGACTTCTTAGGTAAGCCATTAAATCATGTCAGGGAAAATGTAGATTTCCCTGTTGAAATTTGAAACCAAGAGAATATCACTGATTCTTGGCATTCATCAAGTTAGTTTGGGAATCAGTGATTCTTAAACTTAAGTGAACTAAAAATCACCTGGGGAGCTTGATACAGAGCCCTGCCTCACCTCCAGCCAAGTTTGCAGTTTTTATGAGCTTGTCTCAACATCTGGTTAGAACACTAAAGAGAATACCCTGGAGATGAAGGGTGTTGGTTCATTGTGTCATTCAGTCTGCAGTTGCTGTAAGTCCAAATCCCTACTTGTTGAGGTTCTGTTTCTCTTATTCACATATCCATCTCAGTACCTTACCCCTACTTCCTCTATCAGTGTCATACTTATCAAAATGATCCCCTCTTGATACTTATTACAGATCCCTATGAAAAATGGCTTTAAGGAAAGGGCTTGATAAAATAGTGGCTTTTAGAGATGACTGTGAGAACATGGTGGCGCTATAATATTAGACATGGTGCCTAAAGACCTGATTTACAGCTCCATTCTGATATTTACTGTAAGAGCATGGCTAATTGGTTAAATTAACTGCTTTGATCCTCAGGTAATCATGATTATTTCACAAGGTTATTAAGATTAAACAAAATTACATATGGAAAGTTCCTAGCAATGTGCTTGTCAAATTGAATCCAATTTGATATTGAGTCCTGGATATGAAAAAGCATTCCAGTTACTGTTGCCGTATAATAAACTACCCCAAAACTTAGTGGCATAAAATAAGCACCTTATTATGTTCACAGATTCCATGGATCAGAAATTTAAAAAGATTATCTTAGGAATAGCATGTCTGCTCCATGATGTCCAGAGCTTCAGCTGGGATGAGTCAAATGGTTTAGTGTGACTCATATGGTTGGGAGCTGGAATATCTGGGGCTAGACTGCTTCCAAGATGGTTTCATCACTCATGTGTCTGGAACCTGTGCTGGGATGACTACAAGGCTGAGCTCAGCTAGGACAGTAAACTGAATCGTCTCTACGTGACCTCTCCATGTGGTTTGCACTTTTCTCACAGCTTGAGGCTACGTTCTGAAAGGGAGTTTCCCAAGAGTGAACTTTTAAGGAAACCGTAGAAGCTCTATAGCCTTTTATTACCTAGTTTGAGAAGTCACGTAGTGTACTACTGCTGTACTTTGTTGGTCAAAGCAGTCACAAGCCTATGTAGATTTAAGAGCCCACTTTTTGATGGGAGTATTATCCAAGAATTTGTGGCTAGTTTTAAAAACCTACAAAGAGTCATTGGAGATTTTACATCTAGTCCAGCTTCAGTTCCTGTCCTGTTATCCTGTTAAGTGGATTTAACTTTATTGATATACATATATATATATGTTTATTTATTGTTGTTGTGGTTAATTTCCCTGAAGAATCCCATAGGGATATATCAGTAGACTTTATGAAGTAAGCACCTTCACAGGTGCAAAGGTCAAAGGTTATGGAATCTTAGGTCTGGAAAGGACCCTAGAGATCTGTGATCGTTAATATTATGTGTCAACTTGGCTGGGCCACAGTGCCTAGATATTTGATCAAACATTTTTCTGGATGTTTCTGTGAGAATGTTTTTGGTTGAGATTTAGATTTAAATTGGTGAACATAGTAAAGCAGATTGCTCTCTATAATGTTGATGGGCCTCATCCAATCAGTTGAAGGCCTCTCCTGAGCAAGGGGAAGTCTGTAGTAGATGGCCTTCATACTTGAACTGCAACACTGGCTTTTCCCTAGGTCTCCAGCCTGCTGGTCCACCCTGCAGATTTTAGACTTGCCAGCCTCCATAATTGCATGAGCCAGTTCCTTAAAATTAATTTCTTTCTTCCTATCTACCCCTCTCTCTCCATCCTATTAATTCTCTTTCTCTGGCGAACTCTGAGTAACACAAGATCATTTAGCCCAACCCCTTTGTTTTTACAGATTTGGTAACATAAAGACTCATAGAGAGAAAGAAATTGGCCAAGGTCAAAGATCAAGTTATTGAGAAAGCCATGACATGAACCCATCTCTTGATTTCCAATTCAACACTCTTATTACCTGACATAATACCTTGCCCAGAGCTATAAAACCAAATGGAAAAGCTCACCCTCTCCTACTTCAAATAAAAAATAAGCATATTGAGTACTTTCCATATATCAGGTCCTGTCCTAAGTAGTTTGTATCCTTCTTTCTCATTAATTTTCACAACAGCCCTAGGAAATAAGTATTATTATTAGAACGTCTTTCATTTTGCATATTTGGAGGGCAAATGACTTGCCTAAGATGACACGTACAGTCAACAATAGACCTGTTATCTGAATTTAGGTCTCTAAATCTGGAATTGGGATTAATTACTATGCTGCATTCTCTGTATAAATTTCTTTTATTCCTGTCCCTTATTGATATTAAACAATGAAGAAGAGATGTGGATTTAGTGAACTTTTGATTCTCATCAGCCTGGAGCCTTTTCCCTTCATTGGTTATTTATAAGCCCTTATCTTTTGTTAATACTGATTATTTCCTGAATGAAAATGTCTGGGCTGTTGTCTGACCATTGCTACCCAAGACATTCCCAAAGTGGACACATTACCATGAAATTATGTGCCGTGGTCACATGTACATTCTCTGCTGCCACTAACTATTATTATCCCTCCTCCACCTTCCTGTTTCTCTTGCCTTCTATCCCTTCCTGTAGTACCAGTGGAAGGGGGCTAGGGGGAGAGGGTAGTGGTGTGGAGAAGAGTTTTTCATCTAGGTGGAAGTAAGCAGAGCATTAAGTTGCATATTACTTTCAGTTACATAAAGTTACGAAGGGAGCTTACTTGTTAGTTTATAGGACTAAAAAAGGAAAAAATATAACCAACTTAATGATTTGTACTCCTTTAGCACTTTGATTTCTGAGTACTAATATTTAAAGTGTGCAAATAAGATGGTAATCAGTCAGTAGAGGATCAACAATTAGGAATTGGGATTGGAAAGACCCTGGATTTTAGTAGTGCTTGCCTTGTACAAATTGGTCAGATTTACTGAGCTTGAGGTAATTGTCCTGCAGATCTGTTGTATAATAGATTGAAGACAATTTTGTTTGGTCATTCTTTAGTATATTTGGAGCACTGGATACACAGCTTTCCTATCTTCTAGAAAATCAGTCAGCTCTAAGTGCTATGATGAATGCAAAGAAGTAATACATTGTTCTTGCCTATGGGAGCTTAGACTCTAATTGAGGACACAAAACACATAGCTGGGAGAAAAAGGATTAACATTATAAGGCAAAATATAATATGTGCTAAGTGAATGGCTCATAAAATAACTGTCTTCAAATAGATTTTGGCAATAAAAATTGAGAGAGTGTGAGAATGATTGAGAATGCCCAGGGTATGGGATAGAGACTTGCATTGGGCCTCATGACTATTGACTGAAGTGGATGAGCTTAGCTTCTTTTAAAATAAATAATGAGGGTTTATTGTATATGTCTGAATATGAGATGATTCTCATTTTCCCAATGATAAGATAATAAAAATATTTTTAAATAAATTTATTTATTTATTTATGGCTGTGTTGGGTCTTCGTTGCTGCACGTGGGCTTTCTCTAGTTGCAGCGAGCAGGGGCTACTCTTCATCGTGGTGTGCGGGCTTCTCATTGCGGTGGCTTCTCTTGTTGCGGAGCATGGGCTCCAGGCGCATGGGCTTCAGTAGTTGCAGCAGGCGGGCTCAGTAGTTGTGGCTCATGGGCTTAGTTGCTCTGCAGTATGTGGGATTTTCTGGGACCAGGGCTCGAACCCGTGTCCCCTGTATTTGGCAGGCAGATTCTTAACCACTGTGCCACCAGGAAAGTCCCAATAAAAATATTTTGGTTAGCCTGAATATATAAACTTTTTAAAGCTTGTATATGAAATAGTCATTAAGTTTAGCTTGTTAAGTTATACATACATATTTTAAGTTAGATAATAAAAACTATTACTTTAGAAATATTGCTTTTTAAAAATACTCATTTAGTGAAATGTTATTCAAACCTTTCACATGCATTTTAAATGTTCGTGTCTTCCTCATTACTGGAAATAGTCTCTCAGTTTTCCAGAGCACGTGATCTTAATTTTTGCTTAAGTGATTTGAGATAGAGCACTTAAAAAATCTGGATATGGTACTTTTTCTGGGAATTTTAATCTCAAGCCACAAGAACTCATTTGCTATTCATGAGCTTTACAGTGAAACCCTTTCAAGTAATCTTTAATGGGCTTATTTATAATGACATCTAAATTTTTAATTGTGAGCTAATACCCACCCGCCCCCTCCCCCCTGCTAAATAAATATGAAATCTGTTGAATTTCTGCCATTCTTTTTAACTGATTCCATTTGGTAACCTGTTTTCAGTGTCCAAAACTAGTATTGTCTGAAGTTGTTTTAGGCTCTATGTCTTTTCTAAACAGTTTTTTGTTCTTCAAAAATAAAATAATGTAAAGACTCAACTATAGGGCAGTTTCCTCTTTTCTTTGGGATAGTTTTGGGAAAAGAATTTTGCCCTATATTCAGTGTCATCATCTAAAATTGATCAAAGTATTACAAGTGAGCTAGTGAGTAAGGTGAAGGAGGTGGTTGAAGTGGAATGGAGAGTCTAGTACAATGCTGTTCAATACAGAAGGTACTAACCCCATGTAGGTATTTAAGTTTAGACGAATAATTTAATAATTATGTTAATTATTATAATTCAATTCCTTGGTCACACTGGCCATACTTCAAGTGATCAGTAGCTATGTAGGGCTAGTGGCTACAGTATCATACAGTGCTGATACAGAATATTTCCATCACTGCAGGAAGTTCTGTTGGGTAGCACTAGTCTAGAAGATGTTCTATAGCCTCAGGAATTCAGAGATTTCTAGGAATAATCATATTGGTGGTAGTAGTCAGCCCCACCCCCCTGCCGCCCCACCTTGCCCTCCAACTCAGCTGTCACCTTCCCTTCCTCCACATAGACACAGATCAGAGGTGGGTTCTCAGTTCCTAAAATAGACTTAGTGACCCAAGGAACTATAGTAAATATTAGTATTGCTAATGTATTATAGAGATTTGTATTGTGTTGATCTGATACTCAAAGTACACCCTTTCCTCTATGTTGTTGTCAAGAAATAGACCCCAACTTGCTTTATGATGAAAAGAGCAGGACTTTTTGGACTCAGAGAGGCCTGAGTTTGAATGCTACTGTGTGTGATTTTGGATGAATCTCTTAATTTTTCGAAATGTCATTTTCCTCATCTGTTAACATGCTTGCTTCATAGAGTGAGGATTAAATGAGATAGGTAATGATGTGTAATTACTTTACATAATGCCTTGCACATGTCAGGTGCTCCCTTTCCTCTTCATTCCTCTTAATGTCCCAAAAGACATCTAATAATGCAGATTTATTCACTTAACACTTTCACTCAGAAATTCACCAGAAAATATTTATTGAGCATTTACTATATGCAAAGTTGTCTTCTCAGTGCTAGGAAAATAACAGTTAACCAAAACAGATAAGAATCCCTGCCATGATGGAACTTATATTTTCATAATGGGGGACAGACAGTAAATAATATAAGTAAGTAACATTATATAATGTATCAGAAAATGATAATGCTTAGGGAAAAAAAATAAAACAGGGAAGAAGGATATGAAGTTTGTTGGGTGGTGATCTGCAATTTTTTAGAAAAGGTGGACAGGTGACAGTTGAATAAAGACTTGGAGGAAGGGAATTAGCAAGTGAGCCATGTATCTGGGGGAAAGAACGTTTCAGGCAGGTGGAATAGTGACCACAAAAATCCTTAAGTGAGAAATCAGGCCTGACATTTTTCCAGGAACATCAGGGAGACAAGTATGGCTCAGGAAAGGAGGAGGACGAGAAGTTAGAAAGATTAGGGGAGTGAGGGAGGGAATAAGGAATCTTAAGGATGTTGTCTTTTTATACTAGAGAAAATATCAGTGGAAGATTCTGAGTAGAGCATTGACATGATCTAATAACTTCACTATTAAATAAGAATACACTGAAGGTGAGCAAGGGCAAAGCCAGGAAATCAGTTAGGAGGCTGTTACAATAATGGAGGAGAGAGAAGATGGAGACTTGCACCAGAGTGATAGCAGTGAAATGTGATCAGAATCTGAATGTGTTTTAACATTTCAGCAATCAGAATTTGTTAATGAGTGGGGAAGGAGGGAATAGTGAGAGAGAGAGAGTCAAGGATAACTCTGAGGTTTTTGGTTGGACCAACTGGAAGAATGGAGTTGCCATTTATTAAGCTAGTGACACTTTATATATTCTTCTTAATGCTGTATTGTTATTTCTTCTCCTGGTTTCCCAAGGTTTGGGCTGTCTTGCCCGTTTGTTATCTACAATATCTAGCACAATTCTTTGCACAGAGTAACTGCAATCTACTTTCCTGAATTAAATTGATTTTTAGATGAACATCAGTCTCAAAATAGAGGTAGCTGTATTCAGGACTGCTGGTAACCAGGAAGAGTGTTTTCCTTATGTTGCTGCTTATAATATAAAGCATATCTGGTTTGTTGGCTTTGCTCAACCAACTAAAAGTCTTCCCTTGAATACTGCAGGATGTCTACCTCCATAAAGCCTTCAAACTGCTAACCTTCAGACATTTCTGTTTCTTTTGTGTTTTAGCTTGCCAGTTGAATCTAGAAAAGGCAGATTAGTGGATTTCTCCCTTCCTCTTCCCACAGCTATTGGATAGAGCAGAAGGCAGTTATTTTATAATAGGTGGAAGAGAGAGAGGTTGTGTAGGCCTTTATGTGATGCTGACCAGAGTCTAAGTACCATCCACTTGCCTAAGGAAGAGTAAAGAATCCAGGGAAAGAAAGTAAGTGACTGTACCAGAAACTACCTTTCTTGCATTTTGGTTTTAGTAAGTGAGCTCTTGGTTGTCAGTTCATTTTGATCTTAGCTATGTGGTTCTCCCAGTTTGCTATTTGTTTTTTCATCTGTAGATATTTATTTGACAAAGATGAGTCTCTCGGGTACCATTAGTAGTCTTAGGATCTGCTTCGTATTCCTTTGTCTTTAATTTGGTTTGCACCAGTCTTGATTCTGCATGTTGGGCTATTTTGATAGTGATATGTGCTTGGAAAGATTCAGTGAACTTTTTTTGCACTAGACTAAAAACAAATTGTGAAATGGTTATATTTCTTAAATTGTTTTGCTTTCTGTTTTCTTCCCCTGAAAAAAAAAATCAAATTAGAACTTATTAAAACCAAATATTTGCTATTAGGACCTGTTACAGGATTGCCAATTGGAATTCTTTTCTATTGCAAAAGTAAACAGCAAGATTAATAAAAAGAAATTTGAGTTTAGGGTTAGTTGTAGGGATATTAAACTACTCGCTTCTACTTTAGTCTGATCATCTTATCTGTAACTGTTAGAGTATGTTGATGATGGTAGACCATTACTTAAATAGTGAAGAGAGAGAGGAAACATCTCCAGAAATAAGTTGTCTACAATTGGTAAGTGTTATGAGTGGAAAATTTTCTATTTTTAAGTAGTGTCCTTTCCTTGCCTTCAAAATTTTGTGATTAAAAACTATTTGTGATTTCAAACAAGGGTAGATCTCAGTATGACAACAGTTACAATAAAAGCAGCCCACCTTTATTGGGTATGTTACTATGTATCGGACACCATTTAAGCATTTTATATATGTTAACAAGTTTCATAAAAACCCAATGTGCAAGTACTGTTATCACCCCGCATTTTACTGATGAGAGAACTGAGGCAGAGAGACGTTAAGTGACTTTCTAAAGATTACGCAACTAGTAAATGATGGGGCTGGGATATACGGCTTTCTGGCTCAAGAGCCCTCACTTTTAGCATATTTAATAACATGTGAGTGAGTTTATGAAGAACCTATGCCTTTAGACATTAAGTAACTTCGAAAATAATAAAGGGTTCAGGGGGAAATAATAGATTCTGTACGTAATGGCAGACTAACAGACTTTATATGGGTCTCTCAAATGTGTGCTATAAACTTTCTATAGTTGTTCCCAAACCTCGTTGTGCATCAGAATCACTTGAGGAGTTTGTGTGTTGGGGAGGAAGATTTCTGGGCCTCATTTCAGACCATCTGAATTTGGATCATTGGGAGCAGGACTTTATATATCTGGATTTCTAGCCCAACTTGAGGCAGATATTTATGCACCACTGATGTACAGCACATAACAAAACTGATTAAAACAAAAACACTGTGTAATGGGGATGGATAATTATGGTGGCTAACATTTGCAGAGTACTTTTCTTGTATTATCTCATTTAATCCTTATAACAGCCATATGAAATAAGTTGGTATTATTACCTCCACTTCATAGATGGGAAACTAAATCTTAGAGTAGTCAAGTTAACATGACGAAAGTCATACAGGTAATAAATATATGATAGAACCAGGATTTGAAAACAGACTTAAACTACAGAACATAGAAATTCCCTTAATTGACCTAGTTAAATTATAGTAGCTCATAGGTCATAGAGAACTAAATACTGAATATGAAGTGTTACTGTAGTTTTTTTCTTTGCTTAAAAACAAAGATATAAAATGAATATATAGGGACTTCCCTGGTGGTCCAGTGGTTAGGACTCCACGCTTCCAATCCAGGGGGCCCAGGTTCGATCCCTGGTCTGGGAGATCCCACATGCCGCATGGCCAAAAATTATATAACTAAATAAAATAAAAATAAAAATAAAATAAAATAAAATGAATATATAAAAATTAGCATTTGCATGCCATCTGCCTTTTATCTGTTTTCTATTAATGGCAATAAATTATCATACCTGGTGGATTCTCTAAGGCCAACATTTCAGTATTAACAATTTGGTTGATGCATATATGTAACTGTAACTGAGGTTTGTATTGGAGCTCAGGTGCCCATATATATCTCCTTCTACTTCTCTGATACTTCTGTTTAATATTTTCTCTGATTTTTCCTACATGCTACTTAAATGTTGGCATTCCAAAGGTTCCATCAGTGAAGGCTTTTCTTTGTTCACACTACCTCTCATTTTGGGTAAACTCAATCCACTCCTAAGACTTTTGCAAATACTTTTTAAAAACAATACTGAGATGTAAGACACATAAAGATACCATCTTAACCACTTTTAAGTATGCAGTTCAATAGCGTTAAATATATACACATTGTTGAGAAACAGATCTCTAGAACTTTTTCATTGTGCAAAACTGAAACTTTGTACCCATTAAACTATAAGCCCCCCTCTGCCTCCCAGCTCTTGGTAACCACCATTCTATGTACTTTCAGTTTCCATGAATTTGATTACTCTAGGTACCTTATATAAGTGGAATCATACAGTATTTGTTATTTTTTGGCTGGCTTATTTCACTTAGCACAATGTTCCATACAGTAGCCCGTGACAATATTTCCTTCCTTTTTAAGGCTGTATAATATTCCATTGTTTGTATGTACCACTTTTTTTTTAATCCATTACCATTGCTGGACATTTGGGTTGCTTCTACCTCTTAGTTATTGTGAATAATATTGCTATGAACGTGAGTATACAAATATCTTTTTTGAGACCCTGATTTCAATTATTTTAGATATATAACTAGAAGTGAGATTGCTGGATCATTTGGTAGTTCTGTTTTTCCACAAATATGTTTAAAGTGAATGACTCATGACTCCAAACTCTGTATCTCGAACTCACACATTTTAAGATTCTTAACAATCTATTGGACATCTCTGTGTGAATGTCCCATGTGTACTTTAAAATCGACATGCCTAAAACTGGAAGGCTCAAACCTCCCTATCCTCACCAGCCTGTTCCTTTGCTCATGTTCTATGGCATTTTCATTTATTCACTTGTGTATTCAGTGTATATTAACTCACACTACCTAGGTACTAGGCCCTTTTGTTCATGATGAGGGCACATCAGTGAACAAAATAAAGTTATTTGGAGCTTATATTCTGGTCAGGGAAGACAGATAACAAACAAGGAGACAGTAGCATTAAGGAAAGCCTCTCTGAGATGACCGTTGAGTAGAAACCTGACTGAAGTGAGGGAGTGAGGTATGTGGATATCTAAAGGAATAGCATTCCAGACAAAGGGAAGAATAAGTTAAGGAGTTTAATGTGGGAGCATGCTTGGCTTGTGCAGGAAATTGTAAGGAAACCAGAATAACTCAGCGGGGTTAGTAGAAGATGATGTCAGACAGCGAGAGAGAGAGAGAGAGAGAGAGAGAGAGAGAGAGAGAGCTGGAGCCAGAATATGTAGTCTTGTAGGGTCAGAATAAGGACTTTGACTTCGATTCTGATGATAAGGGAAGGCATAAGAGTATTTTGAGTAGGAAAAGGGTTTTATTTGGCTTGACATTTATAAGCATCATGCTGGCTGCTATGTGAATAGGCAGCAAGTGTGGGGCAAGGATGTTTGGAGACTATTGGAATACTACTCCAGAGGAAAGATGATGATTTAGACCAGGGTGGAAGCAGAGAAGGTTGGTGAGATTCTACATTTTGGACATAGAATAAAGAATTCCTCATAGATTGGATGTGGAGTATGTGAGAAAGAAAAGAATTGAGGATGACTACATGATTTTTGACTTGAGCAGTGGAATCATTAGAATTGCATGCCATTTTTAATGATTGAGAGGACTGGAGCAGGAGCAGTCACCCAAGTCAGAAGCCTGGACATCGTTTCCAGCATTTCTTTCCTTTTCAATTCATACCTCGCAGTGCTACCCAAATGATTTTCCTAAATGGCAAATTTGAGTTGCAGCAGTTGCCTCCCCATTATCTTCAGGTTAAGTAAAACTTTTAATGCCTTTATCCTGCCTCTCATAATCTAACTCTTGCTTACTTTTCCAGCCGGCCTCTCACTGCTTCCTGATGCAAACCATTGCTGAAGCCACACAGAACTACTTTTAGCTTCCTGGGTAGACTAAGTAGATTCATACATTGCACTTAAAAAAAAAAAAAATCTCTTCCTGAACGTCTCAGTCAAATTTCTTTTCCCTAGAAGAGCCTTGTTTTAATACTTGATTCAAATATCATCCTTTCTTCCCAGCTTTTCTCCGAACATTCACATTACTTCCACTTTTTTGCCTTTAGAGTATCTTATATATTTCTCTATTGAAGTCCATAATAAATGGAGGAAAGAGTCATCAGTTTTGGAGTCATACAGTGGAGTACTTGAGAAAAATTTAGAGAAGAATATCATAGTGATTAATGTATTTGGAAAATAGGAATTTGAAGGTACATTTAGAAGAATTTAAATATAGTAGATTGTTGGAAATGGTCTGCTACAGATATGAAAAATTAAATAATTATTTATGAAAAATGATTTTCCTTTCTGCCCAGAAAGAAAGAGGGGGAAATGGTATTAAGCATCTTTTTGAGGCCTCATTGGCTTCCAGCCGTAATCTCATGGTCTTTCTTTAGTGTGGGCACTTAAATCTATTGTTTCTTTGCCCAGTCACATCTGTAGCTGGGGAAATTTTCATCCCAAAATAGATCTCTTTCTCATAGCTCACTTCATTAACATCATACTAATGAGGTTTGTGAAATAATAGAGATTTATATTGGTCTGTCCTGGTTCCTGGCACAGAGCTTCTAAAACCCTTGTAATTTCCTAAGTGATAAGAGTAGCATTTTTTGTTTTAATATTTGGTCTTTGACCCTGGTTCCTGACAAAGAGCTCCCAGATCCCTTGGAACTTCCTGGGTGATAGGTGTGTCTTTTGTTTTAATGAGGAGACTCTTGGGCTTGTGAATAACTTCAGGAAAGGGGCCAGTCACCAGAAAGACCAAGCCATGATTAGAAGCTTGGAAATTTCAGTTCCACCTCCTATCCTCTAGGAAAGGGAGTGGGCTGGAGATTGAGTTAATGATCAATCATGCCTACATGTTGAAGCATTTGTAAAAATACCAGTAGTACAGGTTGGGGCAGCTTCTGGGCTGGTGAACACACAGGAGGGTGGCATGCCTGGAGAGAGCATGAAGCTCCGTGCCCCTTCCCACATACCTCGCCCTATTCATCTCTTGCATCTGGCTGTTCTTGAGTTTTATCCTTTTATAATAAGCTGGTAATCTAGTAAGTAAAATGTTTTCCTGAGTTCTGTGAGCCAGTCTAGCAAATTAATCGAATTGGGGAGAGGGTTGTGGAAATCTCCGATTTATAGCTGGTTGGTCAGAAGCACAGGTGGCAACCTGAACTTGCAATTAGCATCTGAAGTAGGAACTGTCTTGTGGGACTGAGCCCTTAACTTGTGGGATCTGATTCTGTCTCTAGGAAGATAGTGTCAGAATTGAGTTAAGTTACAAGGACACTTACCTGGAGTTACAGAATTGCTTGATGTGTGGAAAACCCACACATATGGCATCAGAAATGAAGTAGAGTTGTAGTAGACTATGGAGCGTTTTCTCCCCATACAAGGTCAAAGGTGAAAATTCCCCAATTCACAGCTGTAGGATGATGGTCTCTTTCAGAATTTCTCATTGGCCCAATTTATGGCAAAAACATGAGAGGAGGATGATTCTGTCTTATTCACAACTGTTTTTTCCTCAGTACTTAGAATAGTTCCAGGTTAGTAATTAAATATTTGTTGAATGGGTTATAGTGGTAGAATGAATGAATGAATGCAGTATTCGAATGCATGAATAAGATGAATGATTGCTGTGTAAGTACAACACAATGAAAAGTCATTGAGAAAAAGGTGGTGTGAGTCAGTTAAATTTTCTTGGAGAAAATGATTCAAGTCTGGGTCTTGAGCTCTACTAGTCCACAGTAGGCATTCCTTGCTTTGTGATCCCATACTGTTTCTCATGCTGGATTGAAATTGTTTCTGTAACTGCTCAACCTGGGAGGAATGTGTCTTGTCATCCTTGTATTCCCTCCAGTGTCTAAAACACTGCCTTGATTATGGAGAAGAGAAAGCCTGGGTTTTGTTGGAAGAATTCACTTGATGGCAAGATCAGAGTTGTAAATGCTAAAATACTGGTACTTTGTGGGTTTGACACCTATTATTTAGATATTTTGTAAATACTTGAAATTTGACATACCATAGAGTAATGATTTCAAATTAAACAAAAGTGCACTGATTTAGAAAACATTTTTCTATACTTTAAATATTTTCAAGAGATAGAAACAATGTTAATATTATAATCATAATTATTCTAATTCACAGGCTTTCTAAACATGTGGAACATGCAGAGTTGCCTATACTAGTCTATCTGGTAATTATATATATATATATATATATATATATATATATATATATATATGTATGATTATATATAATGAAAATGTATTTGTCATTTCTATTTTCATAAATTTTAAAATTTAACAGGTTTTCTTTTTCTACTTGTTTATAAATTCTTATATTTGAAATGTATTAAGTGTTTAGTTTCACTGATTTGCAATCAGTAATTAATTTAGAGATTGACCAGCTAAGGAGACTGCTATAAGAATTAAGCTAATGATAATGCTATGGCATAATTGTTGAAGACTGGAAAAATGGTGGTCTGTTAGTAACTTAACGTGTATTGTATTGAGTTTGTCATATAACCTCGTCTAATCTCAGTTTATCAGTCTTTGAATACAAAGTAGAATTTGGGAGGGAGGATAGGAAGCAGGGTTTATTGGAAGGTTGCTGAGAAGCTCACGTATTTGAAAGAAAGCTTGAACAACCAAACCAAGTCTTAGGAAAACCAGTAAACCGAGTTGCTCTGTCAGAAACTTATCACTGAGCACCATTGTCAGGACACATCTTCAACTAGTTAGTCACTCGTTCAAGAGCCACATTCCCAGGAGAGCCTGATTGGTCTAGATTGAGTCACCATGATTAATATATTTTCAGTATCACATGGGATGAGGCAGGAGTAGTAGTTCTCCAAAAGAAACACATGATCTGTATCAAAAGGAAAGAGGGAAGGGATGATGGGCTGGTACAAACCACAGATGGGGCACAATAATAGCTAATGGGACAATATATGCATCTGAGATTGCATTTTTCTAGTGTTTCATGAAACTGAATTAAACCGGAGTTTTAATGTTCTTTTGTTAAATCAACTTTGTCAATGACTAATTTATATATGTATATAGATTTTAGTTGTATACAACTCTATGAGTTTTGATAAATGTATACATTGTGTATGTATACATTGTGTATCCAGTCCCCCTCCCTTCAAGATTTCCATCATATTAGAAAATTTGTTCTCTTTTCCTGTCAGTAACCCTCAATGCTGCTCCAGGCAATCATTGATCTGATTTATATTGCCACATTTTGGTAGTTTTGTCTGTTCTAAAACTTCATATAAATGGAATCATATACTATGCAATCTTTTGTGTCTGGCATTGTTTACTCAACATAATGTTTGAGGTTCATCCATATTGTTGCACGTATCAGAAATTCATTTTTATTATTGAATAACAGTCCTTTGTGTGAATATGCCACAGTCTTGTTTATTCATTGGTTGATGGATATTTTGGTTGTATGTTTGGTGTTATGAATAAAGTGGCTATGAATATTTGTATACTAGTCTTTGGTGGACATATGTTTTTATTTCTCTTGGGTAAATTCCTAAGAGTGGAATTGTGGTACTGTATGTTAAGTGTTTGTTTAACTTTATATAAAACTGTCAAACTGTTTCCAGTGTAGCTGTGCCATTTTACTTTCCCATCAGCAATGTGTGAGACTTCTAGTCCTCCAAATCCTCACCATCATTTGGTGGTGTTAGTCTTTTTAATTTCAGCCATTTTAGTGTGTTTGAAGCAGATTTCTTTGTGGTTCTCTTTTTAAAAATTAACTTTATTGATAATAAAATGAACCCATTTTAAGTGTACAATTTGATGAGTTTCGACAGATGTAAGTACCTACATTACTACCACCACCACAGTCATTATCCCTAAATTTCCCTATTGTCCCTTCTGTATCATTCCCCACCGATCCTAAGGAATCCTTTATCTGCCTTCTTTAACTAGAGATTAAAATGGTCTTTCCTAGAGTTTCACATACCCGAAATCATATAGTATTTTCTCGTGTCTGACTTCATTCATTTAGCATAATGTTTCTGAGATGTACCCATGTAGTTGAATGTATCTGTAGTATGTTCCTTTTTATTGCTGAGTAGTGTTCCATTGCACCCAGACACTGTGGTACACCCAAAACAACATTTACCTGTTGTTGGGCATTTGGGCTGCTTCTAGTTATTGGGTATTGTGATTAAAGCTGCCATGAATATTAGTATACAAATCTTTGGGAAGTATGTTTTTATTTCTTTTAGATAAATACTTAAAAGTAGTATTGCTAGGTTATATGTTTACCTTCATATATAAAACAGTTTTGAAAGTGATTGTACAATATATGAGACTTCCTGTTGTTCAGTGTTATTGCCAAAACTTGTATCATCCTATTTAATTTTAGCCATTTTAGTAGGTATGTGGTGGTCTCTTATGGTTTTAATTTGCATTTCTCTGATGACTATTTAATGTGAACAGCTTTTTATATGCTTATTGGCTATTCATATATCTTTTATTGAGAAGTTTCTGTTCAGATCTTTTGCCCGTTTTCTGACTGACTTGTTTGTCATCTTATTGAGTTATAAGAATTCTTTTTATATTCTGAATATAAATCCCTTCTTGGACATTTATACATAGCAAATACTTTTCCCAGTCCATGACTTACCTTTTCATTTTCTTAGAGGTGTCTTTCAAAGAGCAAATTTTGAAATTCATAATTTTTATCTTTCATCTTTTGCTTACCCAGTGTTGTACCCAGTGTTGTCATGATTTCCCACTGTGTTTTCTTGGTGTCCTCATTTGTAAAATGAGGGGGTAATATGAGAGTTAAATGATTTAATATGAGTAAAGCACCTAGAGAATACATAGCACCTAGTAAAAACTATATAATGTTAGCTACCTTTATTGTTACTACAACTCCTTTACTCAGAAGTTATCTTTGAAGTTTTTGGACGCTGTCTGTACATCCCTGTCTCATCTCCCTCCCCTCTCAAGAAATCTCATTGGCATTTTCTTCAGGGGTCATTTGTTTAAAAATATGAAAAGACCAAAGCCAAGATTTCTATATGTGTAGGGGATGATTTGTATTAGATGCAGTAGTTTTCAAAATTTATTTATTTATTTATTTATTTAGGATGCTGTAGTTTTATAATCTACCAATTTGCCATTTCCCTTCCCCCAAAAGGTCTAAAGCCCACCGTGAGTGTCATGGTTTTCTCCTTCTGTTAAGGCTGAAGATAAGAATATTTCTTACAGCCACCTCTGACCTTGACTTCCACTATACTTTAAACATACTTCACATGTCTTCCAGTGGACTCTGAGAAATGACGATTCAGAGGGTGTTGTCAAGTTTTGCTAAAGAGAACTTAGAGGCTGGAATTCTAATTGTGGTAAATTAACTGATTAAAAATGTCATGGACATAATTAGCATAAAAGCAATAATAGTTATACCAAAATGGATTTTCCTACTACCATAAAGTAGATCAAGGCAAGATGCTGTCTTTTATATATGTTGCAGTCTGCTGAAGATCCACTGTAGTGTGTTTGAGTCGGTCCCAGAAATAGAAATATTGTGTTTATTCTCTGTTTCTTTGGCCAAATATTTAATCATTCCCTATTATTATATTCCTGTTTATAGAATGAGAGACATAATATCTTCCTAGCCAAAAAAGAAAAACAAAAAAAACAAAAACAAATTAGCAATGGGATTATTTACATTTAGTAAATGATACGTGGTTCTTATGTGATCAGTATCATTTCTAGTCTATAATCTAGGTTTTTCTAAATCTAATCTCTTTTCTAAAGGTATC
This sequence comes from Eubalaena glacialis, assembly GCF_028564815.1. NCBI lineage: Eukaryota > Metazoa > Chordata > Mammalia > Artiodactyla > Balaenidae > Eubalaena > Eubalaena glacialis. The sequence continues at coordinate 152,848,495 of NC_083718.1, forward strand.
CCCTCTATCTGTGCTCTCCTGAGCCCTGGATCAGGTACCCAGGCATACCCAAAGTCTAACATGGTACCTGGCAATGAATAGGCCTTTGGTAAGTTTGTTGAACCAAACTTTTAATTTTACCCTTTATTTCTTGAGTCTTTATTGTTTCCCTTTCCATGAATTCTCTTTGAACTCAAGAAGTCACTAGTCTTTAAAAGAAAAAAAAGGCAAACAAAAACTTATCTTAGCCATTCTTCTTGCAGGTCCTATCTTTATACTTTTCATATTGTTTCAAGAATCAGTTTTACTTACTTTCTTATTTCCCTTGTATTTCTTAGCCTTTTATGATATAGTTTTTACTAAAACTGTTTTCAAATATGTCTAACAGTCTCTTCTTAGGCCTCATTATATTAGACTATTTTCACATTTTTTATTTTGTCTAATCCCTCCTTATAGTACCATCATTGCCTCTCTATGACATATTCCTGGTCCTTCCCCTCCTATCTAACCCTTCCATTTTTATTGTTTTGTTTTGTTTTGTTTTTAGCTTTCTCTTCTCTTTTTTTTTTAACATATATGAATTCCCCAAGATTCTTTGTCTCACTTCTCTTCACCAGAGAATAAAGGAGGGAGGGAATTAAAGTATTTCTAGGGCTTCAAATAAGCAGGTGTTTTACTTAATCTAGCTCTGATTTTTAAAATTACTTTTTTGTCTCCTTTTGGATATTACCTGAACTTCTCATAGTAAAATTAATTGTTGAATGGATTTTTTTCCATGCTAGAAGACATGCTATGTTATGTCCATTAGTAAATCTGGTACATAGTTGGCAATTACAGTCGTTCCTCGGTATCCATGAGGGATCTCTTCCAGGTGCCCCTGGGGATACCAAAATCCACAGATGCTCAAGCTCAAGTCTCAGAGTGGTTCTGCATCCTCGGATTTAGCTAACTGTGGATTGTGTAGTACTGTCATATGTATTTATTGAAAACAACAACAACAAACCGAGTATTAGTGGACCTGTGTGCGGTTCAAACCTGTGTAGTTCAAGGGTCAACTGCAATACATATTTGTGAAGTCAACAAATGATATCCTACTATTACCTCAAAGTTAACATTGTTCAAAGTCGAATTCATCTGAAATTTTCCTTCGCTTCTACATCTACCCATTATTCAGTGTCCATATCAAATGCTGTCCCTTTTCTGAAACTTTCCTTAATCCTCACAGTCAAAAAGCACTCTCCCTATCCTATATTTCTTTAGCAAATCATACTTTTATTGTATCTTCATTCTGAATTACACTTTACTTATTTATGTACAGAGTTTATTATGTACATAAGGTTGAGGTCAGGGATTAACATTCTATCCAAAAACAAATACATTATTTAAAATAATATAAGATCTTAGAAGAGGAAAAGGGTTGAAAGTAAAGGCGTGGGGAGTTCCCTGGTGGTCCAGTGGATAAGACTATGCGCTCCCAGTGTGGGGGGCCCGGGTTCGATCCCTGGTCGGGGAACTAGGTCCCGCATGCATGCCGCAACTAAGAGTGCATGTGCTACAACTAAGGAGTCCACAACTAAGAGTCCACATGCCGCAACTAAGACATGGCACAGCCAAAATAAATAAATAAATAAATATTTTAAAAAGAAAGTGGAGGTGTGTCATGGTACCTTCTGAATAGTATTGCCCCCTTCCCCATCTTGCTACTTTTCATTTACCCTTCAGTCTTAGTTGAGACATTATTTCATCCAGGAAGCTTTCTGTGAGCCTTAAGCAAGTCTCCACTGTGCTGCTTTTCTTTGTACTCTAGCATCATTCATTTAGCAAATGATTATTGAGTGCCTTTTATGTGCTGGCATTGTGCCAGGCAGCGGGAATAAAGTGGTGAACAAAATTGATATCATCTCTTCCATCATGGAGCCTACAGTCTAGTGAGAAAGACAGACATAAAACAAATAATCACCAAATAAGTAATTATCAATTGCTATGAAGAAAAAGTACAGGGTTCTTTGTGAGAGTAAACCTATGGGGGGGGTGTTGATTGGAGAAGAATTTTTGGAAAAAGTATATCTAACAAAAACATCAATTATGATGATTGAGATTCAGCCAGACAAAGAATAGGGAAAAGGGCATTCCATGCAGATATAGTATCTTAAAAGGCCCTAAGAAATAAACAAAAAACTTGATGCCTTTAAGGAACAAAAAGGCAGGACCATTTTGGCTGAAAATGTAGTATTTACTCATACAGATGAGGAAACTGAGGCTCAGGGAGGTTCAATGAGTATAGAATATATACTAAGGTCATCACAGTAATAAATGGGAGAATCTAGATTCAAATTTTGGACTTTATAAATTCTTAGTGTTCTTTCCATTATACCTTGGCATTCCCTAGTGAAAATTTGAACAAAATCTTTCCAAGCTCTGGTATTTTGTTTCTTTTCCAACATCATAGAATATTCTTTGACCATTTTCTATTTTTTAACAAAGAAGATATTTGTATGTGGAACCATTGCTGTCAACAGAAAAGGGATAATTGACCTGGCACCAGGCAGGGATGCTTCTATTGAATTTGTGGCTTTGAAAACTGATTTTAGCATTTCCTTGACTCTAAGGATTTCTTAGCCTCCAGAGTTGTCAGGGTTCTATGGTATCCACTGTCTTTAATAATCTGTGGATTTCTTTGATTTTTGCCAGTGGAGCATTAAAACTTTCAAAATTCATAGCAAGTATCTTACACTCTACGTTGTTTCCATTCAACAGTATAACTTTGTAAACTTGACCTACCTCTGGCAAATATTTAAGTTAATGTTTCACAAAATACACAAACTTTTTGCAGTTGATCTCCATACAGCTGATAAAACATCCAAGTGTTAGTTAGCTTCCCCCCTCCTCCCATTTTGATGTGGATGTGGATGTGGATGTGGATGGGAAAGGGGAGGGAAGAAGTTGTTATGATGCAAAGGCAAAGTTGGAAGAGTCATTTTTTTCCTCCAGAGAATCTTCTCTGTTACCCTGTAATGACGTACCCACAATCCAGGATGTAACAGCCTGTTTGCTTAGTAGCCTTCAAAGCTGTCCAAATCATGGCACATGTGTTTACCTATGTTCTAGGTAATTGGTGACTTGTTAGCTTGGAGACCAATTCCAGGAATGTTTTATATAAGGAGACTCCCCCAGGGATGCTCCTGTTCCTTTTGTAACCTGATATAATTGTGGTGTGTTTATCAAAGACCTTTTGATACATTTTTTCCTTCTAAATATTCTTTTCTTTAAGAATAATGATTGTAACACAACACAATGAATTTAATTCCTGAGCTAATTTTAAAATTCTTATTGGCATTTTTCATTTGTGATTTTATATCTTGCTCCTCTCAATCTGAGGAAGGAAATAATGTAAAAGATTACTTTAAGGTACTGATTTTACTTGTTCTAACACCCTTAAATATTGGTTTTGTGGGTGTTTTGCTTGAATGAGGACTGTGGAATTAAGCTTTTTATGACTCAAGATTTGGGGATATTAGATGCCAAATGCATGTTTTTTAAATTATCTAAAACACAGTTTTATTATAGAGAGGGAGAAAAACATTTAATGGAGAATATTTTTTATCACTAAGGAAACACTTATTATTTTGTTTAAATTTTCAAAGTATACTTATTTTGCTTTACAGTGTTTTCCACCCCACTCCACTCCACCCCTGAGCATTTTTCTGTTTCTTTAAATGTCTTCTCTGTTTTTTGTTTGCAGGCAGCTATCAATGGTGTAATACCCCAGGAAAATGGCATTCTGAGAAGGTATGTTGTAAGGTACTTAGTAGTAAAATGAGAATTTAGCAAAGCAAAAAAGAGACAGTTGTTAATTTTTTTGGTTTCACTTTTTGATAGAGCACTTTGTGATGATCTTTGATGTATAAGTTCATTAATACAGTTTTTCTTCTTTCAGACATTTTTATTAGTCATATTAATTCCCTAAAGTCTCCAATGTCTAACTGTATAATGTTATTTCAGATTGGGTGATACCACTTTTTAATGTGATTTTATTTTTAAGGAAGCTTTTCAAGGTCATCTTCTAATTCATAAGATGGAAGGAACTGAATCCTTTAAACTGTTAGTAGTGAGAAAATGAGACATGTCTCAGTAACTCCAGAGCATGGTTATCATCTAACTATACAGGCTTTATCTTCAACCTTACTAATTCTTTTTTTTTTCTCCCTTTGGTTTCTAAATTAAATTTATGTTAATTTGCAACAATTTGAGTAAGTCCTTAATAATGAAACTTCCCAGAGCACTGAGCTGTTTTACCTGAAGTATCCAGTGTTAACATGTGGAATAGTCTTCGTGGTTTTGTGTCACTGCCAGAAGGTGAAATTGGAAGATGATGCCAAGAGAACTATAGTAGTTACAAAATAATTCCTTAAGTTAAAAATAAATTCATAACTTTTCTCAAAATTGGAGACTGGTTCTGGATTAAAAGAGCGCATTATAAAGTCATAAGAGGTAAAACCATTCTCCCTTACAAGTGTGGTTTAATTACTTGATATCCCCCCCCCCCGCCGCAGTTCAAACTTTGGCTTGAATTTTGGTGGCTGGGATTTCTAAGTCACTGAAGCATGATCTGCTAAGTGCAGATGAGGCAAACAGAAACAGCAGACTACGAATGAGGTTGTTTTGGAGAGGAAGAAAAGTGCTGTTGCAAAAACATCAAAAAATTTACCATGAACTGCAAAATGTGCTGTACTTTATAGGAAACTGTGTATATTTAGAAAGGAAGAAAAATTCTGTTTGGTACCTATACCACCCTTAGTGATTAATGGTTTTTAGGTGAAAGCAATGATAAACAGACCTATTCTCCACCTTTTTTTTTTTTTTTGAAAACTGTCAATTTCATCCAGAGTAAATGTGGCTGATTTCCAGAGTCTGTACCAAATTTTTCTGTGTTGGTTTGTTCGGGTTTTTTTTTTTTTTTTTTTTTGGTTCAGAAGCATTCAATTCTATTGAAGCCCTTGTCTAGAAAGCAAACCAGATGATTACAGAAACTTCCTTCAAGATTATTTTTTTCCTTGGTTTAGAAGGTTTTAGACTGCTAAATATGGCTCCAGTTTTATTCTTGAGTAAATGTTATTCCACTTTTTGTGCCAAAATTTTTGCTTGCTAAACCCTTGTGGATTCAGCTGCTAGGTTCTGAGTACATATTGGATATATCTTACAATTAATAGTATTTGCTATGGGTGAACTGTAGAAATTCCCTCATCCCTGGAAACATCCCATTTCTCCTGTCACAGAAGATACTTTTTGGTTAATATACTTTATAGCTAGAGATTCAGTACTGAATTGATTTCTAATAAGGTTACTATAATATTTGGGGTTTAACTTTCATCAGAGTGGGTTTTTGTTTGTTTTGTTTGCTTTTTAAAGGAATGAATCATATGTCCACAAAAGAAAGTAATAGTTTTCAACTATTTCCTTCCTAACTTTGTTCTTTAGTTTTGAAATCACCGTGGATTTGACAGAACTGAAAATTACTCTTGTATGTCTACTGACCAGAGGAAAGGAAAGAGGGCTCTTTGTACTTTCTCATAGATTTAACACTGAAAGTGGAAGACACAATGCTAGGAATGGTATATGTAGGCAGTTTAAAAGGATCTTTGTTTTGTGTGTTTGATATTTGTAGTAAGTTGATTATAGTATGTGAAAACAACTAACTCTTAATTTGTCAGTTTATACCTTAGCAGAGAAAAGAGCTACCAAAAAGAGTTTTGGTTTTTTTTAATATGAATTATTTTTGGAAGGAGAAGAACCTAATCTCTGAGCTTTATAGCTTTTCTTGAAATCAGATGTTTATGTGAATTCAAAAGTGGGAATTTGTTTTTTTTAACGTACCCATAAGTTCAAGGCAGAGAAACTAACTTTTTTAAATACTTAAGGCACTGTGCTAGGTATTTGATATAATTTTCTTTATTAATGCCCATTAAAACCCTTAAGAAATACATGCTCATATTTCATAGATGAGGAAATTCAAGATTAGAGAATTTATAGATTCACTGAAGGCCACAAATATAGTAGTTGGTGAAGTCTGGATTTTCTCATTTTAAAAACCATGCTCTTTCTTTTATATCACTCTGTCCTTTTCAAGGTCAGTAACCCAGGCATGTCACAACTTCTAAGATTTTTTCCTTTGGGTAAAGAAGTTGAAATTTAATACACGTATATAACATCTTTCTTCCACAGCTTTGTTTTAACAGTTATTATTTTAGTTGTAAGCAAGTAAAGGCATTTTACAGGTAGAGAAAATAAGGCATGAAGTGACTTGGCTCAGATGATACAGCATGATGTTGATGAGTCAGTAAGCAAGTCTTCCGTCTCATCTTCCAAGGCTTATTTCACTAGACAATACACTGCTAATACAGCATATTTATAAAGTGTAAAAATATGCAGTCATAATCTAAACCATTCATTTAGTCATAAGCAAACATCAAGTATGTACATGTATATTTACTACATCTTGTTGTAATATTTTATTTATTCAGGATATTGTCCAGAGCCATTTAAAAAATTATTTTTGGAGAAAGCTATTGTTAGAAAGGAGCACTAATGAATTACTTGTATTAGTAGAGAGTAGATGCTATGTTTTATAAAAATTTTATGAATTAATAGTGTAATTTTACTCATTGACTAAGTGGGTGGTATTTATCAACTCATTTATTTTATGATCCAGACAGATATATTGTATATTTCTTTGTCTATTGTTTAATTCATTGAGGAAACCTAGCGAAGACAGCTTTGTTTTCAAATCTTGAGCATTATTATAATAGCGTTCAGAATATATAAGTGCTGAGGTTTTCTGATTTAGAAAATGCCCATTTTGGCCAGTTAGTCTTTATTTATTGTCTTTTCTGATACCCATTTAAAAAATCTGATCTTTTTCTAGAGACAAATTTATCTTTAAGACACATTTTTTTTGCACCTAGAGGTTTTACCATGGGATGGACTTTTAAAAATTGAAATAAACAAGTGCAGAGTTTCTGTTTACTTTGCTTTGTTCACTGTCTTCCAAGGATCTGTGTGGTTTGTAGAGGAAAGTTGAGCAAGGATAAAAACACTCCTTTAGTTGAAGTTTAGATCTAAAATAGATTTCTCCATAGAGTTTCCCTTACCACCCAGTGTCTTTTTGTTTTTTTTCTTTCTTTTAAATTATTGATTAACTTGAAAAGAATAGTGAGAAGGTCAAATTATAGGATGGTAGTCTTCATAGATGAAAAATCTTAAAAACAGTTTTTTTTGAGTCAACAGTTTTGGATGCCTTTGCACTCTTTGGATATCACTGAACATTAGTCACGACTGACAAGATAATTCATTAACTGGTAATCTCTTTTCCTCTCTCTCTCTCTCTTTTTGTTTTTTGATTTCTAGTAAAAGAAACTAATGTAAATTCATTATTTTTGTTGATCTTGAAATAATTATAGCTAATAAGAAATATTTCAAGAGATAACTTAAAAAAAATCCTCTTTGTGGCTGAGAAACATACCAAAGAGTGTGCTCTGATTAGAAATATTAAACTATCTTCTAGAGTTAGGGTTTGGTAAAGGGAAAAAAAGCACCACACTAGCACCTCTTTCAAAAAAGAGGGGATTTCATATAGGGAATGAGTTACACAGATATATAGTAGGTTGAAAGAGCAATAATGACTGCAGGAAACAACTGGACCATCAGGCCCACATGGAGGTGGGTTCTGCTGGTCGATGAGCAAGGGAGCCTAGGGCAAGAGGAGACTTAAAGCTGAGAAGGGTGTGCAGAGCCGGGACTGTATGGGGCAGATCCATGGCACCCACTCCAGGAAGCCTGCTCTAGGACAGACCTGCCCAGAAGAGGCCCCTATTGACCATCAAAGGGCACAAGGTCACTCCTGGTACTGGAGGAAAAAGGGAAAGAGCTTGGAAGAGGTTGAAGTTAGCAGAACTTTGGAGCTCAGAGGAAGGGCCCTAGGAACTTGGCCCCAGACACATGAGAAAGAAGTCCTGCTCAGCTGATACTGGTATTTCTGAGAGGATGCAGAGGCTTGTTTCGAAGTATTGAAAGAAAATAGAAGCTAACTTCAGTGGTTGATGCTGAAACAAAGTGGGTGTCATTGTTACGGTGTTGTTACTGCTAGGGTAACGTTGATAGGATCAGTGTGTAAACTGTAAGAAGAGAATTTTGTCTGTGTCTGTGTGCGTACACGTGTGCTGTTACTGTCCTTGTTTCTGTTACTGATCATAAAGCCATGATTGATATTTACCAGTTTCTTCCACTATTTATTCTATATTCTCTCTGCCAGTGCCTCAGATAGTCAAGGTTCTCTACTTCGTGGGACATCTCAAACATTCATTCTTGAAGAGTTAGAATCCTCAGTGGACTTATCCTTTTTAAAAAATTGGTTGTAGTTTCCCATTAACTCTTAATTTTGGACATACCCTAGAAAATAGTCCATTGCATAGCAACAACCTGATTTTTTTTCCTTGGTAATCGAGACCAGCTAGTACCTCCTCCTTTGCTAGTTAATTCAGTAGCATGAGGAGTATAAAATGGCCAAGTGGCATTCTCAAATTCTAATACAGTGGAAGTACTGTGGAAACATTACATCCTGTGATCTCTGAAACATCAGAGCCCAAAGTTGCAGGAAACAAAAATTTGGTAAGTTATTAGGCATAATAAGGGGAACTCTTACCACCACTTAATTCCCATACTCATTTTTTTCCTGGCAATATGAGATATATCACTGTGTTTTGGTCATTGATATAAAGAATATACCACATCCTTTAAGGTAGAGCCCCAAGCTTTGAGGATATTCTCTCCCAACCTGCGGCATAACTATCTTCACCATTACACTGTTCAGTCAAGCTAGCTGCTTCTGGGTAATGGTATACACCAGTGATACCAGTGCTGCACTTCTCTTACTGTGAAATGAGTTCCTTGGTTAGAACCAGTGTTGTGTGGGAAGCCATAGATCAATAAGGCATTCCCTAAATCCATGAATGGTGGTGCTGGCAGAAGCCTTGCTGTCAGGGGAGTCAATTTCATATTCAGAAAAGTGTCTTTTTAGGTAAGAACAGATCACTGCCCCCTCGATTATAGAAATGATCCATTACCAGACCCCTGAGGAGTGGGGCCGTATTGAGGGCTCCATATTGGTCTCTGTTGTTTGCAGTTTAGGCACTCAGTAGTTTCCCTAGCCAGATTCAGACTTGGTGAGGGTAAGTTGATGCTGTTGTGCCTATGCCTAACCTCTATCCCTGTCGGCATGGCCACATTGTACATTAATGCATTGAGTAGTCCTGGGGTACTAAGGGAATAAGCTAACTGACATCAACAGAACAATGTCATCTTATCCATATTGAGAGCCTTTTTTTTTTTTTTTAAGTGGATAGCTTATAGATAGCAGTCACCCCATAACATATATTCACATTCTGTGTTCATTCTAAACGATCCATTTCCAATCCTCTTCCCCAGACTTCTGTGTCAGCCAATTTTGTTTTTATTCTTTCCAAGTTCTGGTCAGCTGGGCAACACATTAACTATTGCCCGTGATTCAATGTAGATTTGTATCTCAGGTTATTTCTCCTTCTAAATGAAGTGGTCAACCTGTGGTACAACCTTAAGTTCTCCCCACTGGGAGGCTTTTCTTTCACTACTGTCTTTCAGGGATATCTTTGATTGGGATTGTAATGTTTCAGCAGTCTGTTTTTGGTTGGTACCAGCATACTATACATAACGATTTTTTCCTTTCCCAGTCCAAATTTTTTTCTTTCTCAGTTAGCTTAGATATCTCTTATGCACTGATGAGAAGTACAAGGTGCAGCAGCCAGCCATGTACCATAATATGCTCCTGACCCCTGGACCCCAAAACTTCACCAAGGTGAAGGCCCCTGCATTTTCGTGGTGTGTATCTCCTGATCTCTAGCATGCATGTATCTTACCAAAGCATCCAAGTACTTGCTACTTTTGCTCTTCAGGACCAATCTACATTGTCATCACTATAATGTTTTGTGGAATACCTGGGTTATCAAGATGTGTCCAGGCTAGATTATTATGCCAAAGAGCAAGAGAGTTGTTATAATCTTCAGGAAAATATAGTGAAGGTATATTGTTTACCCTGCTGAGAGGAAGCAAAATGCTTGTCATGGTGCTTGCAAATTAAAATAGAGGGAAAAAAAAGTCTATGCAAGTTTAGTTGCTTCCTGTTGTCTCCTCCTACATAATAACCCTAATTCCATGAATTAGGCAGTCAATATGAGCTATCTATCGGGATCTGGGGAAAAAACTACAGGGTAAGTTGAATAGATTGAATGAACACTGTACGATTGGATTTAGGCCAGAACCTCATTTACCACCATAACTTCCATTTTTGTATCTCCAGGAATTAGTATTAGAGTTAGCATCTAGTAATCCCCTAAAGATCTAGATATTTTCCTTTTTTCAGTACACAATCCCCTAGTAAATGGCTACAGGTCTCTTAGGGGAATTCTTAGAGGAAAATTTACAACACACATATGTGGCTCTGTTGCATTGTCTTTGGGGGACCAAGGACTTTATGTCTGTGTTTGGAAACTGGGAGTGACTGTGACCCTTCATTATAGTTATGGAAGTTAGGATCTAGGCTACCAGATCTAGGTTTCTGTTGTTTATAGATCAAGTAATATTTTAGTCAACTGACTTTTCATTTTGTTTCTTAGAAGTACCATGTTCAATAAAGCACTACTAAAGGTCTCTGCAGGTTGAAATCTTCTGATTGCCACATTTTGTCCATGCTGTCTGTTAACATCATTGCTCCCTCCTTTTTCTTGTTAAACTCTGCCATTTGACCTATGCACTCTGGGATCTCATCATGCATATTAGGGAGTCTTTTTCAGTGGTGTCATCTCCCCATGTTATTCCCAACCCACAGAAGACAGCCACTACAGGGTTTTTCAAGGATGTAGAATCCCTCACTAATGTATTTTTCAGTGCTTTAGTGCGGTGTTCTCTGGGACCTCATGGATTATGTAGTAGGAGGATGTGTATATATTCAGGCTGTACATGGTTAATCCACTTTAGCATTCATATTTTTCTAAGCATCTGGATTTCTTCTACATTTTGCCAGGAAAGTTTGGGCATTTCCTCCTCATTAAATGTAGACTCCTTTGGGATTTAAGTTTCATTCAGTCGACAAGGAAACTATTAGAAGTACTTAAACTGCTTAAGCAAATATATTATATTTGGCCCTATTCAAACTCTTTTGGTCAAACTCACTTAAAATTCATTTCCACAACTATTCCCTAGGTTTTTGCTGATATAATTTATCAAAATATTATAATTACTTTTGGATATAAGCTGTCTTTTCTCAGTTAAGACATCGTACTTATTTTCTTGGAACATGCCTACATCTGATTTTAGAGGTAATAAGGAATGGTGGAGGTAGGTTTTGAGAATAGACATCCCCCTTCAAGGCAACTGTCTCAGGTAAGAGTATTCATAGTTTCTAAGCAAGAGGCTGATCTTCTCAGTCATGGGAGGAGGAGCTGTTTCTGCTTACAGAAGAGGCTCAGAGAGACTCCAGGGCTTCAAGGTTCCGACATGCATCTGAAGCCACTCAGGTATCCCCATTTCACATCTTAGGTTCTCACTCCTTCCACAACAGGGCCTTAACTTTCACAAAAGAGACTTAGGAAGTATGTATATTCAACTTTCACTGTAAGTATGCAAGCTGCAAAATTAAATTTTGAGTCCAATTCTTAGGAAGATCATACCTGTGTTTACAAGAGATAAGAAACTCTTTTTAAAGTGCCACTTCAGAAACTCTGTAACTTTCTTATCATGAATTGAACTGAAATTTAAAACCCCCAAGTGTGTCATTTTCTTCTGTAAGCTCTCCTTTAGAGTCAGAGCAGCCTGCTCACAGTCCTTGTTGTCATTATTGCCACCATAATGGTCAGGTCAGATAGTCATTTGGTTCCCTTAGGCACTTGTTTCAATAATGATACTTAATCATTATGCCAATGCATGGCTTGGATCACTAGTATCCCATTTTCCACTGGCAAGGAGCTCAGCAGTGCATTGAAGGTCAAGGCCATAATCAAGCCAGTTCCTGAATCCTTTGTTTCCTGGGACACCTCCATTATCAAGAAAATGAAACCACACTAGGGTATTTTTAACAGAGGGAATTTAATGTGGGATTGGTTACACAGGTGTGGAAGACTAAAAGAGCAAAAAAGTAAAACTGAAGTAACCTAGATATAATAACTGCTTCAGGAAGTTACTGTTTGAAGGTCTAGGGAACAAACGGATTAACAGAACTTTGAAACTCAGAGGAACTCTTTGAAGCTGAGGATCAGACCTCTGTGGAATGTATACTGTCCAGCCATTAGTGGTATCTCAGAGGGAATGACAAGAAGCTGGTTATAAGAGTGCTGAAAAAAGCAGGAGACTGAAAGCTGTAGGGTGATGCTGATTGAAATGCATGCAAACAGGAAGAAGGAAGTCTTTCCTCCCCTCCTCCTAACTACTAATCTCTACCTAGTATCCTCTATTTGACAGAGGTCTATCAGGAAACCATATGCCAAAGGAAAAATATAATTTTGCAGGATCCTAGCCCCTGCATTACAGAATAGACTATAGAAGGATGAATTTGGAGTTAAGAAAAGCAATGTCAGTGACCAAACTGCTAATTAGCTGTTTTTCTTAGGTTCTGAGAAGTTGTCACAACATTTAGATATGTGAAGTATTATTGCACAGATTCTGTTCATAGATGCCTAGAAGCTCACTTTGGCTTCCAAACAGTGACATTCTTCCTGCTTTGGACATTTTCTCTGTTCTCATGTTTTCCTTCCCACATTACTTTACTTGACTCTGACAACTGGGAGAATGGATAGGTTTTTGTCTTTGGTTCAGTGGTTAGAGTGTCTGAACTCTGGTGAGATTAAGCTAGTCACTTTCAAACTTTTTTGACAAGACCTACAATGAGAAATATTTGGAATCTAAAATACACATATTACAAATATGTCCCAGAATCAAAAGTTTTATGAAATAATACTTGGTCCTAACTATTAAGTGAAAGATACTGATAACTTCTATCCTATTCTTTTCTATTCTTAATCTTATTCTGATTGTGTTCTTTAAAAGATTTACCACAACTCAATCAATTATGTAATCTATAATTTGATAAACACTGATCAAAGCAACAGTGTGAAGTAAATGTAAATATTCTCTCCTTCTTAATTGTATAAACAATGCTTAACTTGGCAAGTTTTTGGTCATTTTTGTTGTTGTTCCTATTCGGGCCCCCAACACATTATTTTTCTTTAAATTCAGGGTGAGAAGAAAGATATTTTAGAACTGAGCTTGTAGTTCTGGTGGTGGAGAAAAATTATACAATAATGATATTTAATGGGAACATTTCTTATGTTTCCTCCCTCCCTACTTTTCCTACTGAGGGGGGAAAAACAGTGAGAATATATATATGATAACTTAAGTCAGAGAAAAAAAAATCCAAATTCTTCATAATTATTCCTCTACTCATTAGTTTGTCAAATATTTGTATATCTTCTATGTATAAAATCTTGAACTCAGCAGATGATACAGCCATTAAAAACACAAATGTGAGCTTCATAATTATTGATAGTGGTGAGATGTTAGAACTAGTCTGAGGTAGTAAAACATGCTCTGAGTTGAAAAATACTCAATCTGAGATAAATATAATTAGCTAGAAGAAGGATGGAATTTGGGGATGGGATGGGAAGGAAAGAATATTCTTAGAAGGAACAGTTTTTATGTTACCTCATGAAATAGGAAGGATCAAGGTAAGACAAAAAACAAAAGGCTGTTCTGGCTATTAGCATAGAGAGATGGAGATAGCATAGCACAAGATGAAGATGGGAAGGAAGATAGGATTCAGATCATATAGGGCCTTGTACGCCACTTTGACCATTTATATGAAGAGCAAAGGGGAGTATAGAAGAAAATGATATGAAGACATTTGTGTTTAATTTCAATCTAGCGGTGGTATGGGATGAAATGCAGGGGGGTAAGGGTATGTATGGAGAGATCAGTTAGGCTATTGCATTAATCCATGTAAGAGGTGACTGTGGCTTGGACTAGGGTGGCAGCTTTGGAGGGGAAAGGTAGATGACTTATCTAAAAGATATTTAGGAAGTAAAACTGAAAGGACTAGTTAGATGTGGGAGTTGAGAGAGAAAAAGAGGGCAAGGATAATGCCAGAGGTTTCTAGCTTGGGTAGCTAATATGAGGAATAAATGGGAAAATCAGGCTTGGGGAAACATTAATGGTTTAAACTTTGGCTATACTGGGTTTGAGGTTTGAGATCTTACTAAGTACTAGGCATTGTGCTAAGCTTTTCATACACATTATTTGATCTAATCCTTACAAATATAATTAATTTTCCTATTTTACAAATGAGACAGCTATTAAGTGGACAGTGCCACGATTTCATTTTTATTCTTTAAGAAGGGAGAGATTCATCCATGTTTAAATGTTTCTGAGAAGAATCCAGAAGAGAAGGAGATGTTGAAGATAATGGAAGGGAAAGGGATAATCCATAATGTAAAGCTAATGAGTAGATGCGTAGATAGAACGATGTCTTCTCTATTTAGAGAAAGAGAGTGCATATGCAGGTTAGTTTGTGGATTTGATGTTAGAAAGGTAAGGGAATTTCTTCTTGATGGCATCTGTTTTCTCTGCAAAGTAGGAAAAATATATTTTAAGACTGAGGAGTGAGAGGGAGAATGGAGGTTTAAGGATGGTAAAGTTTCAGAATAGTTTTTGTGGAAAGTAGAGTTAATGAATCAAGTAATGATTCGGTAAGTAAATGAGAGTGGGTTAAGAAGACACTTAGTAATTCACAGAGTTTAAAATGATGTTTTATCAACATCATAGCAGCATAAGGCAAAAATCTAATTAAATGAGATATGTGTGATACTGCTAACAGACATAGAAAGCCAAGGATGGGAGGGAGAGTAATGTGGCTTTCAGTCATTGGGAGAGATTTTGTGGAAGAATTAGAACTTACTTAGTCCGTGATGCACAGGTAGGTAAATTTGATATGAAGAACAGCACAAGCCAAGTACAGTTAAGTCCCCTCTATACAAATGAGTTCTGTTTCAAGAGTGCTTTCGTAAGTCTAGTTTGTTCGTAAGTTCAACAAAGTTAGCCTGGGTACCCAACTAACACAATCGGCCATATAGTATTGTGCTGTAATAGGTTTATAATACTTTCGCATCTTTGAAAGTTCGCAACTTGAAGGTTTGTATGTAGGGGACTTAACTGTATGGAGTGGGTCCTTAGTGGTAATCTGTAGTTATTTGGTTGATGATAATCCTTCTTTTATGTCAATATTTCAGTGACTATGGGGGTGAGCCTATATCAGGACCTGCATTTGATCCAGCAAGTCACCCAGCTCCAGCTCCTGCTCCTGCTCCCTCTTCCTCTTCAGCATTTCGACCTGTAATGCCATCTAGGCAAATTGTAGAAAGGCAACCTCGGATGCTGGACTTCAGGGTTGAGTACAGAGACAGAAATGTCGATGTGGTGCTTGAAGACAGCTGTACCGTTGGTAAGGTTTTTCCTACCATATAGCCTCCACAAATAATTCATTAGGTAAACATTCAGTTTATATTCTTTTCTTTTGAGTTGACTGCTGACAAGAAGGAAAAAAAAACCAAATTGTTATTGTTTCATATAGATTATTGTGTTCTAATTTTAAATACTGTCTTCAGACTGAGGTAAGTTGGAGAATAATTTTTTTTTGTTCCACATATGCAGAATGGTATATGAAGCTGTTTTAGGGCAGATACAAATCAAACATCTCAGAGCTTAAAAAAGTACCAGAATTATTAAGTATATTGATATCAGACTCTATAGCTGAAGCTCCTTCATTTTTAATACTATGATTAATGAGAAATCAGAAATAAGACATTTCCATCACTTCTTCTCCCTGCCAGCTAAATAAATGCTTTAGTACTGTTCTCTCAAAGGAGACTCATAGTGTATGCCTGCCATTTTCAGACAAACTTTACCAAAATTCTGTGGAGAAACTATGTTGATTTCATGTTTGATTCACATTATTTGATCCATGTTTGTTGTAGAACTAGAAATTGTATTAATTTCTATTTTAATACGGTTTTGCCTTAAATCTAAATTTTAGATATTTCTGAAATTTTGCCTTTGTTCCTTTTTGGGGAGATCCTTTCCTAATTTTATTAATTGAGGTACCAGTCTGTGGCCTGTTAGGAACTGGGCTGCACAGCAGGAGGTGAGCAGCGGGCAAGCGAGCAAAGCTTCATCTGTATTTATAGCCGCTCCCCATTGCTCGCATTACTGCCTGAGCTCCACCTCCTGTCAGATCAACAGTGGCATTAGATTCTCACAGGAGCGCAGGCCCTAGTGTGAATGGCGCATGCGAGGGATCTAGGTTGCACGCTCCTTAGGAGAATCTAATGCCTGATGATCTGAGGTGGAGCTGAGGCGGTGATACTAGCACTGGGGAGCAGCTGCAAATACAGATTATCATTAGCAGAGAGGTTTGACTGCACAGAGACCATAATAAATCAATTGCTTGCAGACTCTATCAAAACCCTATCAGTGAGTGGCAAGTGACAATTAAGCTGGATGTGGTGGCAGGCTTTATAGTGGCAAGTGAGTTGATGTACTTCAGTTGTATAGCTGCATCTGGTGGCAGGCTTTAAGTCAGAATCCGACACTTATTTTAGTCCACTCGTGGCCCACCCATTATTTTATTTACCACTTCTATCCGCGCCTCTTTCCCACTCTGCACACTTGTCTCAGTCACAGTTTTGGTAAGTCCACAAGCTAACCCTAGCCAAAATGAGTAAAAAACAAACGTCGCTGGAGAGCTTCTTTGAAAAGGGGGAAAGACCCAATGATGAGACAGCAGAAGAGTCTAAGGCTGCCAACAAAAAGAAAGCTGCATTTAAAAGAAAATACCAAGAGTCCTACTTAAATTACAGGTTCATTGCAACAGGTGATTGACATTCTCCAACCACGCTTTGTATAATATGTGGCAACTGGTTATCCAGTGCAGCTGTGAAACCTTCAAAACTGCTTTGCCACATGGAGACCAAGCACGCTGCATTAAAAGACAAGCCTTTGGAGTTTTTCAAAAGAAAAAAATGTGAACACAAGAACAGAAGTAATTATTGAAGGTCACCACTTCATCAAATGTGTCTGCACTGAGAGCATCATTCTTAGTGGCTAACCGCATTGCTAAAGCTAAGAAGCCTTTTACTGTTGGTGAAGAGTTGATCCTGCCTGCTGCTAAGGACATTTGTTGTGAACTTTTAGGAGAGGCTGCAGTTCAGAAGGTGGCACATGTTCCTCTTTCAGCTAGCACCATAAGTAGATGAATTGATGAAATAGCAGAGGATATTGAGGCACAATTGTTAGAGGATTAATGAGTCACCGTGGTACGCAATCCTGGTTGACGAGTCTACTGATGTTGACAACAAGGCAACAGTGCTTGTTTTTGTGCGATACATTTTTCAGGAGGATGTGCATGAGGATATGTTATGTCCACTTTTGTTGCCAGCCAATACTACAGCTGCAGAACTATTCAAGTCTTTGAATGATTACATATCAAGAAAACTGAATTGGTCATTTTGTGTCAGTATATGCATGGATGGAGCAGCTGCCATGACTGGACGGCCTTCTGGTTTCTCAACTCGGGTCAAAGAGGTCGTTTCTCAAATGTAAGTCTACGCACTGTATCATCCGTAGAGAAATGCTGGCTAGCTGAAAAATGTCACCTGAACTTAACAGCGTTTTGCAGGATGTGATTAAAATTATCACCCACATTAAAGTACATGCCCTTAACTCACATCTGTTCACGCAGCTCTGTGAGGAGGAGGATGCAGAGTACACACGTCTTCTCTTACACACAGAAGTGAGATGGCTTTCTAAAGGTAGATCACTGACCAGAGTTTTTGAGTTATGAGAACCACTCCAGAGATTTCTTTTAGAAAAATGGTCACCACTGACAGCACATTTCAGTGCCACAGAATGGGTCACAAAACTTGCTTACTTGTGTGACATATTCAACCTGCTCAACGAACTCAATCTGTCACTTCAGGGGAGAACGACAACTGTGTTCAAGTCGGCAGATAAAGTGGCTGCATTCAAAGCCAAACTGGAATTATGGGGGCAACAAGTGAACATTGGGATTTTTGACACGTTTCAAACATTAGCAGAGATTTTGAAAGAGACTGAGCCAGGGCCTTCTTTCTCCCAGCTGGTGCGTGATCACTTATCTCAGCTTTCAAAAGAGTTTGAGCATTACTTCCCAACCACAGAAGACTGAACTGGGAAGGAATGGATCCGTGACCCATTTGTGAATAAGTCAGGTGAATCGACCTTGTTCGTGCTAGAAGAGGATCAACTGCTTGAGATCGCAAATGATGGTGGCCTTAAAAATATGTTTGAGACAGCCTCAAATCTCCATACGTTCTGGATGAAAGTCAAGGCGGAATATCCTGAGATTGCCGCAAAAGCACTGAAAAGGCTGCTTCCATTTCCAACATCCTATCTTTGTGAAGCAGGGTTTTCTGCAGTGACCGCAACCAAAATGAGATTACGGAGTAGACTGGACATAAGCAACACACTTTGGGTGTCACTGTCTCCCGTCACCCCCAGGTGGGACCATCTAGTTGCAGGAAAACAAGCTCAGGGCTCCCACTGATTCTGCATTATGGTGAGTTGTGTAATTATTTCATTATATATTACAGTGTAATAATAATAGAAATAAAGTGTACAATAAATGTAATGTGCTTGAATCATCCTGAAACCATCCACCCGCCCCGGTCCGTGGAAAAACTGTCTTCCACGAAACCAGTCCCTGGTGCCCAAAAGGTTGGGGACTGCTGCATTACAGAGAAAAGCAAGTCTGTTAAAAGAGTGATCATTCCCAAACATGAATCAGATTGTTATTCCCTTACTTAAAACCATTTAGAAACTTTCCATTGTTTTGGGGATAAAATTCAAATCTTTTAACATGACCTGTAAGTCCTGCTCGACCAGACCCTGCTGCATTTCTTGTTTTCATCCATTACCACTCTCCTTCTTACTCACCATGCCTGAGTTGTAACGGACCTCTTTCCGTTCCTTGAATAGGTTATTAGCTCAGGGCCTTTGTACTTGTTTCTTTTTTTGCCTGGATTCCTCCCCTAGTCTAGTCCCTTCTCCCTGTGCCCATCCCCATGCCCCCAAA
Source organism: Eubalaena glacialis (assembly GCF_028564815.1). Lineage (NCBI taxonomy): Eukaryota > Metazoa > Chordata > Mammalia > Artiodactyla > Balaenidae > Eubalaena > Eubalaena glacialis. The sequence continues at coordinate 152,867,714 of NC_083718.1, forward strand.
TATTCTCCTATACATTCCTTTTTATTTTAAAAATGAGATATATACAGTATAGTTTTATTAACTATGGGTACATTGTTGTACAACAGATCTCTAGAACTTTCTCATCTTGAGTAAGTGAAACTCTATATCCACTGAACAGCAACTTCCCATTTTCCCCTCCCGCAAGCCCCCTGGCAGTCAGCATTCTGCTTTCTGCGTCTATGAGTTTGACTACTTTAAATACCTTATATAAGTGGAATCATGCAACATTTGTCTTTCTGGCTTATTTCACTTCATATGATAAGTGAAAGGCTCATCCATGTTGTAGCATATTACAGGATTTCCTTCCTTTTTAAAAGCTGAATAATATTCCATTGTATGTATATACCACATTTTCTTTATCCGTTCATCTGCTGATGGACATTTAGGTTGTTTCCACCTCTTGGCTATTGTGAATAATGCTGCAGTGAACATGGGATTGCGAATATCTCTTGAGACACTGCTTTCAATTCTTATTTTTGGTGTGTGTGTGTGTGTGTGTTGTTTTGTTGCTTTGTTTTATTTTATTTTTTTGCAGTATAGTTGTTTTACAATGTTGTGTAAGTTTCAGGTGTACAGCAAAGTGATTCAGTTATACATGTACATATATTCATGCTTTTTTAGATTCTTTTCTCATATAGGTTATCACAGAATATTGAATAGAGTTCCCTGTGCTATACAGTAGGTCCTTGTTGGTTATCTATCTTATATATAGTAGTGTATGTGTGTGTTCATCCCAGGCTTCTGATTTATCCCTCCCAACCCCCTATGCTTCCCCTTTGGTAACCATAAGTTTGTTTTCGATATCTGTAAGTCCATTTCTGTTTTGTAAATAAGTTCATTTGTTTCTTTTCTTTCTTTTTTTAAATTAGATTCCACATATGAATGATATCATATGATATTTGCCTTTCTTTCTCTGACTTACTTCACTTAGTATAATAATCCCTAGGTCCAACCATGTTGCTGCAAATGGCATTATTTCATTCTTTTTTATGGCTGAGTAATATTCCCTTGTATATAGGTACCACAGCTTTATCCATTCCTCTGTCGATGGACATTTAGGTCAGTTCTTTTGGATTAATGCCCAAAAGTGAGATTGCTGGATCATATGTTAGCTCTATTTTTAGTTTTTGAGGAGCTTCCATACTCTTTTTCATAGTAGCTGCACATTTTACATTTCCAGCAATAGTGCACAAGGGTTCCAATTTTTTCACATCCTTACCAACACTTGTTATTTTCTGTTATTTTGTTTTTGTTTTTATAATGGCCATCTTAACATGTATGAGTTGATATCTCGTGGTTTTGGTTTGCATTTCATGATGATTGGTGATACTGAGCATCTTTTCATATACCTTTTGGTCATTTGTATGTCTTCTTTGGAGAAATGTCTAATGAAGTCCTTTGCCCATTTTAAAATTGGGTTATTTAACTTTTTGCTATTGAATTGTGAATTTCTTTATTTGTTTTGAATATAACCCCTTAACAGATATGTGGTTTGCAAATATTTTCTCCCATTCTGTAGGTTGCCTTTTCACTCTGTTGATTGTTTCTTTTGCTGCACAAAAGCTTTTTAGTTTAACGTAGTCCCACTAGTCTATTTTTACATTTGTTGTCTATGTTTCTGGTGTCATATCCAAGAAACCACTGCCAAGATAAATGTTATGGAGGTTTTTCTGTATGTTTTCTTCTAGGAGTTTTATAGTTTGAGATCTGTAATCCATTTTGAGTTAATTTTTGGGTATGATGTAAGATAAAAGTCTAATTTCATTCTTTTGCATGTGGATATCCAGTTATGCCCATACCATTTGTTACCGTACCATTTGTCTACCTTTCTCCATCATGTAGACTTGGCACCCTTGTCAAAGATCATTTGACCTATATGTGTGGGTTTATTTCTGGGCTCTCTGTTCTGTTCCATTGGTCTATATTTCCATCTTTACACCAGTACCATACTGTTTTGATTACTTTGTAAAATGTTTTGAAGTCAGTAAGTGTGAGGCCTCGAGCTCCATTCTTCTTTCTCAAGATTATTTTAGCTATTCAGGGTCCTTTGGATTCCATATGAATTTTGGTATTGTTTTTTCTATTTCTACAAAAAATGCCATTGGGATTTTGATAGGGATCACACTGAATCTGTATGTCCCTTTGGGTAGTATGGACATTTTAACAATATTAAGTCTCTCAATCCATGAACATGTGATGTCTTTACATTTATTTGTGTCATCTTTTAATGTCTTCCAGCAGTGTTTTATAGTTTTCATTGAACAGGTCTTTTGCCTTCTTGGTTAAGTTTATTCCTATGTATTTTATTCTTCTGATGCTGTTATAAATGGGATTGTTTTCTTAGTTTCCCTTTTGGATTATTTGTTGTTACTACATAGAAACATAACTATTTTGTATTCTGCAGCTTTGCTGAATTCATTTATTAGTTCTAATACGGTTTGTGTGTGTGTGTGTGTGTGTGTGTGTAATCTTCAGGGTTCTCTACATATAAGACATATTATCTGCAAAGAGAGATAATTTTACTTCTTTTTTCCTGATTTGGATGCCTTTCATTTCTTTTTGTTGCCGAATTGCTCTGGCTAGGATTTCCAATACTATGCTGAAAAGAAGTGGCAAGAGTGGGCATCCGTGTATTGTTCACGATCTTTAGAGGAAAAGTTTTTCGTTTTCACTATTGAGTAAGATGTTAGCTGTGATCTTTTCATATATGGCCTTTATTGTATTAAGGTAATTTCCTTTTGTTCCTAGTTTGTTGAGTGTTTTTGTCGTGAAATGGTATTTTGTCAGATGTTTTTTCTGTATCTATTGAGATGACTATGTGATATTTTCCTCTTCATTCTGTTAATATGGTATATCACATTGATTGATTTTCATATGTTGAACCATGCTTGCATCCCATGGATAAATTCCACTTGGTGTATGATCCTTTTAATGTGCTGTCAAATTCAGTTTTTAAGTATTTTGCTGAGGATTTTTGTATCTATATTCATCAGGAATATTAGCCTGTTGGTCTTTGTTGTTGTTGTTCTTCTTCTTATAGTGTTTTTTCCTGGCTTTGGCAACAGGGTAATGTTGGCCTCATAAAATGAGTATGGAAGTGTTCTACCTCTTCAAATTTGGGAAGATTTCGAGAAAGATTGATGTTAAATGTTTGGTAGAATTCTCCAATGAAGCCATCTGGTGCTGGTCTTTTTTTATTGGGAGGTTTTTGATTATTGATTCAGTCTCCTTACTTAGTTATAAGTTTGTTCAGATTTTCTTTTTCTTTATGATTCAGTCTTGGTAGATTATATGTTTCTAGGAATTTACCCATTTCTTCTAAGTTATCCCATTTGTTGGCATATAACTGTTTATAGTAGTCTTGTGATTCTTTTTATTTTTGTGGCATCAGTTGTAATATCTCCTTTTTCATTTCTGATTTTATTTGAGTCTTCTCTCATTTTTTCTTGGCTTAGGCTGAAAATTTATCAGTTCTGTTGATTGTTTCAAACATCAGCTCTTAAATTGATTTTGTCTGTTGTTTTCCTATTCTCTTTTCATTTATTTCTGCTCTAGTCTTTATTGAAGACTAACTTCCTCACTTCTACTAACTTTGGGCTTAGTTTGTTCCTCTTTTTCTAGTTACTTGAAGTGTAAAGTTAAGTTGTTTATTTGAGATCTTTCTACTTTTTTAATGTAGGCCTCTACTGCTATAAACTTTCCTCTTAGTACTGCTTTCCCTGCATCCCATAAGTTTTGGTATTTTGTGTTTTATTTTCATTTGTCTCATGATATTTTCTAATTCTCTTTTGATTTCTGCTTTGGCCCATCGGTTGTTCAAGCAAAAGTTGTTTAATTTGTATATATTTGTGAATTTTCCAGGATAGATTACATTTTAGGTTACAAACAACAGATTTAAGAAGATTGAAATCATACCAAGTATGTTTTCCAGCCACAATATAATGAAACTAAAAATCAATAGCACTTTTCCTTTACCCTTTTCTTCTTAAATTTATTATCTATCCTGGAGCATGTTCCATGTGTGCTTGAGAAGAATGTGTATTCTGGTGCTGTTGGGTATTATGTTTTGTACATGTCTGTTAGTTCCATTTCGTCTACGGTGTTGTTCAAGTCCTTATTGATATTCTCTGTGGAAGTTTTATCCGGTATTGAAATCCCCTACTATTATTGTGTTGTTGTATATTTCTCCCCTCTGTTCTTCTGTTGTTTGCTTTACATATTGGGTTCTTTGTTGTTGGGTACATATATGCTTATAATTGGTACATCTTCCTGGTGAGTTGACTCTTCTGTCATTATATAATATCTTTCTCTCTCTTGTAGCTCTTTTTTCTGAGTTTTTAAAAAAATTGAATTATAGTTGATTTACAGTATTGTGTTAATTCCAGGTGTACAGCATAGTGATTCAGTATTTTTGCAGCTTATATTCCATTATAGGTTATTACAAGATATTAGGTATAATTCCCTGTGCTATATAGTATTATTTCAGATTTTTATCTGTTTTAAGAAAACTAGAAGGCAGTCCTATATTAAATAAATTTTAACTGCTATTGTATAGCATGTGACTGAGTAGATAACAGTGTCTCTTTCAAATTGATTCTTTTTGTTGATGGAATATTTGGCATATAGTGAAAGTTCATGGATATTTTAATCACTTGAACCACTTTTTCATTGGTTCACTCAGTTGGAGTGAAATCCGCTGCTCATTTCAAAGATGGTGATCAAAATGCTGGCTTCTGGATTATACATCTTAATATTACACTTTAAGTCTGTCTTAGTTTGGAGAATATGAACTATTTTAAAGCTTTGTTACAGAAATATATGATAGAATGTCTAGGGATCACATTTTGTAAACTCTTGGCCTTTTAATTCACTGTAAAAGCAGACTTGTGCCTAAGTGTGGTAGAGTAGAAGCATTTGTGTTATTCTGTTTGAAAACAAATACAATTTAAATAGTTACATACGTTTTGTAAATAAAATTTGATTCCAAATGAATTGTAAACCAAATATTATTGTATGATATGTATCTTTCTCCTGCTTCTCTAAACTGTTCCAATTTTTTATCTGTTCTGGTTTATAGTTGTTCTCTTATTATGAATTATGTGCTAGTCACACATCACGTCATGCACCTTTTCTTTGTTCATTGTTGATATGCGTCACTGTGGAAGGCATACTCAGGGATATTTGGGATTGTTGGAAGTTTTTTCTTCTCTCATTTCTTTCACTGCTTTTGATTAAGTTCTGTTAGTTTTATCACAGTATCACTTGAATTCCTCCTTTATTTGGATCCCCTCCATTACAGTTCAAGAATGAATTTCTTTCATAAGTTATTAAAATAGTTCCTCCCTCTATTTCCATTCTTTCAGTTTCTTTCTTCCTCTAGTCTGTATTTTACATAGTTTCCCTATAGTGATCTTTCTAGAATATAAATTTCCTCATATCCTTCATTGGTTCCTTATTTTTTATATTCTGTTACTTATTAAGGAATTGGATAAATACTAATTTTTCTGTATACATGTAAATATTAAAAGGCAAAGAGATGCTAAATAAGATAATGCCACTTCCCATGCTATTACCAGGGAGACTCAACATAGTATAAAAGTAAGCCTAGGGGCAGCCAAGAAGTTTATATCAGAGTGACACGTAGTAGTAATTGTATTGGTCTGTTAATGTTTTTAGTGTCCTATTTATTACTGCAGTTTCATTTTATTACAAAATCCTTCTGGATTTTCTTATCTTAAATAAATTTAGAGAATTATTTTATTATTCATTTATTTTTAAAATAAATTTATTTCTTTTATTTATTTATTTTTGGTTGCGTTGGTCTTCATTGCTGCGCGCTGGCTTTCTCTAGTTGTGGCGAGTGGGGGCTACTCTTCGTTGCCGTGCACGGGCTTCTCATTGCGGTGGCTTCTCTTATTGTGGAGCATAGGCTCTAGGGCGCGTGGGCTTCAGTAGATGTGGCGCATGGGCTCAGTAGTTGTGGCTCGTGGTCTCTAGAGTGCAGGCTCAGTAGCTGTGGCGCACGGGCTTAGTTGCTCTGCAGCATGTGGGATCTTCCCGGACCAGGGCTTGAACCCGTGTTCCCTGCATTAGCAGGTGGATTCTTAACCACTGCACCACCAGGCAAGCCCCTAGAGCATTATTTTAAAGCATAAGTTCGTCTATAAAATACTATCTAGTGTGAAGTAGTGTCATCGTTAGGGTAGGAATTATTGTGTATTATTATGTTTAAGATCTAGCAATGGATTTAACCTAACATACAGGTATTTGTTCAATAAAGTTTGTTGAATCAGTGCTGTCAGCAAACCTACTTTTGCTGAGCCTGTTCAGCATAGCCTTAGTTCCATTTCTAGAATGTAGCAGAAAAATAGGTCCGTTGTTAGTTAAACCATTTGCCTTTTTTTGTTGTTGTTTTTATTTTTATTTTATTTTATTTTTTTATACAGCAGGTTCTTATTAGTTATCCATTTTATACACATCAGTGTGTACATGTCAATCCCAATCTCCCAGTTCATCACACCACCACCACCACCACCACACCCGCCACTTTCCCCCCTTGGTGTCCATACGTTTGTCCTCTACATCTGTGTCTCTATTTCTGCCCTGCAAACTGGTTCATCTGTACCATTTTTCTAGGTTCCACATATATGCGTTAATATACGATATTTGTTTTTCTCTTTCTGACTTACTTCACTCTGTATGACAGTCTCTAGACCATCCACGTCTCTACAAATGACCCAATTTCGTTCCTTTTTATGGCTGAGTAATATTCCATTGTATATATGTTGTTGTTTTTAATCTACTTTCTTAAAACTACTTTTATTATGGTGGATACCATTTTAGTTTAAAAGAATCAGATTGAGTATCAAAAGAGTGAAAACATTTAGCAAGTGCATTTTGAGGCTGAAAAAATAATTTGGGGTATTTACAACCAGTTTTTGTCTTGAATATATAAACTTGGATTCCGGACTTGACTCTGTAACTCAGATAAAGTATGTAATTTTTAGCACAGGCCTTAACTCCTCTATGCCTTAGCCACCCTTTATGAATAATAAGCACTATGTAAGTGTTTTCTGTTTTTGGCTGTTGTTAGTGCGTATTAAAGAAAAAAAGAGTAGCAATCTTATTTGCCTCACATAGATGGTGTTAGCATGAAATAACAAGAGAACTGATCATAGCTTGTACTTTGGGGAGAAAAGGTAGCAAATGTTGTGCATTAGTAGCATTATTCTTTGGTCCGTCTGCAAGCTAATGTCTATTGTCACCATGCCAACAGTTATGTACTCCCCAAATTATTTATAAAATCATTTTTTCAAGTTTTGTTGAGATATAATTGACATAGAGCACTGTATAAGTTTAAGTGTGCAGTATAATGATTTGACTTACATACATCATATAAAGTCATTTTAAAATATAAATAAGCAGCATCTCAGACTGTGTGGTCTTACTGTGCATAGTTTATTTTTATATATGCATTAGCAATTTTTTTTTGATTTAGTTTCACATTTTTTTTAACTACTGCACTTTCAGTAAACATTTTTCAAATGGAGACGTATATAAGGAACAAAATGAGTACCTTCCCTTTCTCTGATTCTTAACTTCCTGCTATTGTCAGTTTGGTATGTGGTTTAAGGTTGCCATTTTATAAAATGTCTTTACTTTATTTAAAAGTAATGTTCACTTGATTACTTTTATTCCTTATGTCACTTTTGTTGTCTGCAAAGCAAGGCAACGACTATCAGAAGCATAGACTTATGTTTTCTAACACCTTTAGTTTCTTCCATTCATCTTTCAGTCTCCTCTTCCTCTGATAATTCCCCGTCATCTTCCTTTGAAAGATTATAAAATAGCTTTTTTCCTTTTTAAAGGAATAAACACACATAGTAATGGCTTGGACATACATACACAAGCATACCTTGGAGATACTGTGGGTTCGGTTCCAAGTCCACTGCGATAAAGTGACTATTACAATAAAGCAAGTTACATGAATTTTTCGGTTACCCGGTGTGTAAAAAAGTTGTTTACACTATACAACTTTTTAAATGTGCAGCTATATTAAATGTGCAGTGGCATTATGTCTAAGAAAATAATGCAAATGCCTTAATTAAAAAAGATTTTATTGCTCAAAAATGCTAACCATCATCTGAGCCTTCAACGAGTCATAATCTTTTTGCTGGTTGAGGATCTTGCCTCAGTGTTGATGACTGCTTGACTGATTAGGAGGGTGGCGGTTGCTGAGGGCTGGGGTGCCTGCGGCAGTTTCTTAAAATAAGACAATGGTTTGTCACATCAGTTGACTCTTCCTTTCACAAATGAGCTCTCTGTAGTGGGTGATGCTGTTTGATAGCATTTTACCCACAGTGAGCTTCTTTCAAAATTGGAGTCAATCCTCTCAAACCCTGCCACTGCTTTATCAACTAAGTTTATGTAATATTCTAAATCCTTTGTTGTCATTTCAGCAATCTTCACAGCATCTTTACTAGTAGCAGATTTTATCCCAAGAAACCACTCTCTTTGCTCATCCATTAGAAGCAACTCCTCATCTGTTCAAGTTTGGGAGATCACAGCAATTCAGTCACATCTTCAGGCTCTACTTCTGATTCTAGTTATCTTGCTGTTTGCACCACATCGGCAGTTACTTCCTCCACTGAAGTCTTGAACTCCTCAAAGTCATCCATGAGGGTTGGAATCCACTTCAAACTTTTGTTAATGTTGGTATTTTGACCTCTTCCCATGAATCATGACTTTTCTTAATGGCATATAGAATAGTGAATCCTTTCCAGAAGCTTTCAATTTACTTTGCTCAGATCCATCAGAGGAATCACTATCTATGGCAGCTATAGCCATATGAAATGTATTTCCTAAATAATAAGACTTGAAAGTTGAAAGGACTCCTTGATCCATGGGCTGCAGATAGATGTTGTGTTAGCAAGCATTAAAACAACATGAATCTCTTTGTACATCTCCATCAGAGCTCTTGGATGACCAGGTGCAGTGTCAGTGAGCAGTAGTAGTTTGGAAGGAATCTTTTTTTTCTGAGCAGTAGGTTTCAACAGTGGGCTTAAAATATTCAGCAAATCATGTTGTTGTCAAATGTGCTGTCGTCCAGGCTTTGTTTTTCCATTTATAGAGCACAGGCAGAGTAGATTTACTGTAGTTCTTAAGGGCCCTAGGATTTTCAGAATGGTAAATGAATATTGGCTTCAGCTTAAACTTGCTAGCTGCATTAGCCCCTAACAAGAGAGTCAGCCTGTCCTTTGAAGCTTTGTAGTCAGGCATTGACTTCTCCTCTCTAACTATGAAAATCCTAGATGGCATCTTCTAATATAAGGCTATTTTATCTATATACTGTATACTGTATTTACCTTCATTAATTATCTTAACTAGATCTTCTGGCTGACTTCCCATAGCTTCTACCTCAGCATTTGCTGCTTCACCTTGCATTTTTTTGTCATGGAGACGGCTTCTTTCCTTAGCTGCATACTTCTGTAGCTTCCTCACTTCTCTCAGCCTTCATAGAATTGAGGTAGGACCTTGCTCTGAATTAGGCTTTGGCTTAAGGGGAATGTTGTGGTTAGTTTGATCTCTGCAGAGCTCTAAAACTTACTACGTGTCACCAAATGGCCACTGTCTTATCATTTGGGTATTCACTGGAGTAGCACTTTTACTTTTCTTTGAGAACTTTTCCTTTGCATTCACAACTTGGATAATGTTTGGTGCGAGAGGCCTAGCTTTTGGCCTGTCTTGGCGTTTGACATGCTTTCCGCACTATGCTTAATCATTTTCAGCTTTTGATTTTAAAGTGAGAGACATGACTCTTCCTTTCACTTGAACACTTAGAGGCCATTGTAAGGTTATTAATTGTCCTAATTTCCATACTGTTGTGTCTCAGGGATTAGGGAGGCCCAAGGAAAGGGAGAGACAGGGGAATGGCCAGATGGTGGAGCAGTCACAGTACACACAACATCAAGTTTCTTGTCTTATATGGGCAGTGTTCATGGTGCCCCCAAACAGTTGCAATAGTAACATCAAAAATCACTTGATCACGGATCACCATAACAGCTGTAATAATAATGGAGATTGAAATTTTGTGAGACTTACCAAAATGTGGCACAGAGGAATGAAATTAGGAAATGTTATTGGAAAAATGGCTCCAATAGACTTTCTGGTTGCCACAAATCTTCAATTTGTAAGAAACGCAATATCTGCAAAGTGCAATAAAATGAGGTAGGCCTGTAATAGTAAATAACACTGTACTTTCCCAGGGTCACGTATTTAGCAATTACTGCTGAAAATTAGGAAGTAAATTCCAAAAGACTTTTGTGCAATCAGAATAGGTCATTTTATTATAGATGTTTTTTGATTACTTTGGGCTTAATATTATGCTAAGTTCTTGGGCTATGTGTAAATAAGACATTCCTTATCCCAGAAGACTCCATGGTCTATCTAGATAGAGGGAGGAAGAAGACATGGAAATAACGGACACTTATTCATTCATTCATTCACACACACACATACATATAATACACATTACCTCCCATACACCAGCCACTATGCTCACTCTCCTTAGTTCCGTACGACGCTTACCACAACACTGTGAGGCAGATGTTATTATCCGCCTTTCGAAGATGAATAAACAGAGGCTCAGAGAATTCCTGAACCACAAATTCAGTCTTAAATGAATCTAGAATTCATGATCTTTCCAATAAAATAATGTCTATTATGAAAATACATGCAGAGTGCTATGAGAATATTGAAAAGGAAGCAATTCAATTTTAGTTGGTGACTTGGGAGTATGGGAAGGGAATAAATTCAGTTGTGAGGTTGGTGAGGAAAGATTTCAGAGAGGGACCAGGCTATGAAATACGAGTTAAAGTATGTCATGTGGACAAAGTGTGGGGAAGTTTATTCTAGGCAAGGAAAAGCACAGAGGAAGGAATCATAATGGTGTGTCTGGAGGAATATGCAGTCATGAGCATAAAGTTGGGGTTGTGGTCTTCAGTTAGCTGGAAAGTCCACTTAAATAGAACTTCTCCTTTTCCATCAGTGACAGATTCATGCTACAGTTCCCTCTCCTGAGCCTACCGCAGTCCTTGCCTCTGCACTTTTATACTCATTGACTTACTTATTTTCACATTACCTTGACATAGCCAGAACCTGTATCCCCATATTATAGATGTGAGAACTGACATAAGAGAATAAGTAAGTGAGTTCATTGGTTCATGGAGATTAATCGATATGGAGGGAGCTGTAAAAACTAATCGAGGTGACCACGAAGTAAGCAGTCTTTTCCACATTTTTGTCTTAGGGTTATCTAGTGTGTGCTTAAATTCTTTTAGCAGTGGGATGCTCATTAATTTTAAGGCAGTAATTCCATTGTTCAGCAACTCTGACTAAAATTTTATAAATAAAAATACTGTACCTCAACCACATGCAAAACAGAGGTATCGTTAAATGTATTAATTTTTTCTTGTTTTGAGCTGCCACCTGTGAATTCCATTCTTTTGACCTCACTCTACTTTCAGAGACAGAATATACAAAGTAATATATTTTCTCTCTTGACAATTATCCAGATATTAAAAGACAGTTCTGTTTTTCCCCATTTCTTCAGGCAAAGCATCTTCAGTTATTCAGCCATTGCACAGAGCTGTGTTGAAATTAAAATGCATACTTTATGGGGATATAATGTATAGCATTGTGACTATAGTTAGCAACTTTGTATTGTGTATTTTAAACTTGCTAAGAGAGTAGATCTTAAAAGTTCTCATAGCAAGGAAAGAATTGTAAGGAGGTGCTTGTTAACTAAAGTTATTGTAGTAATCATTTTGCAATACATACATATACCAAATCATTATGTTGTATACCTTGGAACCAATATAATGTTATATAACAATTATATTTCAGTATAACTGGAAAAAGTACATTCTATAGATGCTAGTTGTTGTTACAGTCATTTCTTCTGAGGCATCACTTTCAGATATTTTCACACTTTAGAGCCATGATTCATTTTAGGATGCCAGTGCTACATATACAATGTGATACTCATATTTGTGTACACCTTGGGTTGAGAGAGAGAGCACAGTTGATCTGACCTCTTCCTTGATTGAGGTATGTCATTTCTAGTAGTGTAACCTAATTATTTTTTGGAACCACCTTTTCATGATGTTTCAGCGTCTCACAGAGAGATTGTGATTGGTTCTTGCCTGTGCTCTCTTTCTGTCCTTTATATATCTTTGTATAGCAGTTGTTCTGTGGTTTCTTAACAAGTTATCTTTCTGTTAGACCGTGAGCTCCTTAAAGATGGACATAATTTCTTCTTATCTTTATTGTGCTTGGTGCTTGGTAATAGTAGGTGTTAATTAAATATTTGTTGAGTGCATTTATTGGATAATGGGATGAACACTGATCTAATACTTAAACTTTTAGAGTTAAATGGTATCTTCTCCTATGGTATCTTCTCCTGTCCCCTTTCCTTTTCTTTTAGTTTGTGATGTTTTCTTGATGAGGACTTCCTTTCCTACAGCTCCAATTCCTATACAGCTTGAATTTCTGATTAGTTCAGACCATGCTACTCACCTTTCTAAGGCCAGCTTGTTTGCCATCTTAGTCTGCTAAAGTCTGGAGAAGAGAAAGCAATAGGAAGATGCCCTTAATGTATGGCGTTGACAGTTATTACCTCTTCTATCAACCCAACAGTCTCTTGTAAAAACTTAGTGCAACCTGAATGGATAAAGAAGATGTGGTATATATACACAATGGAATACTACTCACCATAAAAAAAAAGAAATAATGCCATGTGCAGCAATATGGATGGACCTAGAGATTATCATACTGAGTGAAGTAAGTCAAAGACAGATATGATATCACTTATATGTGGAATCTAAAATATGACACAAATGAACTTATTTATGAAGCAGAAACAGACTCACAGACATAGAAAACAAACTTATGGTTACCAAAGGGGAAAGGGGGTGGGGGAGGGATAAATTAGGAGTTTGGGATTAGCAGATACAAACTACTATATATAAAATAGATAAACAGCAAGGTGCTACTGTATAGCACAGAGAACTACATTCAATATCCTGTAATAAACTATAATGGAGAAGAATATGAAAAAGAATATGTATATATATAACTGAATCACTTTGCTGTACACCAGAAACTAACACAACATTGTAAATCAAATATATGTCAATAAAAACAAACAACAAACAAACAAAATTTAGTGCATCTTGATATTTTAGGATTGTTGTACTTTTGAGCTTATCCTCTCTTCTTCATACCTCTCCCCACCGTCTCTCCCCTTTTAGGCATTTATGCTATTACAGGATATTAGACTGTTCCACAAACAGATTTGGTTTGGAAACTCCTTTATAAGCTTGGGAAATAGATTCTAGTTTGGAGAGGACCAAGGAAACATAAAAATATAAAAATTTAGGTTAATTCAAGTGTATGTGATAACCCAGGAGACATAGAACAAATTGCCTGGCCTTCATTTCCTACCTTGGTCATAATAATTCAAACCCTGATGTAGACTGCTGATATCAGCCTAAATTTCTCCAGATTTCTTGGGCATGTAGACACTTTGAAATTTTTGTTTGTCTGTTTTTTTGTTTTTCCTAATCAGGTTAGATACTTTTCCCCTGAACTGTTGTGTTGTGGAAATACCAATCCTCATTCATATAGTCTCATTATTTTCTCTACCTCTGGTCTTTCTCCATTCTAGCTGATTCTTAATAGCAATGGCTGTTTTCCTTGCATTTTTACACATTTGTTTATTTACTCAATATGTATTTTCTACTGTGATCTAGGTATCGTATTTGATCCTAGATATAGGATGGAGAAGAAAACAGGCATGATATTTGTCTTCATAGAACTTAGTAAAGGATATAGACATAACCAATACATTAAAAATAAATTGCAACCTATGAAAAGTGATCTATCAAGAATACAAATAAAATCATGTCACTCTTGTGATTGAAAAAAATTTCATGTACCTTATCAACAGACTAAAAAAGAAAAACCATATGATCATCTTAACAGATACAGAAAAAGCATTTAACAAAATTCAATATCCATTTGAAAGAGACTCTTCAAAATTAGGAATAAAAAGTAGACTCTTCAACCTTATAAGGGGCATTTATAAAATCCTATACTTAGCATAATACTTAACGATAAAAGATTGAATGCTTTCACCCTAAGAATAAGAACAAGGCAAGGAAGTTCACTCCTACCACTTCTATTTAACATTCTACTGGAAGTCCTAGGTAATGCAAGAAGGCAAGAAAGAAAAAGAAATAAAATACTGATTGAAAAGGAAGAATTAAAACTATCTTTATCCAAAAATGACATAATAATCTATGTAAACAGCCCTAAATAATCTACAAAAAAGTTACTAGAACTAATAATTGAATTTAGCATGGTCACAAAATACGAAGTCAGTATATAAAAGATCAGTTGTATTTCTTTATACTAGCAACAAACAATTGGAAACTAAAATAAAAAAAAAACCTGTTTACAATATTATTTTTAAAAAGGCTTAGGGATAAATATAGCAAAATATATGCAAGGCCTTACACTGAAAACTACAAAACATTCCTGAGAAATTAAAAACCTAAATAAATCGAGAGATATGTTGTATTCATGAATTGGAAGACTTGGTATTGTTAAAATGTCATTTTTCCTCACATTGATCTATAGAATCAGTGGAATTCCAATAAAAATTCCAGCTTTAAAAAAATAGATATTGACAAGTTGATTCTAATATTTATATTGAAATGCAAATGGTATAGAATAGTCAAAACAATTTTTGAAAAAGAACAAACTTGTATGACTTTATACCACCTAATTTTGAGACTCATTTTAAGACAGTAATCATGACAACATAGTATTGGCAACAAAGATAGACAAATAGACCCACATATACCTGGTTAATCAGTTTTTTACAACTTGACCAGTTAATTCAATTTAGTGAGACAAGACAGTCTTTTCAACAAATGGAGCTGGTGCTATTTGGACATCCAGATGCCAAAAAAGAGCAGCAGCAGTAGCACCACCACCACCTTACCCTTTTACCACAAACAAAAATTAACCCCAAATAGTGCACAAACCTAAACGTAAGAGCTAAAACTGTAAAATTTATAAAAGAAGATCACTGTGACTTTGGGCTAGGCAAAGTCCCCCCGCCCCCCCCCGCCACAGGACACAAAAAGCGCAAATCTAAAAGAAAAATTGAAATATTGAACTTCATCAAAATTTTACACTCTGATCTTTGAAAGACATTCTTAAAAAATTGAAAAGACAAGCTGACGTTTGGGAGAAAATATTTGCAAAACACATACCTTATAAAGGGTTTATACCCAGAATATCTAAAGAGCTCTCAAAACTCAATCCTAAGAAGACAACCAAATGAAAAATGGGCAAAGAATTCTAACAGACATTTTATCAAAGAAAACAGGTAGAAAATAATCTTTTTTAAAAAATTTTTATTGGAGAGGTAGAAAATATTCTTGTGAAAAAATTTCCAGTACCATTATTAGGAAAATGCAAACTAAAATCATAATGAGAAACAACCACACACCTATTAGAATGGCTAAAATTAAAAAGACTGAATGCCAAGGGGTGGCATGGATGCACAGCAACTGGAACTTTCATATATTGCTGGTGAGAGTGCACAATGGTACTTAGTTTTTCAAATGTTTTGAAGTTTGGTAGAATCTTTTAAATTAAAACACGTACTTACCGAATGACCAAGTGATTATATTTTTAGGTAGTTACTCAAGGGAAATGAAAATATTTCCCCACCAAGATTTGTACATGAAATGTTCATTGCAGCTTTATTCATAATGGCCCCAAACAGGAAACACCTCCATTGTCCATCAGCTGATGAGTAAACAACTTGTGGTACAACCATGCAATGGAATACTACTTAGCAATAAAGAGGAATAAACTACTGATGGCAGGTAACAACATGGATAAATCTCAAATATTATGCTAAGTAAAAGAAGCCAGACACAAAAAGGAATCTTTATGATTCCATTTATATAACTTTCTGGAAAGGCAAAACTAGTGAAAGAAATCAGATCAGGAGTTAGGGATAGGGGAGAGGATTAACCGCAAAGGGGAACATGGGGGAACATTTCATGGAGATGGCAGTGTTATTTTGATTGTGGTGGTGGTTTTACAGGAGTATACATTTGTCAGATACCACCTCATCAAACTGCCTCTTTTAGGATAAGTTCAAGTGCCTTACCCTAGCACATATACCCTTTCTTATCTGGTCTTATCCTACCTTTCTAGCCCTACTGCTTTCCTTCCCTTGTAAGTACCTAATTCTGATTTCATTGTATGCCTACTATGTGCCAGATGCTCTTCTAGTCGTTTAAGGATAGGCTTGACATTAAAATGTTTGTTAAGCTCTTACGGTAAGCAGGTTCAGGGGTTAAAAAAATACAGTCCCCAAAGGACAAAGTAAGCAGTTGGGTAGTATGACAGAAAGCCACCACCTTTAGGCAGAAGTGATTATTAAGGTAAACTAGTATGAAGCAGTAGTTCTGTGGCAAAGCTGTGGATTATGGAGAGTCCACAGCAGCATCTAGCTGGTACCAGCATGCTTGGTAGCTAAGCCATTTCTTCTATTCCTCCATCCCTCTCATCCTCAGGTTCTACCATTTATTAAACTCCATAGGAGTGTTTCTAATTTTATATGCATAAAAATCACCTTGGGGAGGGAATGGGGGGTTGATTAAATGTATAAGTCCTGGGCCAAATCCTATAGATTTAGATTCGAATTCTGTAATAGGGTAGAGCCCACAAATCTGCATTTTTGAAAACAAATAGTACAGGTGATTCTGATGAAATTGAAGAACTATGTCTTAAGAAACATTGCTAAAGAGTCTTTTTCACAGATTACTGTCTTGTGCATCACCTTTTCCATTTTCAACATAAGCAGTTTATACCTTCCTTCACTTTTTCTTATCTTGCTGTTTTAATACTCTCTGCTAATAGGTTTCCTCTTTTCTGTTTCCCATTCAATTCTTCGCTCTACTGCTAGGTTTTCTTGCTTAAAATCAATGAGTAACAAGTTCCTCAATATGTATGGTTGAAATCTGGCACTTAGAAGAAAGACTTTCAATAGCTGTTAGTTGCTTTGTTCACTCTTTCTTTCTTGAGTCCTAGGATAGAAATTGCCTTCCTCTGTTTTTGAATAATTCATTTCCAACTGCATTCCTGCTCCATTGTTTGTTGTAGAAAATTTATGAAATGGACAAAAGTGTGAAAAAAGTAAAAATTACCAGTAATTCTACTTTTAACTACAGTTAACATTTTGCTGCATTTACTTCCAGTTTCATTCTATGTCTGTTGTATAAATCTATGTTTTACAAAATTGAGATAGACTATATTTGATGCTTTAGAATCTGCTATTTTTTACTTGTAGTATTATATCATCATCATTTTCCATATTTTAAAATACTCTTGAAACACACAGTTTTTAAAGCCTGTACTATGATTTATTGTACCATTTTCCTTTTGCTGGTTATTTTGAGCTCCCCTCCATTCCTGATCTCTCACTATAGCATACTGCAGTGAAGTTTGTTGAACCTCAGTGATTATTTTTCTACATAGAGATGCCTAGAGGTGCAATTCTTCATGAGAGGGGATGCACATTTTAAAAGTTTCAGATATATTCTACCAAATTACTCTTTAGGGAAGTCTTATTTTAAATTGCCATCAACAGTATACTGATTTATAGTCTTGCCAGTAGTTTGTGATATTAAAAAAACAAAACCAACAAAGACCTCAACATAAGAGCTCAGACTATAAAACTCTTAGAAGAAAATATAAGGGCAAAGCTTCATGACATTGGGTTTGGCAGTGATTTATTGTATATGACACCAAAATACAGGAACAAAAGAAAAAGTAAGTGAATCAGACCTCATCAGAATTCAAAAGTTGTACATCACAGGACGCTATCCATAGAATGAAAAAGCAACCTACAGACTGGTAGAAAATATTTTTGAATCATATATCTGATAAGGGACTAATATCCAGAATATATAAAGAACTCATACAATTCAACAACAACAAAAAACAGCCCAATTAAAATTGTTCCCACTACAAAAAAGAAAGGATAATAATCCGATATGATAGAGGTGTTAGCTAATGCTACAGTGGTAATCATATTTCAATATATAAATGTATCAAATCAACACATGTATACATTAAACTTACACAATGGTTATATGTTAATGATATCTTAATTAAAAAAGTTTTTTAAATGGGCAAAGGACTTGAATAGTTATTTCTCCAGAGAAGATATACAGGTGACCAATAAACACATGGAAAGATGCTGAACAACATGAATCATCAGCGAAATGCAAATCAAAACCACAATGAGATACCACTTCATACCCCTTAGAATGACTGTTCTAAAAAACAACCAACCAAACAAAAAGTAACAAGTGTTGGCAAGGATATGAAGAAATTGGAACCCTTGTGCATTGCTGGTAGGAATGTAAAATGGTGCAGCTGCTGGGGAAAGAGTATGGCAGTTCTTTAAAAAATTAAACATAGAATTACCATATAATCCATCAATTTCACTTTTGAGTATATACCCCAAATAATTGAAAGTAGGAACCTTTACAGAAAAACAGAACAAAAAGTAGAAGCAACCCAAGTGACCATCGACTGTTGAATGGATAAGCAAAATGTGGTATGTACATACAGTAGAATATTGTTCAGCTTTAAAAAGGAATGGAATTCTGCTATATACTACAACATGGATGAATGTTGAAGACACTATGCTAAATGTTTCATAAGCCAGATGCAACAGGGACAAATATGTATTATTCCTCTTATAAGAGATACCTATAATAGTCAGATTCCAGCAAGTATATAGTGGTTACCAGGGGCTGGGGGGAGGTGGGAATGGGGAGTTATTTAATGGATACAGAGTTGCACTGTGGGCTGATGAAAAGTTCTGTAGATTGATAATGGTGGTGGTTGCACAATGTGGAATGTACTTAATGTCACTGAACTGTACACTTTAAAGTGGCACATTTTTATGGTATGTATCTTTTATTACAATAAAAAAGAAAAGAAAGAAAAGCTTTGTCAGTTTAGAAATAAATGGTATCTTATGTTTTCAGTTCAGTTTTCTTTTACTACTCAGTTAATACACTAGGTTTATTGGCTCTTTTGTATGTAAGTTTATATGTTTCTATTGTGACTTTCTTTTAAATTTTTTTTAAATTTATAAGAATTTTTTGTATATTAATGAGATTATCCTTTCATCCATTACTTGTTTAGCAAATATTTTCCCCATTTACATTTTCATTTTATTGTGCTTTTCGAGATACGGAAGTTTTTTTATTTTTACAGTATTGGACTTTTCCTTCACAGTTTTTCTTTCTATGTTTGTGGTTAGGAAGCCCTTCCCATTCTGACATATTACTCAGTTTCTGTATTTTCCAAAGTGCTTAACTTAGTGCCGTACACATATTGGGTACAGTGTGAACGTGAGGTTTTAGAACTAGAAGAGCCCTTAGAGGACATTTAGTCTAAATGCTTTATTTTACAGGTATGTAAACTTAAAACTCAGGGAGGCTGCCCTGCCATGGTAGTTAGTAGCAGACTCCAGAACAGCCAGTCACTGTCTTTTGACTTTTAGCCCAGTCTGTTATCCACTGAACTAAAACAATTCTGCTATATGGATAGTGAGCACAGAGTGTCTTTATTTGGGTAAAGGTTCTACTATACAAGAAGCAAAGAGGTAAACAGAAAACAAAGTTTCTAATGAAAAGTGTTTGATAATCTTTACTGATCATTATGCTTCATAAATGACTGGAACTTTTGCTCCTTGTAAAATTATTTTAAATACTTCCCTTATATGTTAGTTATAATCATTAGGTTTCTTTCTGTATTAAGGGGAACATTAATATTTAGGAAAAAAAGACTTCTGTCTTTTAATCTTACAGACACAATTAAACATCAGCCTTTATAGCAATCTGATAGAGTGTTTTGTATGCATTGTTGGGTATAATCTCAAATCCTGTAGGACCCATTGACACACTGTAAATAACCTAAAAATGAGTAGCATTTTCTGGAATCCTTTTGTCTCAGACTGCCTACATATGCACATATTTATGATTCTTGTTGATAATTATAGGTGTTATGGAAATGATCTTTTTGTTTAAATTTATATGTTTAAGCAGCAAGATATACAAGGGCTGCATCTTTGAACATCTGAGATGGGAAGGTATGGAGGGAAAAGCAATGGAACATTGCCTTGTAGTCTTTGCCATTAACTTACTACTTGTTCTTGGGTAAGTCATATCCCAGAATGATTTTAAACAGCCTCTGAGCTGAGTCCTTTCTAGCCCTGAAAGTCTAATGTTGTTGCTTCTGCTATAGAATCTTAATCTGATTTTTCTCAAAAGAATAGTTTCACAGTTGAAACAAGTGTTTGTAGGGGTTGGTGGCTTATAATGTTTAAAATAAGGAAATGAATGGAGGCAGTACAAGATTTCTGACATTACAGAAAATGTGATTTGAACAAAGGAGGAAGAAATTCGCTTTTGAGAATTGTGCTTGAGAAAAATCCACATGATATATTATTTCTCATTTTGTTTTTTCTAGGTGACAGGTTTGATTTTCTTGTGTCTACTGGTAGACTAAGTCTCATTTTTCTTTGGGGGCAGTTCTTACTTTTTGGTGCCACGTTGTGTTGATATTTTTTAATTAAAAAAAAAGGGAACAAGGCGGCATTAATATGAAATGTATTCTTAGCTTTTTAAAAAAAATTAATGTGGAATTTGAGGCCCAGAGAGGGCCTATAAATTGGCTCAGTAATTAATAGTCACTTAGTGATAGAATTGGGATAATGCTTTTGAACCTAGTGATTATTACTTTTGTACAGTCAGTCTCAAGGAATCCCCCAAATTTCTGAACTATACTTTTGAGAATCACTGCTTTAGATGCACCAAAATAATGTCATAAAGATGTCTCAAAAGGATCAACCTATATGCATGAAATGTAAGGACCTGTCAAAATAAACTTCTACACTCCTTAGAGGCAAACCATTAAATGCAGACACTCATTAATGTAATTTTCATAATGTCTGGCATTCAGTCAAAAACTAGTAGACATGAGAAGTAGCAAAATGTGACCCATAGCCTGAAGAAAAATTAGAAAATAAAAACATATTCATAAATGGCAAAAATAATGGAATTAGGAGAATTTTAAAACAGCTGTTATAAATATGCTTAAAGATTTAAAAGAGATCAAGAACTTGAAGAAAGAATTGAAAAAAAACAAAGGAAAATTCTAGAGCTAAAATTTAAGATCTGCAATAAAATATTTACCCTGAAGGATTTAACAGATAGATGCTATTAAAGAAAAGATCAATGAATTTCAAGACATGGCAATAAAAACAGTGTAAAGTGAAGTACACACAGCAAAAATACAGGGGAGAGGGCAAAGGACAGAGCTTAAGTGACCTGTCATGAAATAAAAAGCGGCCTAATATATGCGTGATTAGCTTCCCCCAAACAGAGGGGCTAATAGAAAGGGGGAAATTTTAGAGAAATAATAAGAGAAAACAACCCCAATTTGATGAAAACTGTAAACTTACAGATCTAAGAAGCTTAGTAACTCCAAGTAGGAGTAACTCAAAGGAAACCACATCATATTAAAACTGCTGAAAATCAGTAGTAGAAGAAAATTTAAAGTAGCCAGAGATGAAGAGACAAAGACACATTCCATATAGGGAAAAAAAGATTTAAAAATAATGACTACAGACTTCTTATCAGAAGCAATGCAAGCCAGGAAACAATTTGGTGATACTGCTAAGTGCCGAAGGAATAAAATGTCAACCTGGAATGCTATATCCAACAAAAATATCTTTCAGAAATGAAGACTAAATAAAGATTTTTTTTCACACAAACAAAAACTATAAGAAATATTAAAGGAAGTTCCTCAGGCTGAAAGAAAATTATACCAGATGGGAAATTAGATTAACACAAAGAAATGAGAAGCACCAGAAATGGTAAAAATTTGGGTATATACAAAATTTTTTCTTTCTTTTTAATTTCTTTAAGAGATAAGTGACATTATAAAGTAAAAGTAAGAGCAGTGTATTGTGGGTTTTATAAATTATGTAGAGATAAATGTATGAAAACAACGTAAAGAATAGGAAAGGGGAAAGGAAGTATGCTGTTGTAAGACAAGTCCTGTGTTACTTGAAGGTGGACTCTGTGAAGTTAAATATGCATATTCTAAACCCTAGAGTAATCACTAAAAAAATGAAACACACATAATGGTTATTAAGTCAAGGTTTGAAATGAAATGGAATACCTAAAACTATTCGATAAATGCAAATGAAGGTAGAAAAAGATGATAAAAGAAAAAAAATCAGATAGGACAAATAGAAAACAAATAAAAAACAAATAAGACTATAGATAATTACATTAAATATAAATGATCTCACATCCTTATGAGAAAGGTAGAGATTGTGAGACTGGATCACAAAGGAAAACCAATTATATATGTACAAGAAACCCACTTTAAGTATAAAGCATAAGATTCAAATATACATATAAGAAAATAGTAATCAATACATATGTTATATTAACAACATTATGTTATCATGCTAATATTAAATGAAGTAGACTTCTGGACAAAGAATATTATGAGGGATAAATGGGGATATTTCATAATGATGAAAATGTCAATTAATCACAAAGACATAAGTATCCTAAATGTGTGTGTATATAATAACAAAAGCTTGAAAGTATGTGAAACAAAACTAATCAATAGAACTGCAATGAGAAAAGAACAAATCCACAATTATAATTGGAGATAACACTCCTTTCTTATAGTAATGTTCAGAACAACAGACAGAAAATATGAACAGAATATCAACCAGTTCGACCTACTTGAAATGTATAAAATGCTTCTCATAACCATAGGAAAATACATATTCTTTTCTCATGCATTTGCAACATTCATTAAGGTAGAAAATATGCTCAACCATTAAAGAAGTCACAGAAAGTGACTTAAAAATCATGTGAGGTATATTCTCTGACAACAGTGGAATTAAAATAGAAATCAAAGGAATCTGGAAAACCCTGATATATTTGGAAATTAAACAACATATTTCTAAGTAAACCATAGGTCAAAGAAGAAATCACAAAGGAAATTAGAAAATATTTTGAACTGAATTGTGATGGAAACGTGGCGTATCAATGTTTGTTTGATGCTGACAAAGTGGTATTGAGACGGAAGTTTATGGTTCACATGCTTAATTACAAAAGAAGGTAGTTCCAAAGGCAATGATCAAAGCTTCCAGCTAAGAAATAGGAAAAGTGTCCCTACCCCACCCCAGCCCACCCTTCTGCTTGCAGGAACCAGATTTACCTTCACCAGATAGGTTGGAAAACCTCATAATTCATAGAGGATAGAGTACAGTTGACCATTGAACTCATTCTTTGGATAGAATACAGTTGACCATTGAACAACACTGGGGTTAGGGGCACCAACCTTTTGCACAGCTTAAAATCCACATATAACTTATAGTCAGCCCTCCATGTACTCCATTCCTCTGTACCTGCAGTTCTTCATTCACTGATTCAACCAACTGTGAATTGTATAGTACTGTAGTATTTACTATTGAAAAAAATCCATGTATAAGTGGACCCCCACAGTTCAAACCTGTGTTGTTCAAGGATCAACTGTACTTAGAAGGCTCTTGCCTCCGTAGTGTCAAGATTAGCCGTAGATTAAATACTGCACAGGTGGTACCAACATCTTAAAAGCAAAGACCCAAAAGCTCTGAACTGTTTCCAGGTAACTTAACTGCCTCCCAGAACAAAGCTCAGTATATTTATAGGAATAAAAAACATTCAGCACCCATCAAGGTAAAATTCACAATGTCTCGTATCCAGTAAAAAATTGCCAAGCATACAAAGAAGGAGAAAAGCCGGCCCATAATGAGAAGAGAAATCAATTAAGCAAAAACAACCCAGAATTGACATAGATGTTGGAATTAGCAGATTAAGGACATTAAAACAGTTATTATAGCTATATTACTTATGTTCAAAAAGAGAGGAAAGATTTAAAATCATAAGTAATTGAAAAAGTAAAAATAACCCAAATCAAATGTCTAGAGGTTAAGACCATGATGTCTGAGATGGGATTAACAGAAGATTAGATATTCAAGAAGAAAAGATTAGTGAACTTGAAGACATCACAGTAGAAACCAGTTTGGAAAAGAGTTTGGCTGTTTCCTACAAAGTTAAAAATACACTGGCCATCCCTCTCTTAGGTATTTACCCAAGAGAAATAAAATCATATGTCCATCAAACACATGTATGTTACTGTTCATTGCAGCTTATTTGTAATAGCCTCAAACTGTGGAAAACACATGTCCATAAACCAGTGGATGGATAAACAAATTGTTGTATATCTGTACAATGGAATACTACTTAGTAATAAGAAAGGGATTATCATTACGTGTAACAATGTGGAAGAACCTCAGACAATGTATTTTGAGTGAAAGAAGCCAGCTTTTAAAAGAACATTCTGAAATTCCTTTTATCTAAAATTCTATGTAATTCAAGCTAATTCATAGTCACAAATCAAATCACTGGTTCCCTGAGGATATGGTAGGGGATGTGTGGAGGAATTAACAAGGGGCATAAGAAAAGTTTTAGGGGGTGATGAATAAATTCATAATCTTGATTATGATGGTGGTTTCACTGGTATATTTGTCAAAACTTACAAATTGTAGATTTTAAATATGTGCAGTGTTTTGTATCAATCATAATAAAGCTGTTAAGAAAATTTTTTGAAAAGAACAAATCAAACCCTAAGTAAGTATGGAAGGAAAAAAATCATACACATGCACACAGAAATCAATAAAGCAGAAAATGGATAAACAGTAGAGAAAATGAACAAAATGAACAAAACCTAAAGCTGTTTTTTGAGATCAATAAAATTGATAGTTCTCTTGCTAATGTGAATAAGAACAAGAGAGAAAACACAAGTTAATCATATTGAAAATGAAAGGTACCTACAGACATTGAATGGATTATAAGACAACATTAAGAGCAAATTTAGGCCAGTAAATTTAAAGGTTACATGAAACATTAAAAAGGTAGAAAAACTCTTTTTAAAGGTGTAAGTTACTACAGCTGACAGAAGCAAAAATTTAAAATCTGAATAACTCTACATCTAATATATAAAGTTATTGATAGTTAACAATCAAAACCTTTCCCCAAGAAAACCCAAGCCCAGATGGCTTCACTGGTAAAGTTTGTCTAATATTTAAGGAAGAAATGTTAGCAGTCATTCACAAATAGAGAAAGATGAAATGTTGCCTAATTCATTTTATGAAACCAGCATTAACCCTGATACTAAAACCAGACAAAGACATTATAGGAAAAGGAAACTATTATAGACTATTTCTTACAACCACAGAGGTAGAAATCCTTTACAAATATTTGTAAATTGAATTCATTAAATATAATAAAATATATACATATGTATATAATATATCTCATGGTCAAGTGGGCTTTACCCAGGAATATAAGGCTTGTTTAACAATTTGTGTATAATCCATTATTGTAGTTCACCATATCAGTACAATGAATGAAAAAATTCATTTGATCATTTCAATAGATGGAGGAAAAAGCATTTGACAGTATTTAACAACAATATTTAAAATTTCGTGTTTTTTGTTTTTAAATAATTAAACTTGCAGCAAAGTAAGAATAGAAGGAAACAATCCCACGAGGGTTCTCTTTTCTCTGTATCCTTGCTGCCATTTATCTCTTACTTTTTGACGGTAGCCATTCTAACAGGTATGAGATGATACCTCATTATGGTTTTTGGTTTGCATTTCCCTAGTGACTAGTGATGCTGAGCATCTTTTCATGTACCTATTGGCCATTTTTATATCTTCTTTGGAAAGATGTCTAATCAAGTCCTTTGCCCATTTTTAATTGGAGTATTTGGGGTTTTTTGGGCTACTGAATTATATGAGTTCTTTATATATTTTGGGTATTAAACCCTTATCAGATATATGGTTTGCAGTCAGTGGACTGTTCCTTGATGACATCTGCATATCTTCTCAGTTTTCGAAGTAACATACAGGAGTGCCATCTTGTGTTAAGATCTTTGGAGTCAGGCAGACCTGGATATAAAAACTGGCTCTGAAACTTGCTGCATTCTAGCGCTTCACTGCCCTAAAATATTTTGGATATTCTTGAAACAACAACTATTTATTGAGAACCTATACTGGCCAGATACTGTGCTAGACACTTATGTGTGTATTACCTTAATTAATATGATTTAAAACTAACAACATTTTTTGAGTCCCTTTTATGTGTTGGACACAGTAACATAAAGTATTTTCCATTCCATATGTCATTTAATACAGCAACCCAATGAAGTATTGGTACTATAGTTATTATTCCTACTTTAGAGAAGAAGAAATTGAGACCAACAGAGAAGAATTTTTTGAATATGAGGAACTCAGGTTGCTGTCACGGCTCTGGGTTTGTTTTCTATTCTTTTCTACCTGTGGAACAAAAGACTTCTTGTTTTATATGTTACCCAAGCTTGCTGCAAAGACTAACTGGGACTTTAACTTAAAATCTCTTTTTGTTTTTCCTTTCCTTTAAGTTATGAATGCTAAGGGTGTCTCCAAGAGTTTAAGCAGGAAGTGTCAGGTGTAGATAGGTTTCTAAGAGGAAAGCACTGGGCAGGCTTGTAAGCGCATAAGCCCAGTTCCAGATAGGTACAGCTTTAGAAATAGCAACCTTAGTCACAAATGAAAAGGCCGTGTTTATATGTATTTGGTAAAAGAAGTATGGCTCACCTTTCTCTCATTTCCATGAACAGAACAATCCTTTGTCAGCAGTGATATTTTTCAAGGTCAAAGTTGATAAATTTTGTGCTTCTAAAATATAAGGTTGAATCAGAATTCTTTTTATGATGTTTAATCGCTATCCAAAGTGCCTAGATAGGAATTTTCTTTAGGAAAGGGAAAACATGCCACTAAGGCTGTGAAGGGTTTGATTGTAGCATTGCTTGCTTAGGCAGCTGTGCTTCCATAGAACTTGTGTAGTGTAAGCTTCACCCACCATCTTTTCCTTTATCAGCATGGAATTACTTTTAATGTATAGTATAATCATTTTCTGCAGTGTTCAATCACTTACTATAAATGAAATTGAATTATGTGTTAATCTATAATTATAGACTAACCAACCTAATAAAAGCATATATATGAAATATTTGTACATTCTGATTTAATGATCTGTTTATTATACTGTAGTACCAGAAATTAGCTGGTTAATTTATAAGTAGACTCGATTCCTGAAAAGTAATTTGTGGAGTACTGGGAAAATTGTGATTCCTCACTGTTGCTCATTAGCATCATTTTCATTGTTTCCTTTTTTCCTTTTTACCTTTTGGTCTTTGTCTTCACTGAATAGAATATCCTGGCCTTTGATTTGGCTCTCCTTCACAACCCGGCTATACTTCAAGCTTGGTTTAAATCCAGCTGTATTTCAAGCTAGATTTAAGTCTCATCTGTCTCACAAAACTTTCTCTGACTATTTGATCCAACATAATTTTTTTTCTTTTCTGAAATTCTGCTGCTTTTCTCTTTAACACAGTTTAAATTGTCTTCTACATTATATACATTGACTTTATTTTTTTTTTTCAGCTACATTCATGGATGTTATCTCCTTTTACCCTTGAACCCTAGAGGTAGATAAGATAGGCAGTATTCTTCCCCATTTTATAGATGCAAAAAAAAAAAGGCAAGTTATTTGATTTCTTCAAGATAAGACTTCAGCCCCAGTCTTCATTCCACAATTTGCTTTCCCTATACTATAATGCCTCAAGTTTTGTACTTTACCGACTACTCCTACCATATGCTGAGCACATATAGGTATTTTCAGTTGGTTTAAAATAGATTATTCCTTTTCAAACCCCCAATCACTGATATCTGTTTCTTTTTAAAAAGGTACTTACGTAATTGTGGAGTCTTTTATCGTAATGGTGAAGGGACAGCATGTTGTATGATCAAGATTTGAAGTTTGGACTACTGAAATTTTTCATATGCATTCATCAGACAAATGTCATTGACTGTGGACCATATGCCTAATATTAATGCTAGCTCTGGATATGAACAAATATTTATTGCATTATTTTGTTAGTAATATCTGGTCTCCTCTTTTTCGTACAGGAGAAATTAAACAGATTCTAGAAAATGAACTTCAGATACCTGTGTCTAAAATGCTGTTAAAAGGCTGGAAGACTGGAGATGTGGAAGACAGTGTGAGTTTAGTAACTGCCTAAAAATAAAAGAAAATTAAGTTATGCTATTGACTAAATGATGTATAAAATTGTTTTTTATTAATGTTGTTACATATGACAGATGTAGGTTTGGTAACAGTAGCTGAGTTTAAGGAATCAGCAAACAATGTTTTGCAAGCTAAAACATTTTCATAGTAAACCAACAACAGTTTTAAGTGAGTTAGATATGTAAGTGGCATGTTTTTCCTACTTCTAACTATTTTATAGGAGTTAATTTGACATTCTTTTTTGAGAGCTTTTACCTTTTTCTCAAACCTCATATGATGTCAGTAAGTGCCTTGAAATAATAATTTTTTTCTTAACATCTTTATTAGAGTATAATTGCTTTACAATGGTGAATTAGTATCTGCTGTATAACAAAGTGAGTCAGCTATAGGTATACATATATCCCCATTTCCCCTCTCTCTTGAGTCTCCCTCCCACCCTCCCTATCCCACCCCTCCAGGTGTTCACAAAGAACCGAGCTGATCTCCCTGTGCTATGCAGCTGCTTCCCACTAGCTATCTATTTTACATTTGGTAGTGTATATATGTCTACGTCACTCTCTCACTTCGTCCCAGCTTACCCTTCCCCCTCCCTGTATCCTCAAGTCCATTCTCTACGTCTGCGTCTTTATTCCCATCCTGCCCCTAGGTTCTTTAGAACCTTTTTTTTTTTTTTTTTTTGATTCCGTATATATGTGTTAGCATACAGTATTTGTTTCTCTCTTTCTGACTTACTTACTTCACTCTGTATGACAGACTCTAGGTCCATCCACCTAACTCAATTTCATTTCTTTTTATGGCTGAGTAATATTCCATTGTATATATGTGCCACATATTCTTTATCCATTCCTCTGTCAGTGGACACTTAGGTTGCTTCCATGTCCAGGCTGTTATAAATAGTGCTGCAGTGAACATTGTGGTCCATGACTCTTTTTGAATTATGGTTTTCTCAGGGTATATGCCCAGTAGTGGGATTGCTGGGTCATATGGTAGTTCTATTTTTAGTTTTTTAAGGAACCTCCATACTGTTTTCCATAGTGGCTGTATCAATTTACATTCCCACCAACAGTGCAAGAGGGTTCCCTTTTTCTCCACACCCTCTCCAGTATTTATTGTTTGTAGATTTTTTGATGATGACCATTCTGACTGGCGTGAGGTGATACCTCATTGTAGTTTTGATTTGCATTTCTCTAACTATTAGTGATGTTGAGCATCCTTTCATGTGTTTGTTGGCAATCTGTGTATCTTCTTTGGAGAAATGTCTATTTAAGTCTTCTGCCCATTTTTGGGTTGGGTTGTTTGTTTTTTTGATACTGAGCTGCTTGAGCTGCTTGTAAATTTTGGAGATTAATCCTTTGTCAGTTGCTTCATTTGGAAATATTTTCTCCCATTCTGAGGGTTGTCTTTTGGTCTTGTTTATGGTCTCCTTTGCTGTGCAAAAGCTTTTAAGTTTCATTAGGTCCCATTTATTTATTTTTGTTTTTATTTCCATTTCTCTAGGAGGTGGGTCAAAAAGGATCTTGCTGTGATTTATGTCATAGAGTGTTCTGCCTATGTTTTCCTCTAAGAGTTTTATAGTGTCTGGCCTTACATTTAGGTCTTTAATCCATTTTGAGTTTATTTTTGTGTATGGTGTTAGGGAGTATTCTAATTTCATTCCTTTACATGTGGCTGTCCAGTTTTCCTAGCACCACTTATTGAAGAGGCTGTCTTTTCTCCATTGTATATTCTTGCCTCCTCTATCAAAGATAAGGTGACCATATGTGCATGGGTCTATCTCTGGGCTTTCTATCCTGTTCCATTGATCTATATTTCTGTTTTTGTGCCAGTACCATACTGTCTTGATGACTGTAGCTTTGTAGTTGGTCTGAAGGAAAGGAGCCTGATTCCTCCAGCTCCATTTTTCTTTCTCAAGATTGCTTTGGCTATTTGGGGTCTTCTGTGTTTCCATACAAATTGTGAAATTTTTTGTTCTGGTTCTCTGAAAAATGCTATTGGTAGCTTGATAGGGATTGCATTGAATCTGTAGATTGCTTTGGGTAGTACAGTCATTTTCACAATGTTGATTCTTCCAATCCAAGAACATTGTATATCTCTCCATCTCCTTGTATCATCTTTAATTTCTTTCATCAGTGTCTTATAGTCTTCTGAATACAGGTCTTTTGTCTCCTTAGGTAGGTTTATTCCTAGGTATTTTATTCTTTTTGTTGCAGTGGTAAATGGGAGTGTTTCCTTAATTTCTCTTTCAGAATTTTCATCGTTAGTGTATAGGAATGCAAGGGATTTCTTTGCATTAATTTTGTATCCTGCTGCTTTACCAAATTCATTGATTAGCTCTGATAGTTTCTGGTGGCATCATTAGGATTTTCTATCTATAGTATCATGTCATCTGCAAACAGTGACAGTTTTACTTCTTTTTTTCCGATTTGGATTCCTTTTATTTCTTTATCTTCTCTGATTGCTGTGGCTTAAACTTCCAAAACTATGTTGAATAATAGTGGTAAGAGCGGACAGCCTTGTCTTGTTCCTGATCTTAGTGGAAATGGTTTCAGTTTTTCACCATTGAAGACAGTGTTGGCTGTGGGTTTGTCATATATGGCCTTTATTATGTTGAGCTAAGTTCCCTCTATGCCTGCTTTCTGGAGGTTTTTTACCATAACTGGGTGTTGAATTTTGTCAAAAGCTTTTTCTGCATCTATTGAGATGATCATATGGTTTTTATCCTTCATCTTGTTAATATGGTGTGTCACACTGATTGATTTACATATATTGAAGAATACTTACATCCCTGGGATAAACCCCACTTGATCATGGTGTATGATCCTTTTAATGTGCTGTTCGATTCTGTTTGCTAGTATTTTGTTGAGGATGTTTGCATCTGTGTTCATCAATGATATTGGTCTGTAGTTTTCTTGTGACATCTTTGTCTGGTTTTGGTATCAGGGTGGTGGGGGCCTCGTAGAATGTGTTTAGGAGTGTTCCTCCCTATGCTATATTTTGGAAGAGTTTGAGAAAGATAAGTGTTAGCTCTTTTGTAAATGTTTGATAGAATTTGCCTCTGAAGCCATCTGGTCCTGGGCTTTTGTTTGTTGGAAGGTTTTTAATCACAATTTCAATTTCAGTGCTTGTGATTGGTCTGTTTATATTTTCTGTTTCTTCCTGGTTCAGTCTTGGAAGGTTTTGCTTTTCTAAGAATTTGTCCATTTCTTCCAGGTTTTCCATTTTATGGGCATACAGTTGCTTGTAGTAATCTCTCATGATCCTTTGTATTTTTGCAGTGTCAGTTGTTACTTCTCCTTTTTCATTTCTAAGTCTATTGATTTGAGTCTTTTTCCCTTTTTTTCTTGATGATTCTGCCTAATGGTTCATCAATTTTGTTTATCTTCTCAAAGAACCAGCTTTTTTTTTTTAAATTTATTTATTTATGTATTTATTTTTGGCTGTGTCGTGTCTCCGTTTCTGCATGAGGGCTTTCTCTAGTTGCGGCAAGTGGGGGCCACTCCTCATCGCGGTGCGTGGGCCTCTCACTATCGCGGCCTCTCTTGTTGCGGAGCACAGGCTCCAGATGCGCAGGCTCAGTAGTTGTGGCTCACGGGCCCAGCCGCTCCGCGGCATGTGGGATCCTCCCAGACCAGGGCTCGAACCCGTGTCCCCTGCATTGGCAGGCAGACTCTCAACCACTGCGCCACCAGGGAAGCCCAAAGAACCAGCTTTTAGTTTTATTGATCTTTGCTATAGTTTCCTTCATTTCTTTTTCATTTATTTCTGATCTGATCTTTATGATTTCTTTCCTTTTGCTAACTTTGGGGGTTTTTTTGTTCTTCTTTCTCTAATTGCTTTAGGTGTAAGGTTAGGTTGTTTATTTTGAGATTTTTCTTGTTTCTTGAGGTAGGATTGTATTGCTATAAACTTCCCTCTTAGAACTGCTTTTGCTGCATCCCATAGGTTTTGGGTCGTCATGTTTTCATTGTCATTTGTTTCTAGGTATTTTTTGATTTCCTCTTTGAATTTTTCAGTGGTCTCTTGGTTATTTAGTAGCATATTGTTTAGCCTCCATGTGTATGTATTTTACAGTCATTTTCCTGTAATTGATAATCTAGTCTCATAGCGTTGTGGTTGGAAAAGATACTTGACATGATTTCAATTTTCTTAAATTTACCAAGGCTTCATTTATGACCCAAGATATGATCTATCCTGGAAAATGTACCATGAGCACTTGAGAAGAATGTGTATTCTGTTGTTTTTGGGTGGAATGTCCTATAAATATCAATTAAGTCCATCTTGTTTAAAGCTTGTGTTTCCTTATTTATTTTCATTTTGGATGATCTGTTCATTGGTGAAAGTGGGTTGTTAAAGTCCCCTACTATGATGGTGTTTCTGTTGATTTCCCCTTTTATGGCTGTTAGCATTTGCCTTATGTATTGAGGTGCTCCTATGTTGGGTGCATAAGTATTTACAATCGTTATATATTCTTCTTGGATTGAGCCCTTGATCATTATGTAGTGTTCTTCTTTGTCTCTTGTAATAGTCTTTATTTTTAATGACTAGTCTATTTTGTCTGATATTAGGATTGCTACTCCAGCTTTCTTTTGATTTCCATTTGCATGGAATATCTTTTTCTATCCCCTTACTTTCAGTCTGTATGTGTCCCTAGGTCTGAAGTGGGTCTCTTGTAGACAGCATATATACGGTCTTGTTTTTGTATCCATTCAGCCAGTCTGTGTCTTTTGGTTGGAGCATTTAGTCCATTTACATTTAAGGTAATTATCGGTATGTATGTTCCTGTCACCACTTTCTTAACTGTTTTGGGTTTGCTATTGTAGGTCTTTCCCTTCTCTTGTGTTTCCTGCCTAGAGAAGTTCCTTTAGCATTTGTTGTAAAGCTGGTTTGGTGGTGTTGAATTCTCTTAGCTTTTACTTGTCTGTAAAGGTTTTAATTTCTCCATCAAATCTGAATGAGATCCTTGCTGGGTGGAGCAATCTTGGTTGCAGGTTTTTCCCTTTCATTACTTTAAATATGTCCTGCCACTCCCTTCTGGCTTGCAGAGTTTCTGCTGAGAGATCAGCTGTTAACCTTATGGGGATTGCCTTATATGTTATTTGTTGCTTTTCCCCTGCTGCTTTTAATATTTTTTCTTTGTATTTAATTTTTGATAGTTTTATTCATATATGTCTTGGAGTGTTTCTCCTCAGATTTATCCTGTGTGGGAGGATATTCCCATATTAGGGAAGTTTTCAACTGTAATCTCTTCAAATATTTTCTCAGCCCCTTTCTTTTTGTCTTCTTTTTATGGGACCCCTATAATTTGAATGTTGGTGCATTTAATGTTTTCCCAGAGGTCTCTGAGACTGTCCTCAATTCTTTTCATTCTTTTTTCTTTATTCTGCTCTGTCGTAGTTATTCCCACTATTTTATCTTCCAGGTCACTTATCTGTTCTTCTGCCTCAGTTATTCTGCTATTGATTCCTTCTAGAGAATTTTTAATTTCATTTATTGTGCTGTTCATCATTGTTTGTTTGCTCTTTAGTTCTTCTAGGTGCATGTTAAACATTTATTGTATTTTCTGCGTTCTATTTCCAAGATTTTGGATCATCTTTACTATCATTACTCTGACTTCTATTTCAGGTAGACTGCCTATTTCCTCTTCATTTGTTTGGTCTGGTGGGTTTTTACCTTGCTCCTTCATCTACTGCGTATTTCTCTGTCTTCTCATTTTGCTTAACTGACTGTGTTTGGGGTCTCCTTTTCACAGGCTGCAGGTTCATAGTTCCCGTTGTTTTTGGTGTCTGTCCCCAGTGGGTAAGTTGGTTCAGTGGCTTGTGTAGGCTTCCTCGGTGAGGGGACTGGTGCCTGTGTTTGGTGGATGAGGTGGGTCTTGTCTTTATGGTGGACAGGACCACGTCCGGTGGTATGTTTTGGGGTGTCTGTGAACTTATTACTATTTTTAGGCAGGCTCTCTGCTAATGGGTGGGGTTATGTTTCTGTCTTGCTAGTTGTTTGGCATGGGGTGTCCAGCGCTGGAGCTTTCTGGTCATTGAATGGAGCCTGGTCTTAGCGTTGAGATGGAGATCTCTGGGAGAGCTCTCACCGATTGATATTACGTGGGTCTGGGAGGTCTCTGGTGATCCAATGTCCTCAACCCAGCTCTCCCACCTCAGAGGCTCAGGCCTGACACCTGGCCGGAGCATGAGGACCCTGTCAGCCACACGGCTCAGGAAAGTTTCTAGAGGTCCAGTGGTGTGGGCATGTCAAGCTCTCCCTTTTATAGCCATGAAAAAGTTGCTGTATCTGGCCCTTCCTTTCCAGTCCTTGCAGATTGGCTCTAGTAGGTCACTCTTCTGACGCTCAGCAAGGCTGCTCACCGCTCCAGTTGGCAGCTCATTTCCCACCTTAAGCGGGAAAGCCTGGAATAATAATTTATTGAACAATTACTTATTGGCCTGAAAGAAGTAATACACAGTATATACATTTATGTCCAGTAGTGTTTATGGAACAAAGAAGATAATAGGACATCTTTTTAACTTGGAAAATTTAAATGGTAAGAATATTTCTTTGTTTACTTGGATAGGGTCAGGTGCATGGAATGAGTTATATTTTAAGAATTTGTACAAAGTGTTGCAATTTTAAGGTAGTAGTTGCTATTCTCAAGGACCCAGTAGCAGCCTTAGGCATAAAATATTTCACACACTTACTCTTTTTCTGACAGAGAGAGTAGGGAGTGATGGAAAGAAATGAGTTAACTCATTTCAGAGTTTTAGGTGTTTGAGGTAGAAATAATTATCAAATCTTTTCACAGTAGTTACTGAGTTGGTACGTCAGTACCCGGCAGAAACTTAGAATCTTCATCTTTTGGTTCAATTCTTTGTCAATTGCTTCTGGTAGACATTGTGCTTATAAATACTTATATGTGAGTTCATTTGAATATGGAGATGTTCTGAGTACTTCAGTAAGTTATTTATAGAGATTTCAGGTTGGCAAGATATTTATAAATTAGGTACAAATTAGTGATGTGCTATATTAGGGGTCAGCAAACTTTTTCTGTACAGAGCCAGGTAGTTAATGTTTTAGGCTTTTTGGGCCATACAATCTCTGTTGCAGCTACTCAGTTCTGCTGTCATAGCTTGAAAATAACTACAGACCATATGTGTAAGAGTGAGCATGACTGTTCCAATAAATCGATATTTGTGGACACAGAAATTTGCATTTTATATAATTTCACATATCATGAAATACTCTTCTTTTGATTTGTTTTCAAACATTTAAAAATGTAAAAACCATGCTCAACTCACAGGCCATCCAAAAGCAGGCAATAGGCCGAATTTGTCACACAGGCCATAGTTGACTGATCCTTGCTGCTTTATGGCTGCTCTAATTGAAACGTGGATTAAAAACTAAAAATAAGTGTTGACTGAGTAAATCAACAACTTTGGCAGAAGTAAAACACCAAAATGTATTAGTTTACATAGCTATATCATTTATTCGTTCATTTATTGAGAGACCTGTGGATGTGAATCTGCCTTACATGACATTTTCGGTAGTTTGTGAAGAGAAAAGCAATCATGTTGAAAATGTTCTTAAAGCTGTGTGTTCTAATACAGCTGTCTCTCAATAGCCATAGGAGATTGGTTCCAGGACCATGCCCCATACCAAAATCCATGGATGCTCAAGTCTCTTATATAAAATGGCATTTTACTTGCATATAACCTACACATCCTCTGTATACTTTAAGTCATCTCTAAATTACTTATAATATCTAATACAATGTAAGTGCTATGTAAATAGTTGCTGATGTGCATCAAATTCAAGTTTTGCTTCTTGGAACTTTTGGAATTTTTCTTTTTCCGAGTATTTTCCATCCTTGTGTGTGGAACCCATGGATATGGAGGGCTGACTGTATTTGAACTTAGTCTTTGTTATCAATAATATTTTCTTTCAGTTACTTATTTCTATGTACTCTTCTCCCTAGGTGATTTCTGCTATTTCCATGCCATTAATTTTCTGATTGCTTCCAAATTTATATTTCCAGGTTATACTTCTATGAATTCACATATCCAAATTGGTAGTTCACTTTTATGCTTGCATACCTTATTGGCATCTTTAACTTAACATGTTTAAAATGGAACTCTTGATTTTCCTTCCCATGCCATTTCTCCACCAGTCTTCCCCTATAAATGGCAGAACTATATCACCACTGCTAAATCCAAAAATGTGGGCATTAATCTTTTCCCATTTGAAAAACACCTAATCCTCAGAAACTAACACAACATTGTAAATCAATTATACTTCAATAAAATAAATATTTATTAATTTATTGACCATGCTGTGCAGCTTGTGGGATCTTAGTTCCCCGACCAGGGATTGAACCTGGGCCATGGCAGTGAAAGAGCTGATTCCTAACCACTGGACTGCCAGGGAATTCCCCAATAAAATAAATTTTTAAAAAATTTCAAAAGCACCTAATCCTTTGGTAAGTCCTGTAGCATATATCTCCAAAATATATCTCAACCATGGCCACTTTTCAGTATTTTTATTGCACTGCCTAATCCAGGCTATTAGCATATCTTGCCTGGAGCAATGTAATAGCTTCATTATTGTTTTTCCAGCTTTTTTTCTTGGGTTCTCCCAATGCATTCTCAACACAGGAGCCAGAATGAGCTTTTAAAAATATAAATCAAATTATATCACTCTCCTGGTAAAACATAACTTTTTCTTGCACTTTGAATAAAATTCAAGCTACTCACCATGGTTTAAAAGGTATTGTATTATTTACCCTCTATTCATGTCTACAGCCTCATCTTCAGCCTTTCATACCCTCTCTTTCCACGCTGCAGCCGTAGAAACCTCCTTTTAATTCTTCTAATAGGCTCAAGCTCTCTATAACTTTACCTGACAGATGCTGTTTAACTGCCTGGAATGCTTTACCCCCAATTCTTCACACGGGTGGCTCTTTTCCATCTTTCAAGTCTCAGCTTAAAATGTTACTTTCTGTAACAGACCTCTGTATAAAATGGCTCCCATCCCAGCGTTTCCCATCACAACACCATAAGTAGAGGGACCATGTCTGTTTCTTTCACCATTAGATATCCAGTGCCTGGTATAACAGGCATCAAATAAATGTTTGTGGAATGACTGAATGACTTAAAGAAAGCGTCCATTTATTTCATCATACCGTATGTGGTTTGAGAAGGAAGGTTTAGCAGAAAATCTTTGGATAATGGCATGGCAAACTGACAATAATGATCAAGTGGTAAGACCAAGCAGTTATCAATAATCCTCAAAGTAAAATAATGAAAGATGAAAAA
This sequence comes from Eubalaena glacialis, assembly GCF_028564815.1. Lineage (NCBI taxonomy): Eukaryota > Metazoa > Chordata > Mammalia > Artiodactyla > Balaenidae > Eubalaena > Eubalaena glacialis. The sequence goes on from NC_083718.1 coordinate 152,905,404, forward strand.
TGGTAAAAATAACTTTCCTGCGTGTATATGCATGTGGTTTTTTTTTTGTTTGCACGTTAACTCTTGAAAGGTAACATAGATCAATTTCAAAAGGACTTGCGTATATTTGACAAAAAGATTCAGAACTTCAGGTCTTCCTGGATGATTGTGAAGTTATGATTAATTACCTACTACAGTGTCTTATTTTCAAACCATGGGTCACAAACCGTTAGTGAGTTTTGAAGTTAAGTTAAGAAGTGAGTTTTGAGTGTATTGCAAATAATGAGTATTTCTTTTTATTTAAGAAATAACTAATATGAGTCAAGAGTAAGTCCCAAAGCCTGTGAAGGAAGCCTGTGCCCTTAGTAAGATGGGCCCTCTCATGGAGGGGTCAAGAATGAGTTCATTATGTTCTATGCTTGGGTAAGATCAGCCGTTCCCAGGTGTCCCTACTTCCATCTGCAGGGTTAAAAGGGGTTCCTAGATATCTACTCCACCTTTCTTTCCAACACTTTCAGCCCTGACATTATTATTTGCTTTGATTCAACCAGAACCAATTTCATTATGCCTTTTCCTCCTGTTTATGCAATTCACTGCAAGGAGTCTCAGATTCCCACTTCACTCCTCACTCAAACCTCCATAGTCTCTGCACAGCCCATATCTGTCTCTATTCTTTTTCCTTTACAGTGCTTGAAACCTTTTTGCTATGCCCTGTGGAACTATTCATCATTAACCAAATTCCTCTTATTGTCAACCTCTTCCCTGCACATTCTCTTCACCATCTACCTCTGACTGAAATCTGCCTTTCTGATCACATTGTTTTTCTGTAGTCTTCTCAGTGTTAATTGCTTTTCTCCAGTAGCCGTCATACCACTGGACTAACTGGTAAAACATGAGTTCTCATTGTTCCTCATTTCCATTTCCAGTCCTTCCTCTCTAAAAAACCTTCAGCTTTGACTTTCATGTAAAAAAAATTGTATCACCTACTTATTGAAGTCATCTTTCCTCATTTTCTGATGATTTTTAGTTCCTGGTTTATAATTGCTCTCTGTGTTAATTCTTAGTAATATAGCCTTGTAAATGATTCTTCTAACATCTTGGCCTCTTAGTTCTTTGAACTTATTTTCTACAGTGATCTTTTTTTCCCGTCCTACGTCAGCCATATCTTCCTGTGGTCTTGTCATTTAATTAGAACAATTCTTAAATACTAATTTCAAGCTTCCATTTTCTGCTAATCATCTCTCATCTTTCTAGCCCACTTCCTTTAGTATCCTAACCCTAACAATCCTTCAGCCTTATTCAGGCCTCCAATCCATTGTTTCTGCCATCTTTTCGTGATCATTACCTCTTTCATGTCCTCTCTTTCTTCCTTAGAGTGGGCAATATCCCATGGTCATTCATTATAATCACTTTCTTGCATGTAGCCTCAATTCTTGCTTCATGGATCTTGCTTGACAAAAATCCTTACCTTGGGTAAATACAACTCTGTCTATTCTGTGCCTCGCAGCTAAATGTGACTAGAGACAAACAAAATCATGCTGATTGGTGTATCTTTAAATTCACGACCATATTCTTTAGAGAGCCCCCTAATGTTGCTAGGCAGTGATAGCGTATTTACCTGGTTTATCCACACTCTCCTAAATGGCTATTTTACACTTATCTTTTCCTCAGACCTTTAAAACACCTCTCCCCTATTCTCACCCTCAGCTGATTACTTCATTTCCTATTTTGTTTCACTGATTAAATGAAGCAATCACAAGAGAATTTCCACAAGCTTCCAACTTGGTCTCTGTTTACTTACCTGTGTCTTATACACATACTCTTCTTTTTCTCCTGTTACTCTAGATGGCATGTCCAATCTCCTATCTAATGCCAAACCTCCATGTTTGCTTTGGATTACATTCTGTATTCCCCCTGGCCTCAATCAAGGACTTCCTTCACTTTAATTCTTCCCTGCATCATCAGTTTTTCCCTCTAGTAGAGTGTTACCATTAACATTCAAACGTGATATTATTTCTTCCATTTTTCTCTTGATCCCACCTCCCGTTCCAGCAGTCACTCCATTTCTCTAGTCCCTTTGATAACAAAACTTCCCCCAAAGAGTTGTCTATATTTGTTGTCTCTAATTCCTTTCCTCCTGTTTCTCTTGAGCCCAGTCTAAGTAGGGACCTGCTAGTGGACTTGCCATTGTCACTGATGACCGACCACATTACTAAATTCAGTGTCATGGCTTTTAAGTGTCGTCTGTGTGCACTGTCAATTTTATATCTCTAATTTATATTTCTACCCTAGACCTGTTCCCTGAATTCCAGATGGATATATCTGACTGCTTTCTTGTCTTCTCCACTTGAATGTTTAATACACATTTCAAACTTTCATGCCCAAAGTGGAGGTCTTCATTTGCAGTCTTCCCATTTCAGTTGATGGCAACTTTATCCTTCCATTTGTTGTCTAAAAGCTTTAGGATCATTATTGACTCATATCCAGTCTGTCAGGAAATCCTTTTGGTGTGATCTTCAAAATATATCCAGAATTCACCTATTTTGCATCACTTCTATTACCATCACACTGACATAAGCCATAATCCTCCTTATCTTAGTATATTTTATTACTCTCCTCTGTGCTTCTGCCCTCCTTTGTCAACCTTTTCCCATCCATTTTCAACACAGCTGACAAAGAGATCCTTTTAAAATATTAATCCGATAATGTCACTCCAATAGCTTCTGATCTCATTCAGAGAAAAAGTCAAAGCCCTTACATTAGCTTAAATGTCTCAACACATTTCCTCTCACCTATCTCCTAGCATCACTGTTAACCTCTCTGACCTATTTCCTACCAGAACTCGTTTGGCTTCAGCTGCATTGGACTCCTTGTTGTTCAGTAAGCATTTTGCACTGGCTATTGCCTTTGCCAGCCATATTCTTTTTCTATACATGTTCATGGTTTCTTTCCTCACCACTTTCAAGTTTTTGCTCAAATGTCACATTCTCCAAGTGAGAACCACCCTGATAACCAAGTTTAAAATTACGTAATTCCCCAACCTCATATTCTTCACCCTCCCTTTTCTGCTTTATGTTTAGTCAAGAAAACTATCGCTTTCTAGTAGTCAACTATATAGGTTACTTTGTTTATTCCTACTAAAATGTAAGCTCCAGAAGATCAGGGGTTTTAGACTATCATGTTCACTGCTATATCTTCAGTGTTTAGAATACTCCTGGCACAGAATTGGTGGCTCAATAAATATCTGTTGAGTAAATATTTTTGTCCTGGGTTATGATGTAAAGATGTAAAATGTGTTTCTTAATGTGTCTTGCTGTCCAAAAAAGTTTGAATTACCAGGTATTTACCATCAAGTTGGGAGTTTGAAAGGTATGTAGGAGTTCTCTGGCAAATAAATTTGGTGAAATTTTGTGTGGTTATCAAGATAGTAGGTCAGAGGTAGGCCAAGAGTAGTTTATTCACCCCAGACAAAGTGCTTTAACAAAAAAAAATTATCTGGCCTAACAGTTAAGTGACCTGGGTAACACTTACAAGAGACCTCATCCAAGTCATTTCACCTCTTAGGCTGCAGCTCCTCATCTATAAAGTCTTTGGGTTGAGGTACTCTCTATGATCTTTTCTAGGTCTAATGATCTCTGAACACCTACATTGCTAATTTTTGCTATAATGATCCTGAATGAAGTGGATATTAGTTGCAAGGATATGCTTCTTCAATGAAGAAATTAATGATTCTCAATTGTGTTCTTATATATTTGTATCGTTTCATGAGCTAAAGAATTTGTATTTTATTTTAATATTCATATTTATGCTAACTTATGATATTTATGAGAGAGACAGATTTTTTGGGATTCAATAGTTCTTCTGTATTATCCTATTTAGGAAATTGTCAAAAGATGCAAAGTCAAACTACAATAGTGATAATTTTCTAAGAATTATAGGAAAAGATTAAAAATGCACAATCAATAGTTATTTTTTATTTGTTTTTATTTTTTGTTTTTCAGATGGTCTTAAAATCACTACACTTGCCAAAAAACAACAGTCTTTATGTTCTTACACCAGATTTGCCACCACCTTCATCATCTAGTCATGCTGGGTAAGGTGTTTACTTTTTCTGGGAATCTGAAACAAAAAGTTTGATTGTTAAGTTGCTTTACTGTATATAAATATCAAAATCAAATCAAATCAAAATCTTGTTGAAGCTTTAACTTACCAACAGCTATTAACTATATAAAGTGTCAAACTATTTGGTTTGGGTAGTTTATTTGTTTGATTTTAGTGATGGAATCTTTTTACAAAGAAAAGCTTTAACAAAACTCTATTATGTAAAAAAGAGTCAAAAATGGCACTTCTCTGTTTGAAGGGGAAGAACTGGAGTTGGAGGGAAGAGATTGAGTAACTGGAACTCCAGTGTCTCCCATGGCTAAAGAAGCAAAGCTTTGAGGAAGATTCTTGGGCTCTGCAGAATACAGCTTGAAAAACATGGATATAAAATTTTTATTAAGATTTTCTCTCTATCTGGAATAGAGGGTCTCATTCTTTTTTCAGTATTCACAGTGAAACTCAGTACATTTATAGAATGATCAGATGATTTTAATGTTTAATTGTATGTTACATTATTGCCTGATGAAGCAACCTGATCTAAAGTGAATGATTAAGGTATTGATAGAGTAATAATTTTTATGAGTACAGTATCCTTCCAGAACTATGTTTAAGTTGTTCTTAGATTTTCACCATTTTTTGCACATTTTCTCTTTTTATTTAATGCAACTTGGTGTTCCTAAACTTCGAATATTGTCCAATTTTTCCCCACCACCTACCAAATACCTTTATTATTAATGTAACAGAAGGAAAAAAGTCCTGTTTTTCTTTAGTACCCTACCCACAGAACACCTCTGGCCACCAGAGGTGTGGGTCCCCACCACCACCACTACCACGAGGCAGTTCTTCATTCCCAGCTGGATGTTCTACAATTTAACTAAATTCTGATAACTACCTACCTGGAGATAACATTAGATCTCACAGGTTCAGGGCTCAGTCCCACAAGACTGCCCCCATATCAGACCCAGTTGCAAGTCTGTGTTGTCACCTGTGCTTCTGACCAACTGGCTATAGATTGGAGGTTCCCACCACTCCCTTCTGAGTTCGGTAATTTGTGAGAGAATGGCTCACAGAACTCAGAAAAATGCTCTACTTGCTATTACCAATTTATTATAAAGCATATTTTAAAGAATATAAATGAACAGCCAGATGAAGAGATACATAGGATAAGATCTGGAAGGGTCTCAAGCACATGAGTGCCTGTAATGTTTGGGGTGTGCCACCCTCCCAGGACATGAATGCATTCTTGTTTACCAACTTGGAAGCTCTCCAAAGCTCTTCAGCTAGGATTTTTTATGGAGGCTCACCACAGACGTATGATTAATTGAGTCATTGGCTATTAGTAATTAACCCAACCTCCAGCTCCTCTCTCCTTCCTGGAGGCGGGGGTGCAGGCTAAAGGTCCAGTCCTCTAATCATGAGCTTGGCTCCCCTGGCAACCAGCTTCTCTCTAGAGGGGTTTTCCAAACATCATCTGTTTAGCAAACCCAGGTGTGGTTGAAAGGGGCTCATTATGAATAACAAAAGAGACCTCTCTTTTTTCACCTTTATCACTTTTATCACTTAAAAAATTCCAAAGATTTTAGGAGCTCTAAATGGGGAAGAAAACCAAATGTATATTTCTTATAGATCATACCATCACAGGTGGATAAGTAGCAAAAAGAAAATTAAATTTCACTTTACCAAAGTAGAAATCACTGAACCGAAAAAAGTTAAATCTAATATAATTGTATCTGATAGTCTGTTAAAGGTTTGTTTTAGGCTAAGAATTTAAAGATTTCTTGGGTTGCTCTTTATCTTCTATGTTCAGATCATATATTAATGGGAAGTTGTATTTGCATACTATTACAAACAGCCAAACAGTACTTGTAGTCCTCGTGTTTATAGTAATGTTGATATAAATACCAGATGAGATTATGGGTATGGGTTCTGTATCTAGTCGTGTAGGATATTATTTTTTAGGTTAGTTAACAGAGTGTAATCACTGTCATCCAATATATAATCCACATAATTACAAGTTGGAAAGAGACATCATTGGTTATAATCTATTGCTTTCCAGTAACATGATTAAATGGATGTATCAAAATGTCTTCCTGGGCTAATGGAAATGTTCTTCATTGCCATGTGGCTGACCTTAGTTTGATTGCCACTTCCTCAGTCCCTAGGCAGGCAGGGGCCTACAGTGCTTCCGAAATACAGTGTTTATTGGAGAATGAGTACTTTATATAGCACTAAAGTAGTCTTCCCTAGTTGGCTTTATGGATTTTTAGCAAGTTACAGTAATGCTTTTTCGTGTTGAAACAACAAGAAAGACATAAAAATTCAAAGCCAAATAAAAGACACAAAGCACAGTGTATCTGGCTAGTGAGAGGAGGGGCATTAGAGCTTTCCTGCTGATGAAAAAGTTATATTAGGGGACATTTTATTAAAATCTAACTAAAAAGTCAAGGTGTGTTTCTTTTAGGTGTGTTAATATATCTTTCTATAACACTAGAGATTATTTTTCTTTTTTTGTGTGTGATGTATATCTTAAATTCTGATTTCATGAGAGACAATTTAAAAAAACAAAATCCATACAGAATTTTAAAAGCTAATGGTAATAATTATTTTTAACTTCTGATTTTCATTTTGTGTTTTATCAAATAAAAATAATTTTTGACATCTTAACTATATAATAGAGTCCAAAAGTAATTTAGTATTGAGTTATAAAGCACATCATATTATCAAATATGGGAGACATAAAATTTCTCTGCACTAAACTCCATAATGAATCAAATTGATTTGTTTTTGTAAAATTTTGTTATAATTGGTGGATTCATACAAATCTTATTGTAATTTGCAACCTAATTTATAATCTAAAAGGGAGAAAATAAAAGGTAATTCTGATTCTTAGTATTATATTTGAGAATTGGCAAATGAGTAGAAGAGATCTGAAATTGGTAGAGAAAAATAGGAAGGATTCTTCTAACACCTTGGCCTCTTAGTTCCTTGAACTTATTTTCTACAATGATCTTTTTTCCCGTCCTACGTCAGCCATATCTTCCTGTGGTCTTGTCATTTAATTAGAACAATTCTTAAATACTAATTTCAAGCTTCCATTTTCTGCTAATCATCTCTCATCTTTCTAGCCCACTTCCTTTAGTATCCTAACCCTAACAATCCTTCAGCCTTATTCAGGCCTCCAATCCATTGTTTCTGCCATCTTTTCGTGATCATTACCTCTTTCATGTCCTCTCTTTCTTCCTTAGAGTGGGCAATATCCCATGGTCATTCATTATAATCACTTTCTTGCATGTAGCCTCAATTCTTGCTTCATGGATCTTGCTTGACAAAAATCCTTACCTTGGGTAAATACAACTCTGTCTATTCTGTGCCTCGCAGCTAAATGTGACTAGAGACAAACAAAATCATGCTGATTGGTGTATCTTTAAATTCACGACCATATTCTTTAGAGAGCCCCCTAATGTTGCTAGGCAGTGATAGCGTATTTACCTGGTTTATCCACACTCTCCTAAATGGCTATTTTACACTTATCTTTTCCTCAGACCTTTAAAACACCTCTCCCCTATTCTCACCCTCAGCTGATTACTTCATTTCCTATTTTGTTTCACTGATTAAATGAAGCAATCACAAGAGAATTTCCACAAGCTTCCAATTTGGTCTCTGTTTACTTACCTGTGTCTTATACACATACTCTTCTTTTTCTCCTATTACTCTAGATGGCATGTCCAATCTCCTATCTAACGCCAGACCTCCATGTTTGCTTTGGATTACATTCTGTATTCCCTCTGGCCTAAATCAAGGACTTCCTTCACTTTAATTCTTCCCTGCATCATCAGTTTTTCCCTCTAGTAGAGTGTTACCATTAACATTCAAACGTGATGTTATTTCTTCCATTTTTCTCTTGATCCCACCTCCCGTTCCAGCAGTCACTCCATTTCTCTAGTCCCTTTGATAACAAAACTTCCCCCAAAGAGTTGTCTATATTTGTTGTCTCTAATTCCTTTCCTCCTGTTTCTCTTGAGCCCAGTCTAAGTAGGGACCTGCTAGTGGACTTGCCATTGTCACTGATGACCGACCACATTACTAAATTCAGTGTCATGGCTTTTAAGTGTCGTCTGTGTGCACTGTCAATTTTATATCTCTAATTTATATTTCTACCCTAGACCTATTCCCTGAATTGTCTTCTCTTCACCTCAGATTTGGGATTTTTTTTAATGGTATATTTTATTTAGGTGGTTGGTTTGATATTTAATTGGTTTTATTCTTTTATTTCTCTGACACAAGTCAGTGGATGTTGGAAGACTAAGGGGAACTGCATAATAAACTGCCTGTTAATTGCAGTGCAGAACTATGGCGAGGTCCTGTCGCTGGATTCCACCATTCCAATTCCAATGCAATGGCAAATATTAGGTCCTTTCTTTATAGAGTATCAGTCTTCTCTCAATGGACTAGACAAGACTGGTATTATAGACAACACTGGTATTATAGTATCACTCCTAAACAAAATTTATTATGACCAAATCAGAAAAGTAATATGATTATAATCTATCTCGTCATATAAAAGATAACAAGACCTAGAGAGAAAAATCCTGGATTACACTCCCAGCTTGGTTAGGGTCTTAGATTTTTCATATATAAAATAGGAAGCATTGATTTTAGTTGCCAGGGTGGTTGTAAAAATTCATTAAGCAGGAGAGGTACATTATATGTGAAATCACAAATTACAAAGCACGATTATTACAATTATTTATGCTAGTAAATACCAATAGTAATCTTTCTCATTCAACTCTCACTTGATTTTTATAACAACTCTACAAGATTACAGGCTGATTTTGATATCTCTAATTTATAAATTAGCAAATTGAGGTGTTTAGAAGAGTTTTGTGGATTGTTCAAGGTCATCAGTGAATACTTCTCATACTGAAATCTCCATCTGACCCTCCATCTACTATAGCTTCCAGTTTCTTGACAGAAATATATAAAGCTTTATTCCAAAGATGGCTTCTTTTTTGGAAGCTGTTCTCTATAATGAGATTTTTTAAAAAATATCTTGTAATTTGTCATTATATCCTTGTTGAAGGGCATTTATATACATTATTTCACTTACTGTAGTTCTCAAGAATATTAATGAAATTTCGGTGTGTGAATGAACTTTTAGTTACCGTACACTATTAATCATTTAGTAAAATGTAGATATAAAATAACATGCTTTTAAATTGTTTACTGACAAACAATATTATTCTCAAGGTTTGGTGAGAGCTATATCTTAAACCATGTCTTATGAAATTTTTTTTTCTTAACTTGATTTTACTGCCACTAGGGGGTGCCTGTTAATTGAGTCTTATTTTGTATTTACATTTTTTTTTTTAAGCTAAGAGCAGCAAAATTACCATATAAGTGTCTATAACTGAATTATATTTAGAATTATTTTAAAGTAAGTAATGTTTTTCACAAAACAGAATTTCAGGCTTTTTGAGAATTTAAGAGCAAACTCTTTAATCGTAATCTTTAATACAGTTGAAAAGCATTTAAAAACTTTTAAAATAAATCAGATTTCACTAATTAATTCAAAGGTGATGCAGTACCCCTATGGCACAACTTCAGATTATACTGTAAATCATAGTAAAATCAGAAGGGATGGGGACTGTTAATTATACCTGTTTCATATTATTATAGGAAAGATTCAATCTATCAAAGATTTATTGATTACCTACCAGATGAAAACAAGCTCTGTCCTGTGGGAGCTTATAATCTATTTATTAAGGTATATATAAGCTTATATATATATATATATGTGTGTGTGTGTGTGTGTGTATATATATATATATATATATATATATAAAATTTATTTATTTATTTATTTTTGGCTGTGTTGGGTCTTCGTTCCTGGTGCAGGCTTTCTCTAGTTGCAGTGAGCAGGGGCTACTCTTTTGTTGCGGTGCGCAGGCTTCTCATTGCGGTGGCTTCTCTTGCTGTGGAGCACAGGCTCTAAGCACGCAGGCTCAGTAGTTGTGGCTCATGGGCTTAGTTGCTCCATGGCATGTGGGATCTTCCTGGACCAGGGCTTGAACCCGTGTCCCCTGCATTGGCAGGCGGATTCTTAACCACTGTGCCACCGGGGAAGTCCCCTTAATTCATCTCTTTAAAGAAAATTTCCAACACTGTTTTGGTGTTCTGTGTGCCACTCAGGTTGATTCATCCAGTAATCACTTCTTTTCTTCATCTGCTCTAAAAGTTGGTGTTCCCCAGAGTTCTGTTTTCAGCAGTCCCTCTTACTGTACATTCTCCCTGACGTCTCCTCTCAATACTTCAATTTCCAAAAACATATATAGATGACAAGTCTCTATTTATAAACACCTGTTTCCTACTTGCCAATGGAGCTTTTCACTGGTGTGTGTCCCATATGTAATTCAGTCACATGTCTAGAACTGAGACAATCCTGAAAAATATGTACTACTGCCTATATTTTTTGTCTCAAATGTACAATGGTACAAAATATTGCAGTGTATTCCAAGTAGTATGGTAATTATTTAAAAGGTCATCAGTTTGGTATATAAGTAATTAATGCATTTATTAAGATCATTTTTGGTAGGAAGATGAGAATAAGAACCAGGTTGTAGTAGATTTTAATGTATAAGTGAGAAATGAGGAATTAGAGTTACTGTTATTTTCAGAAAATTCAACTCTGAAGGGAGAGAGAAGTTGAGGGAGGAGTAGGGTCAAGAGACTGAAGAATTATTAGAATTATGAGGAGGAAGAGACAGCAAATAGGAAAAAATTGAAAAAGTGAAACCAAAAAGGGCTGGTGGACAAAAAGAGTATGGGAGTATCTTAATTTAAGCTGCAATGACAAAATACCATAGACTAGGTGACAAACAATAGACATTTATTTCTCACAGTTCTTGAGGCTGAAAAGCCCAATCAGGGTTCCTGTGAGATTTGGTTTCTAGTGAGAGCTCTCTTCCTGGCTTGCAGACAGCTGCCTTCTCACTGTGTCCTCATATAGGGGGTTGGGGGTAGGGGGGAAGGAGGGAGGGAAAGGAAGTTGGGGAAGGGAAGTAGAGGAGGCAGGTAGCAAGCAAGTACTGGAGTCCTCTTGTCTCTCTTCCTCTTCTTATAAAGACACCAATCCTATTGGATTAGGGCCCCACCCTTACGATTTCATTTAATCTTAATTACTTCCTAAAAACTGTTTGCAAATACAGCCATATTGGGGGTTAGGGCTTCGATATAGGATTTCTAGGGTTGGGGGATGCAGTTCAGTCTATAGCAGGGAGGCAGGGTGGAGTCCAGGGGTTAAGTGTTGAAGTTAGCTGGCAGGTTTAGAGACAGAAAAGGTAGAAGAATAGAAGATTGGAGCAAATGGAGAACATTTCTGGATTCTGGATTTCAGTGCTGTTAAGTAATAGTTGTTGAAAAGTGTAAATTATAGATAATACTGCAGTAGAAGATAGGTAATAGTTACAAGAATAAGGATGTTAAATATGAAGTTAAAGTATTTGGTAAGTGACAGTGACACAACAGTTATCATTTATGAAGACAGGCTTTTTGCCAAGCCCTTTATATATATTATCTGATTAAATCCTCACAATAAATCATAGATGGGTGTTCTTTGTCACATTTTGCAGATGGGTAAACTGAATTAGGGGTAGTGGTTAGGTGATGGCAGAGAGAGTTATTGAGAGCTTGTTTAGGTTCTTGTTTGAAGAAAGCTAGAGCTACTGATTAAATTAGTCTATATTAGAAAAATATAAACCTAGGTATAAATGTTATAACTTAAGGGGATAAACACTAAAGAAAAATAACCTGCATGCTTCTAGAAGAAAAAAGAATAGTCAGCTATATGTTGTTTATCAGAGAAATATCTCTTAAAGAAATGACACAGAAAAGAGAAAGGGTATAAGAAATGATATTTAAGCCAAATATTAATTTTTAAAATGTAGTGTGGCAATATTAATATTACATAAAATTGAATTTAAGGCAAATAATATTGAGGGACAGTTTACCAAGAAGATATGACAATTGTAAACTTGTGTGCACAAATCAGCAAAAATTGACAAAATTACAAGGAGAAATAGTTCAACCACAATTATATACAGATGTCTTATGGAAACTAATGAATTAAGCAATAAATCTTTGTAGGCTATATATTATTTGAATAACCAAATTAAGCACATATAGAATACTTATGAAAATTGACCACGTGTTAGAACACAAAGCCAGTATCAAAGAATCACTATCATGCTGACCCATTCTCTGGCCATTATGCAATAAAATTAGAAGTGAAGTAATAATAAAAAGGTATCTCTGAGATTCTCCATACATTGGATACTACAAATAATTTACTTCAAAATAATTTATGGGTAAAAATGAAATCATAATAGCAACCACTAGCTGTTCAGAAGTAAACATAAATAAGAGTGCTATATACTAAAACTTTGAATATAGCAAAAGTGGTACTTAGAGGGAAATTTGTAATATTAAGTCCACTAATTAGAAGATAAGAAAGATAGAAAACAATTGCATTGTATGTTCAACTTAAGAAAATAGAGAAATAACAATAGAGTAAGTCTGAAGAAAATAGAAGGAAAGAAAGGTTTAAAAGCAGTAATTAATGATAGAAGTAATCAACAAGTAATAACTGCTTGAAAAATCAAGCCAAGAAAAAACGAGGGTAAGCACAAAAATATTAGGTATGAAAAAGGGGACTTAACTACAGATTCAGAAGAGATTATTTGATTAATAAAATAATTATTAAATAAGTTAATACAAAACATAATAAATTAATACATTAAATTGTTTTAAAACAAAAATGTGCATGAATAGTAATAAAATAAGCATATCTTTATGGCTTATTAAAATCTGAAATTTAGTTGAAATGGAGAATTTTGCATAAACGATCAAGTACTAAAATGAATACAAGAAATAGGTAACCTGAAAAAAGTGATAGCCATCAAAGAAATTGAATTTGTAGTCAAAAATTTCATATGCCACTTCTTCCCCCTCCCCCACCCCAGAGGATTTCCATAAAGAAAGTTTACACAAACTCTTCCCAGTGAGACTGCTAACTATCTTATTTTATAATGTTCATGTAATCTTGTTACCAAAACTAGAAAAAGATAATGTAAGAAAAAATTGTGTGTAAATCTCACTTATAACCACAGATAATAAAAATGAGTAGGTAAACTTTTCTTTGCCTTCTCTCAGCCTTACCATTTAATGACCTCTTCTTTCCCCTGTCCTTATTCCACTACCTTCAAGTGGCACCTCTCCCAGCATTCAAATGGTCTAAGATGTAAATGAACCAAAAACCATAACTTGATTATGTCTCTCCCCTGCTCAAACCCCTCCATTTGCATTTTTGCACTTAGAATAAAATCCAGGTTCCTTACTAAGGTATATAAAGGACTTACATAATCTTGTTCCTGACTTTCTCTCTAACTTCATCTTTTATCATTCTCATCTCTGGCTTGTATCTTGCCAGCCACACTGGCCTCCCTGCTCTTCTTTAAACATTCTAAGTGTGCTTCAACTTCAGGACATTTGCACTTTGCTATTCCCCTGCCTGAAATGATCTACCACTTATCAACTTTGCTTACTCCTTTACTTTATTCAGGCCTCTACTCAAATGTTACATCCTCAGATAGGCTTTTCTTGATTCCCCTGGCTAAAAAAGCCCCTCTGTTATACATTCTCCCTTTATCTTACATTATCACAACAATGCATTATATTAGTAATATTAGTAATATATTCATATTTGTTGTCTGTGTCCCTCATCACAATGTAAAGCTGTAAGAAATCAGCGACTTTTTTTTTTGTTCACTGTTGTATCCTCAGCAGCTAAAAGAGGGCCTGAAACATAGTAGGTACTTAGAACTATTTGTGGAATGAATACTGCGAAGTGGTACATGCCTAAGGATGTTTGCCTCCTAAGAGAGACCAAAGGTAAGAAGTAAAGTTCTAATGGAGGGACATCAAGCATCATGCGGAACAGATATAAGATACTTGGGGAGCCAAAGATCTTACAAGTGTCCCATAAATGTAATGAACTAGGCAATCTCCACTCCTTGACCTGAGTTTAGGCTTTTTGTCCAGTGTTCCTTTTCATTTTTCTCATCAAAGTATGGAGTAACGGAAGGAGCTCTGGCTTTATAGTGAGACACTGTTTATCCTATAACTGTCCTACCCTGGTTTTGTGGCCTCAGGCAGCATCTTTCTTCTCTGAGTCTTAGTTTCCCTCGTATTATTTCTTATATGGCTGTCCTCTCTCCAGCCAGATCCTGAGCTGTGAAGAGCAAGAGCACTCTTACTGAGCATCTCCCTCAGTTCATGAGAGCGCCATCTGTGTAGAGCCCTTAATAAACATTTGTTGTGATGAATATGAAAAGCTTCATGACAAATTGAGGGATTTAATTCTTTATCCATGCATGTGTAGTCTCTCCATTGGCTGTTTTGCTATTTGTCAAACTCATCATAAAGTGTTTTTCAGATAAATGGAGAGTCCATCTCATTTATTCATGCAGGATGTCAGTTATTCACTCATTTACTAGATATAGATTGAGTACCATCTTACAATGTGTTAGGTCCTTGTTCTAGGTGTTAGGGATACAATGAGAAACGAGACAACAAGGTACCTGGTTTCATGGAGTTTACAATATAATATGTGTAGACGTGGGGGTAGGGTGGAGAGACAGGCAACAAACTACAAATAAGATAAACCAGAAAAATTATCAGATGATAACAAGTGCTTTGCAGAAAACTGAAATAGAGTGACATGATAAGAAGTAATTGGGTGACTACTGTAAGTTGTAAGGTCAGGAAAGGCCTCTCAGAAGAGGTACTGTTTCAACTGAAACATGAATGATTGAGGAACCATTAAAGTGAAGAGCAGAATGAATAGTATTCTAGGCAAGGGAAATAACTAGTGCCAAAGCGCTCAGGCCATGTATAAATATAAATGGAGAAGGTTTAGTATTTTTGGATTTGGTGTTACTAATGATCACCTTGCTAGAAAAGGACTGAATGGGTGTCTTGGTAATAAAAGACAGTCTTTTCAACTTGCTTTGGTCTTATTCTAATAAGTGCTTAAAATGTCCAGCTCCATTTTAATTATATAGATTGTCTTCATTTTTATGGCAGGGTGACAGAAAATAAGGTATCCCTTATGTGTAGCTGTCCCTTTTACAAGTAGTAATTGAGTCTTGCTTTTGAACTTTGACCTTTTTATACTGGGAGGATGGTTCGCATTAATATTTCGATGAGTTCTATGAGGGTATTGTTGAGCTCTGGTCATGCAGTCTAGCATATGGTCCTGTTGTGTGGCCTCTGAGTTGTGAAGTTGCTTTTAATTCTGACTTTGAATTAGTTGCTATTTGTGCAAGCATTAGTAAATTCAGGGTGCTAATTGGGACTCCTGTGATAGTTAAGTAAACCACTGGTGTTAAAATATGTGGCCTTTTTTTTGTCCTTGGAAAACCGTTGGTGGGAAAGCAGGTGACAGTAGCCTTGAATTAGGTGAGAGTAGGGTATTGTATTTTCTGATGGATACTGTGGAAGGAAATTGAGGAGTAGTGAGTCAAGATATCTGAGTCCTAGCCCCATCTGAGTTCTAGCCCCAGCTCTCCCACAGAATCACTGTTTGACTTTGGGCAGGTCACTCCTCTGCTCCGGGCCTCAGATGCTACCAGAAAATAAAGAGGCTCCATGACTGGAAAAAGAAACTGGTTTAGTAGCCAGACAAGCACCAAATGGATCATGTGGCTTAGACTTGAGTCCTAAGTGAGGTCTTTTACCTTTCACTCCAGATCCAAATCTTAGGACCCACATGCTCAAGTGACCTATAAAAAGAGTTATGACTGGGTCTTCAGAGCCTTAAGGACTGATGCAATAGACCTGCCTCACCAACCTGGTCACAGCAGGAAACATAGCTTAGAGAGCTCATGGCAAACCTTGTCCAGGAGTATTTACCACAGAGGATAAAAAGTGGAAGGGAATTTAGTGCACTAGGGCATAGGAAATGGAAGAGGAAGCTGCTGGTCTCGTCCCTGCCTTCTGTGAAACCTAACCTAGTACAAGGTGACCTTGTGAATAATTATAATAGTCTCTTCTTTTCTCTGGAGGAAGCAGGTTTAGAATGGGGAGAAAATGCTACAAGTGTTAAAACACTTCCTTTGTGAGGAGAAGCAGCATGGGCAGAAATAGTATTCACCCTGTAAGCAGAGGCAGAAGCTTGAAGAAAAGCAAATGAAACATTGTTCTCATGATCCTTGAGGTCTCTTCTAACCTTCTACGTTGGATGTGCACTTCACTAAATCCATTGAGCCTGCTATAATTAAGGGAAAAACTGAACTATTCCTCTTCTGTCTCTGCTTCTTATAACTAGCTGTGGTAATAGGTATCCAGCTGTGCTTCTAGCCTCGGTCTTAGCTAAGAGGTGACACCCTCTGGGTGGTATGTGTATTGATACTCATACAAACAGTTTATTTTTTTCTTTTTTTGTTTTCTTTTTCCCATCTCTCCCACCCTGTACTGAGGCCATTCAAGATACTTGTTCACCCCCCATTATCCCAACTAAAAAGATAACTGAACAGTATCATGGAACTATTGTGGGGTTCACTTATTACAAGGACATTCTAAGGATGCTTTCAGATAGCTCTCATCCTACTTCTATTTCCTCAGCACCTCACAATCTCTGCACAGATGTTAATCCTTATAATATTTTTCACTTTTTTTTTAGTCTATATCCTGCTATTTCAATTTTTGGTGTTCTCCCTTAATGCAAGAGTCATATCCTTGAGAGCTCTGACTTAGAAGAAAGCTCTAGGGTATCGTCTTTGGAAGGATTTAAAGCAATCATCTAATCTAGTCCCATTTTATGACTAGGGGAACTGAGGTACAGAAAGGGGAAACTTTATATATGCAAGTAAATGTTCTGAAAGGATTGGTTAATTTTTTCTTCCAAAATGCTTTACAAAACAACTTCTTTTTTGTTTGTTTTCACAAAGGATATTCATCTGTGAAAATGTTTTACCAGTGTTGTAAGTAGTACAGTGTTTGATAACAATTCGATGTATCATTCTTAAAGTAACTCATCATTTCTTAAGAATAAATTAATATAATCAGTGTTTCAAGTACATTAGTGTGATTACTGTTCAACTTTAATTCTTGTGAGCATTATTATTAGATTTTGTAAAAGTAAAATTAGGAAGTATTGGATTGGTAAGTGTTTCTTAATAAGGGGCTACTTGAAAAGTGGCTTATTTTAAGAAGAGGACATTTCCCTATAGTTATGCATTCTGGATGAAAGAAACTTGTCCCCAATTAAAGCATTGGTGGAGATCACAACACATCTAATTGGATTGATGTAGCAAACCCATTTATATAGTTTACTGCCTATTCATAGGTTAGTGAGTACTGAGATTAGCTTGTTAACATCACACTTCGAAAAAGAACTGCAGGTATTCTCTATGGTTGATTTAATGGACAGTCGGAAACTTGGTCACTAATTCATGAAACAAAAATCATTGTATCTGTAAATTTTTTTTCTTTCTTCGTGGTTTGTCTAGATGAATAGAATTATGTTTTGACAGTTTTGCTATGAACTACTTGATGGATCACAATATATCACTATCACCACTAATTACCACATTTTGATTAATTTTATATACTTTGGTTAGTACATTTTGCTGAATCCAGTAGATCTCTATATTGATAAACAGTAATTATAGACATAAGGACACCTGAACTTTGAAATCTTCATGAAAATGTTGTTAAGAATTATGTGAAACCGAATGTTTATCTAGACATATTTAATTGCCAGCAAAGAAAGCAATTAAAAGTAGCTGCAGAGTAAGAGGCCAACCTTTGTTAAACGTCGTTTTAAGATTGTTACAGAACTTGTGGTGATGATAACATGGTGTCTTGGAGGATGTTAACAACTGTAGCAGAGTGTTAATTAAGAATGATGTAATCTGCAGCTCAGAATTATTAGTATCATATGTTAGTTTAGCTGGACAGGAGCAAAACCTAATTTCAGTTATGATGAGGGCTCAAGTTATATTTGTAGTGGAAAGATTAACATTTTATTTTTGTGCTCTTCCTGAGACAATTTAAAAATCCTGAATGAAATACAGTCAAATGTAAACATCAAGTCCCTAGCTCATTTACATATGTGCCAGATTTTCAAACTGATTGCTGTTTGAACCTAATCTGTCATTGCTGGCTGCATTAGCTACTACAAACATTACATTTACATATTGATTTCTTATTTTGTTTTAGTGTAAATAATCCATAATTATAGTAAATTTGGTCTTTTGTTGACAAGAGCTCATATGACTCTGTAAATTTAGAATGGAAATTTAAATTGCCACGTGTCATGCTTTTTAATTTAAAAGCTTGATATATCTGAAAGGATAAAAAGATCATTGTAGATAATAAAATATTCCCAAAGAGACAAAGGAGAGAAAATTTTGTAGGGCCTTTTAGAAAGATATAAATTGTAAATTATTAATGAAAAATTCAATAGCACATTCTAAGATTATTATTTATATTTTTATAAGAAAATGTCACAATAATTTGAAAAAATTACTTTTCTGGCTTCAGTATCAGGTCATGTTTAAAAAATAAAATTATTGGAAATGAACCTTCTAAACGTGTTATTTTACATTGATATTTGTTTAAAATATCCAGTGCAAGAAAAGAAATAGCATACACACACAACAGGAATGAAACAGGAGATTTTTTGATCTCTGTATTGATGTTAATATTTTACTCATCTTAACTACGTATACAACATTGATTTGAGAAATTTAATTTCACGGACAACAGCCGTATATGTCAGTGGTCATATAGTATTATTAAGTAGCAATGGCAAAAAATCCATGGTTTCCATTTACATTGATGAAAAGTGTGTTGTATTTTTGAAGTTAAAAATATGGGACCCGGGCTTCCCTGGTGGCGCAGTGGTTGAGAATCTGCCTGCCAATGCAGGGGACACGGGTTCGAGCCCTGGTTTGGGAAGATCCCACATGCCGCGGAGCAACTAGGCCCGTGAGCCACAACTACTGAGCCTGTGCGTCTGGAGCCTGTGCTCTGCAACGAGAGGCCGCGGTAGTGATAGGCCCGCGCACCGCGATGAAGAGTGGCCCCTGCTTGCCGCAACTGGAGAAAGCCCTCGCACAGAAACGAAGACCCAACACAGCCAAAAATAAATAAATAAATAAATAAAATTAAAAAAAAAAATGTAAATAACTAAGGAGAATTAATATTAAAAATATATATATATGGGACCCATTTAATTGCCAAAATAGTAGTTATCCAATTTTTCAGGTACTTTTTATGGCTTATAATTTTTTTGTGGAGATATAATTTACATATAATAAATGGGTTCTTAAGTATTCCCCAGTTATATGAGTTTTGACAAACACTTACTGTTTTCTACAATGGATTTTAATGAGTGGAATTTTAATTTGGATGTGTATATAGCATTTAACAAACAGATAGCCATTTAGTAGAAGCCTGTGCAGAATTGATGGTATCTGTTTACTTGAGTGCTGTGAATTCAGAACTCTTAAACGCCCTTATGTTAGTCAGCTCAGGCTGCTATAACAAAATACCCTTGACTGGGTGGCTTGAACAACAGACATTTATTTCTTACAGTTCTTGAGGCTATAAAGTCCAAGATCAAGATGCTGACAGATTTGGTTCGTAGTGAGAGCCCTTTTCCTGGCTTGCAGATGGCTGCCTTCTCACAGTGTCCTCACTTGACAGAGGGAGAGCCCAAGCTCTGTTCTCTCTTCTTCTTATAAAAACAGTAATCCCATCATGGGAGTCCCATCCTCATGACTTCATATAAGCATAATCATCTTCCAAAGGCCCTACCTCCAAATACCATCACACTGAGGGTTAGGCTTTCAGCATGTGAATTTGAGGGGATACACAAACATTCAGTCCATAACAGCCCTGAAACCGAAGTCTGAATGTGTTGTTTTTCCTAGTCTAGTTGTTTAATCTTGATGGATTTATACTTTATAACAATGAATGCTTCCTCTAGAACTGTTACTGTTTTAATAGGAAGGCTCTGATTTAGCCTGGCCAAATCTTCTGCCCACTGAAGATTTAAGAGGGAATTCTTGATTCAAGGAATTGCTGAAGAAGAAATCCTTAAAATTACTGTTATTATCCTTGATGCAAGACACCCTGCCTTCTACTGTTCTACCCTAAGGGCCTGCTGCTATTTGTCAGGAGGAAGCCATTCCTCTTCTTAATCAGGAATTAATGACAGGTATATAGCTACATGATGATCAAATGATCATTTCACTACCATAATGCAATCTTAAGTTAACCTTGAAAAATCACTGTGTCATACATATTAAAATATCCATGTGCTTTCTGCATAAGTGGATCACTAAAGTGCTCTCTCAATGTGAAATAAGCAGTCAAGACAGTAAAGGCTGTTATAAATATTTTCTTAATGTGTTGCTTTCATCAGTACTTGACATATGGAGGCCAATAATTTATGGCCTTTTATGTTCTCAGGTATAAAAAAATGTCTGTAACTTCAAGTTTATTTATTGGGGCCTGTGTTAAAATTTGCTGTACACTAATTTTCCCCATACTGTCCTTCCCCCCCCACCAAAAAAAAACTGGATGGCAATATAAAATGTATTAAACTAAGTCAGTGAATTAAAATGAAGTTGTTACTCACTAGAAGACAGACATTTTACAGATGACTTCTCTGTTCCTGATAAATGCTCATAGTTAAATTGGAATGGGATCCCCCCAGGCATAGGTGGACATTCATTAGCAGAATGAATGTCCAAGACTTGTGGACAGAAAAGAAAGTAGAGAAGGGATGTTCTGCTGAAACTATTTCTAGAATTTTGTTGGTGGCTTAGATATTAATGCTCAGTTATACTACTGAAAATTTTAAGGAGGTAGATTATCTATCTATCTGTTTATCTATCTATCTATCTATCTTTTTGTAGTTCCCTCTCACATGCCTCCCACTGTCCCTCCCCCAACTTGAAAATTAAGAAACTGGCTAGGAGAATTATGAGATGGTATATGTGAAAATGTCTAGCACTTTGCCACTAATTGCTTTAAAATGTTAACATTCACTGTGTTGTGTTTTTTGCAAATAACCACCAGTTCAAAGCTTGGGGACAATGTATATGATTTTCATTACATTTCAAACATTAATTTCAGTTTGTATTTGAGGGTACAGCAACGGTAAGTTTTAATGACTGTTGTCTATTTGTAGAAGCAACCATCTCGTTGTTGGTAAATACAAATACTCAAACTGAAAGTAAAATCATAATAGAGAATGAAAAATTAAAAACCGGTAAGGAGAGAATAGATGTTCTATTAAAACCATTTCTTGCATTGAGTTAAAATTCAACTGCCTTTAAAAAATTTCTACATTTGCTTACACCTTTCCTTCTCCCTCTTATTGAAGAGAAAACATGCCATTAAGGGAAACAAAAAACTGTTTTGTATTATTTCTCATCCACCTACTTTGGTAATTACCCTCAGCTATTCTGAAGGTCAAAGTTGACATAGCATGAATGACTTTGCATTTTGAAGGTAAAAGAGAGACTGCTTGAAGGTGGATTAACTGTGGCTAACTATCCTAACCAACTATTAGAAGACACTATTGTGGAGAAAATTGCTCCTAGATGCAGCAACTAAGGGCTCAACATACTCTGCTAAGCAGCAGCTAGAATCAATTTCTATAGATAATATTTTAGCAATAAAGTCTTTGAAAATTATGCAAATCACCATAGTAAATTCCTTTACAGCCTTTGCCTCCTCCTTGGTCTAATTTAGGTATTCTTCCTCTGTATTTCCATACCACCTTAGCAAAAGTGGTATTAGAGCTCTTAGCAAATGGTACCATATGTGGGTTGTAGGTTTGCTTACCTGTGCATTCCTCAATAAACTCAATGAAGGCAGAAATAAGATCTTACTGGGTCCTCTTCCCCAGTATCTGGAGGACAAATCATAAGAGTTAGACCTTAGAAGAGTTACTACTACTTATTTTGTGTGTGACATTAAGCAAGTTACTTAACATCAGTTTCCTCATCTGTAACAAGAAAATGATAATAAACTTCATAAAGTTGACCCAAAGCCCTTAATGCCTGATGCATAGTAGCACTCATTAAAGGCTAGCCATTATTATTAATGGCTAAGTGAATGAATCAGGCTGGAGTCTGAGGTTGCAGATAATAAAAACCATTCTCAGAAGGAACATGAATGTGGTATATCAACCCCAAGCAAGATCTGTGTTAAAAAGAACCCTGTGAGCTTGGATAACATTAGGCATAATGTACAGTTATGTTCCATGCATCAGAAACGGTTTTATCTGGAGATTATCATACTAAGTGAAATAAGTCAGAGAAAGACAAATATCATTTGATATCGCTTATATGTGGAAGCTAAAAAAGAATGATACAAATGAACTTATTTACAAAACAGAAACAGACTCACAGACTTAAAGAACAAACTTTTGGTTACCAGGATGGGAAGGGGGGATAGATTGGGAGTTTGGGATTGACATGTACACACCGCTGTATTTAAAATAGATAACCAACGAGGACCTACTGTAACAACCTAAATGGGAAAATTTGAAGAAGAATAGATACATGTCTATGTATAACTGAATCACTTTGCTGTACACCTGAAACTAACACAACATTGCTAATCAATATACTCCAATATAAAATAAATAAATAAAAAAAAGATTTTACCCTCTATCAACTCCTACAGAGAAATGAAACTAAAACATGAAAAATAACTGCCACAAAACCACCATAGACACTTTGGTTAATGTTTTACTGTCATTGTAAGATTTTATAGTATGGGTACCCCTCTAAAGTATTCTATTTTTAATAATAGGCCACCTTAAAACTTACATGTAATAAAAATTCCCCCTTGGCTTTGTAAAATTTAATATTCAGAGTTTTATCAGGTAAAGGTTATTTTCTTTTTTCTGAAGAGGAAACAGAATTTTCAGAGTAGTTAAGTGCCTAAAATAAGGGCCTGTATATGGTAGACACAAAATAAATAGTATTGAAAGAATTATTATTGTGGGGGTGGGAGACAAAGGTCAAACAACTAGTGGGGAGTGGAGCAGGAGTTCAAATCTGACTCTGTGACTCCCAAGCAGTTTAAAGCCATAAATATTTTTTCTTGCCAAACTTACCCTTCCCCAGGGCTCCTGGGAAATTGCAGAACTAGACTAAATTGGTGTTCTTCTAACGTAGTTTGGCAGTCACTGCTGGTCCTGGCAAACCTTTCTACAAAGTTATTGCACAAGTCTGCCAGTCAACATCAAGAAACATATCTAAGGAACTGCATGAAGGCAAGCACTAAAGGTATTAAGCGTTTGTATAGATTCATATGTAAAGATAAAGGAGGATCTATCTGTATAATAATCAAGACTTTTGGAATTCTGAGCTCCTTAGCCCAGCATTTGAAGCCCCCATAATGTTGGTCTTTAACGTTTTTCAAGTTTCCTCTTTCAGAAACCCTTCTTTACATCCCCTTATACTTCTTCCTCATTGCTTTCTCCACCCTTCCCTGTATTCTCCAATCTCATCTCTGCTCAAACTAGTCTATGTCTGAAATCACCTCTATTATATACTTGTCAAATTACTATACATTCTTTTTTCTTTTTTCTTTTTTTTAACATCTTTACTGGAGTATAATTGCTTTACAATGGTGTGTTAGTTTCTGCTTTATAACAAAGTGAATCAGTTATACATATACATATGTTCCCATATCTCTTCCCTCTTGCGTCTCCCTCCCTCCCACCCTCCCTTACTATCCATTCTTCTTCATAGTACTTCAAAGTACTCTTTTTCTTCTCCACAATCCTCACATCTGTTTTAACTCTCAGAGTAGTCTGTCTTGAGGTCAGTGATTATGTCTTTGATTCCTGTATTATTACGAATAAGAATCAAATAATTATAGAAAGAATGAATGAATTGTGAACTCCTAGCAGGCAGGGTCTTACTCATCTTTGTATCCCTAAAGCAGCCTAGCCATTTGGGAGATAGGATGCTGAAGAACATAGAATCAAATATAGTTTAAAAACTGGGTCCCATCTTTTTATAGCTGCATAACCTTGGGAAATTACTTAACCTTTCTGAACTACAATTTTGTGAGTAAAGTGGCACTTCAAAGGTAGGCTTAAAAAATGAGAATTAGTAATTCTTTATATGGAGTTCCAAATATGCAGAACTATTCCTTAAGTGTTTATAGGATTGCCTTGAATCACCTTTTAGTATGCTAAGTGTCAAGGGAAATACAGATGAATAATAAAGATACTTACTCTCAAAAGGCTTGTAGTCTTGAATTCAAGACTTCCACACGTGAAACAAAGCAAACCATACAAAACACTATAAATAAGTATTAAATAAGGGATATGGTACATGAATTCAGAGAAGAGGCAGTCTATAATAATACTAATGGTAGGACATGAGGTAGTCTGAAAGCTGTGCAGTATTTGGGAGGAGAGCCCTGTTTGCCTAGGTGATTTCTTTTGGCTACAAAATCTATATACTATCTGTAATAGTCCCCCTATCCATGGGGAATACATTTCAAGACCCCCAGTGGAAGCCTGAAACCACAGAGAGTACCATATTCTACGTATAGTATATTTTTCCCTATACAGGCACACACCCCAGAGATATCGTGGATTCAATTCCAGACCACTGCGATAAAGCAAATATTGTAATAAAGTGAGTCACATGCATTTTTGGTTTCCCAGTGCATGTAAACTTATGTTTGCACTATACTGTAGCCTATTAAGTGTTCAATAGCATTATGTCTAAAAAAAAAACAATGTACATACCTTAATTAAAAAATAATGCTGTTGGAAAAATGATGCCAATAGTCTTGCTCAGTGCAGGGTTGCCACAAACCTTCAACTTGTAAAAAACACACAGTCTGTGAAGCGAAATAAAGCAGGGTGCCTGTACATACAGACCTATGATAAAGTTTAATTTATAACAGGCACAGTAAGAGATGAACAACAATAACTAATAATAGAAAAATTATGACAATGTGCTATAGTAAAAGTTATGTGAATGCAGACTTTCTCTCAAAATATCTTATTGGACAAATATGATGCCTTTTCCATCTTAAGCACTTATCACGCACTGTAGCCATAACTTTTGCATGTAGAGGTGAGACAGCAAAACTAGCACAGACTTCTTTTTCCTTCTTCACAATTTCATTGGTAGAAGATTCATTCTTACTGTTGATCTTAGCAACCTCAGCATACAATTTTTTTTTAACTTTCACCTTTTCACTTAAAGGAAGCACTTTATGGCTCCTCTTTGGCAGATCCGAATTGCCAGCATCACTACTCTTGTGCTTTGGGGCCATTATTAAGTAAAATAAGGGTTGCTTGAATACAAGCACTATGATAGTCTATCTGATAACCAAGATAACTGCTAAGTGACTAAGGGGCAGGATATTCTGGACATAGGGATGATTCATGGCCCAGGTAGGATGGATCAGGAGGGCGTGAGATTTCGTCAATCCACTCAGAACAGCCTGCAATTTAAAACTTATGAATTGTTTATTTTTGTAATTTTCCATTTAATGTTTTCAGACCTTGGTTAACTGCAGGTAACTGAAATTGCAGAAACGGAAACTGAAGATAAGCAGGGGGGCAGGCTCCTGTATGTGCTGTCGACTCTCCTGATCCGAGCTCTCTTACTTGACCCTCAACTCTTATACACAGCTGTACATGATATCTCTTTTTGGATCTCTGATAGGCACCTTAAACTTTGATATATACATAACTTCACTCTCAAATTTTCTACCTAACCTGTTCTTAACCCAGTTTTCCTTGTTAAATGCAATTCCGTCTCTCCATTTGCTCCTACCACCTTGGAGTTATGTTTTTCTCTCACATTCCATCAGTAAGTTGTCTGGCTTCTACCTCTAAAATACATCTGAACCTGACAACTCTTCACTCTCTGCCTCTGTAGTTAGCGTAAGCCACCATCACTTCCTGCTGGGACTAGCCCTGCCTTGACTCTTTTCGCACTGTAGCCAGAGCAACCAGAATAATGTTGTATAAATGTACGTGTAAGTCAGATCTTAACCATTTCCCAGTGTAAAATCTTCCAATGGCTTTCCTTTGCAATTACTATAAATACCAAGTTCTTTACTGTGGTCTACAAGGACCTACATGATCAGATTCCTGCTATCTCTTTCTTATACTAGCCTCAACTTAAATGTCATTTCCTCAGAGATGTCTTCCCCAACTATTATGTTGAAAATAATTTCCTTCCCCCCACCCCTCTGCTACCTTTTATAATCCTGTTTATTTTCTTCATAGCACTTAGCATTCTCTAAAGTTACTTATTCATTTACTTGAGTATTGTTTCCTTTACTAGAATATAAGTTTCATGAAAGCAGGGACCATTTTTTTTGTTGTTCATAACTGTGTCCCTAGCAACTGGAACGGTGTCATAAACATAGGTATGTGCTCAATAAATATATGTTAACTGAGTGAATGAACATGCTGTGTTCTTCCATTTATTATTTCCTAGTCTAAAAAGTGCCACCCATCTCCCTTCCCCAAATAAAACAAAAATTTAGTCCCTTCCAGTTAATAAACTAAGGTCCTACTTACCCTTTATATTTCAATTTATATTTTTATTCTCCTCTGAAGCTTTCCCTTAACCCTTTCCCCCTCTCACTGAGGCAAAGTTAAACACTTCCTTCTTGGTTTTCATTGTATTTTTTTTCAATTTCTCAGTTGTTATCTATTACATTATACTATGGCTGTGTACGTGTCTGTCTACCCTCATTAGATTGTGAAGGTTTTCATGGATAGGAACTGTGTATTATTTGGGTTGGTTTCCTTAGCATCTGGAATAATGCGAGGCATTCAGTTAATGCAGATAAATAAGTGAATCAAAATCTTAATTCCCATGGTAGTTTTCCAGAAGGCAACGTTGCTGTGTAAAATACAAAGATGAGTAAGACTCTTGCCTTCTGAAAATTTACAGTTTATTCATTATTAAATAAATATTTATCTGCAGTGTGCCAGGCATTATGCTTAAGTGGTAAGGATCAAAGACAAAGGTCCCTGCCTAAAGAAACTCTATTTTAGTGGGGTATTATTTCCCTTGATTTTGATCAATAATATTTCATGCTGTATATAGGTGTTTCCTAGGTATTTTGAATCTGTAATTTACCTGTGAACTCGATGGGCGACACTGGGACACACAGATTAACTGCCTAATTCTAATCTTATGTTGCATGTATATTTATCACATAGTTACATATTGGCAAAGGTGGAGTGATGAAGGCCAGAACCGTATATTTTTTTTTGCTTCTAAAGCATAGCATGGAAGAGAGACTAGCACTGTACTTGAGACTAGCAATACAGATTGTTCATACATAATGGTGACAGATTTTTATTTTCATTGCCGATGGTGCTTTTTAATATTGTTATAAACAAATAGAACCATGGCTTATTTTTCTTAATTGATGTGGCTAAATTCATTTATTCTTCATGTTTCTGACACATTTCTTACATTTTGGAACTTTGGCACAGAGTTTAATATTGCTCTGAATTCTCCTATTTCTGAATTCTCGGTATTTCTGACTTGTAAGTGAAAGCACAATTATTTTGAAGGAATTTCGGTATAGCAATTAAAGTTCTGTAGATTTCAATACTTTCTCAATTTTTACTGAAACTGTATTTCTATACCTATATGACACTCATGAGTATAAACAATAGTTTCAGATTTCTGTTCTTCCAGAACTGCTGTTTCATTTGGAATTGAACCACAGTTTTTGAGTATACATTTTAGTAGCATATTTGGAATTTAATATAATTGACAAATTTGCTTCTCTTGGAGAAAATACATATGCAGGCAGTAGCACATGACTTGTCGAAATTCTTATGTATGCAAAGTATCTATAACTGAAGTTTAAAAACACCTTGGTAGAGAAGGAGTTAACAGGTTAGCTCCCCTTGGTTGTTCTCAGCTTGCTCTCTTGCCTTTAGGAGCTGAAAAGATGATAACATTGGGCCCGGACATGCCTGTGTGGAGGTTATGGTACTCCTGGGGTTTTTGCAGCTAACCGTAAAGCAAGCTAGAACTTGTTCATCTCAGAGTTCCTTGTTTTTCTTTCAGCCCTTTCAGTGCCCTGCAGGAGTCATTAAATCAAAACTTCATGCTGATCATCACCCACCGAGAAGTCCAGCGGGAGTACAACCTGAACTTCTCAGGAAGCAGTACCATTCAAGAGGTGAGTTATGTCTCACAGCTAAGGAATAAAGGTAGCTCATTATAGCTAATGTTGACCCTGTTAAAGAGAGGGCTTATGTGTTCTGGTTGGAAACTCTCTTTATGTTTCATTATTGGGTTTTTAATTTTAATTAACTTGAGCATCAGTGATTACTGTAGATACATTAAATGACTTGACCTAGAAAGATGTTGTAAATGAAAGCTCTTGATAATTCTTAAAATAGTCAACTTTTAAAACCCTGCTTAAAATAGCACATTATTATATATTTCATAGTTTTATAGTAATTATTCAGAATATTAATTTGGAGATTATCGACAGCATGCATTTTCGAACATGCGTATACTTTATTTGAAAGGTTGCTCTCAAATATATTATTTATAGAGTGTATCCTGCCTATTTCCAAAAGGAATTGAGGAGGCTTTTCTTAAGCAGTTGAATTCCAGCCTTGGGCAGTATTCTTGAGATGCTGTAGGGAACCCAGTCATTTAGCTCAGAGTATCTAAGAAGAATCTATTTATAGTGTCAATATTTTCATCAATGTGACCAACCAGGGCCACTGTTTCAAAAAGAACCTCCCCCAAGAGAGAAGAGGTAACTTCTTGTCTGTGGCCCCACCCACCTAAAAGCTAGTAATTTATCTGCTTTGGGGGGGGAAATGTGTAAGGCTATGGCAAGACTTGTGTTTAGAGACAGTGAAATGATGACTATGTCACATTACCCCTTGTAAGTTATGAAGACAACAGTCATTGTCCACTCATGTTTTTATAAAGAAAATTAATCTTGTTTAATCTTAGATTATTTCATAAATTTTTTCTTGGACTACATTGCTTCAACTAATTACTAATGTCATATTGAAAGAACAAGTTGTTTTCACCCTAATCATTTTTCGGAAGTATATGAATTGTTTCAGTAATGGCTGAACTGTTAATGGTTTTTCTTTTTTCATGTTTTATCAATAAATTTCAACTTCTGAATTTGGCGTAAATAACTCATTACTTGAAGTTTATTTTCTCTGTTTATCACTTGAATAGTTCGTTGACTAGTAACTAAGATCTTTAAGATTTTTCTTGGCCCCTAATTTGAATCATAGGTTTAAATTATTTGATTTTTTTCAGGATTTTAAATATATTAATTGCCATTTCATTTTTAATCTCTATAATGGATGTTCTGTTCTCTAAATTTAAGATTTTAATTCCTTGAAGAATCATTGTCGTTTTTATATTAAAAATAATGTTTAACTCTCGTCCTATCGCAGAGTTATTCTGGGAACCTCATGATTATGAAATTTAAATTATATATTGAATAAAATTAAATAAGAAATTCAGTTTCAAAATAAATAACCCCAGTTTAATCAAGAACAGCAAAGATAATAAGAGGTAAATTTCATTCTGTGGTTGATTTCCTTTTTTAAGTTGAAGACTACTATATCGCATGAAGGGTACATATAGACTGCCTTATTTTTTTTTTCTGATTGAAATATTTATAGCCAGAATTTTACCTTTTTTTGTTTTTTTGCGTTTTTGTTTTAACATTTCCAGTGGCTATAGTTTGAGTGTGTTTCAACTTTCTCCCACAAGAGGGCAGAGAGGACTATTAAACTGATAGTCTAAAAATGCCATTCAGTGTTTTCAAATTAGCTTCTCTTATATTAACAAAAAGGAGCATAATAGCCAAGTTATTGTTTGATTTACAGATAATTGGCATATTGCAGGGAGGAGACTTAATTTCACCCTTTTAAATTAAACAGGGAGATTTAAAAAGACATAAAATATTCATTAATGTTCGGTGATTATAAAGTAGTGGCATATATTTATTTTGCCTTTATTACTGTTTCGATGGGAAAATACTGCAAATATTTCCGAAATCGAGTTGGCCATACTGACAAGTTGAAATGTTTAAGCAGCGTTAATGCAATCTGCTCACACCTGATATCCTATGCAGAATGATTCAAAATGACTACATCAATTATTAAAAGAAATATTTAAAATTCTGTATATGTGCCATTGTGTGCCACAGTTGGCTGAAACTGTTCTCTGCGTCCTGCTATTTAGATTACCAAATATATTTTAAGCTTCAAGGACTTGAAAACAGTAAATCTTTTTATACCATTTCTAAATGAAGTGTCCTGAAAATATTTTTGCAGACAAATATTCTTATGTATTTCTCAACAAGAGTTTGGTTTCTTCTTTTTTCCTTTTTTTATCTTTTAAAAGTTGATTTAAAATAATATTTTGAAATGCTAGTTGCCAGGAAAAAAATAAATGCAGTTGTTTCTAATATCTGTTGCTTTTCTGTGGGCAGACAGGTAGACATAAGCTCTTTTATTCTGTACAGTTTAGAAAAGGAATGTGTATTATACTCTCTAGGCCTAGGGTCACGCTCTGTAGGCCTAATCCTAAGACTTTTCTCCTTCAACTTGTGGAATACCTGGAATGGGGTTCAAGGAGGACAAGATGCTCTTATGCTACAGCCATGCAACCCACAGTGACACTTAAGTACATGTATTTTTGTTGTTGCATGATTGAAAGTCAGGTTGCAATGCAATAAAAATATAATCTTGAAATGATTTTGCAGTGTTATTTTATAAATGCTAGAATTTTTGCTATTAATTTGGAAGCTTAATGATACCATATATCCTAACTTGTAAATTAATTTTTGTCACCAGTTTCAGAAATCTTTTTTCAGTGTTGTTTAATAGGTTCAAGAATGAATTCCGACCAACATATAAGAGAAAAGGAAGAAATTTAAAAAAAAAACTGATTTTATTTTCCAGTGTAGTTGTATATTATTTTTGTTGTAGGTGGGAAAAAAAATACCATTTTCTGGTATTTTTAATTTTTGACAGCCTTGCATTTTTAACGGAAAGCTCTTGTAATATTTTCCCCCAGAGGGAAAGTTCTATTAAATGAAATAGGATTGACAAAGGCACTATAATTTCAACTTTTAATTAACAAAATACATTTTTAAAAATACTGACTTAGAAAATAGAACTTAGCTGCAGTTTGAATTTTAAATAACTCTTCAGTGACCATATGTTCATGCAAGTCAGTGGTGATAAACCGATAGTTGTACAAGTGTTTGTTCATTCTGTCTCTGTGGTCTCTTGCCTCACAATGCATGACTTACATCCTTTGGGTGCTCTAGACTTTAATTTAAGCTAGTTAGATATTGAGGTTATTTTTTTTTAAGCTCTTTACAAATCCTTCCACTTACATTATCCTCCTACTTGAGGAAAAGGCAATGATAGTATAAAAAGGTCAGAATGGAGGGTTGCAAGTAGTCATAAGAATAAAAATCCTTTCCCTTTATCCATTATGACAAAATAGTTTATAAAAATTATCAAATAATATAACAATAACTTTGTGACATCTGTCTTTCTACCTTTTTGGATCCTTAATTAGCTAGTTGACACACTTTAAATTAGTGAATTTCCCTGAAAATTTAAACAAGCTTACCTTATTTTAATGAATTTTCTACACTTAGAATTTAGATTTTTAAACAGTTAATTGTACAGATTTCAGTAATTCTGATTTTTAAAGATCTGTGGCTACAAATGCACTTGGGATTGGTTAAATTAGGGGGAAAAAAGATTGATTTGCCTACTTCAGATCCTAAACCCAGGTGTGGAAAAGGAAATAAAGTCCCTGAAATCAAGCCAACTTTTCTTGGAAACTAATTCTTTGTTGTCCATCTTACTATTGCAAAAGCTCCTATTAGACAAAATATCCACTTTTCTTTATAGATGTCATACAAACTTAAGGAATACACACATGACCCAGAATAACACTGATAAAAAACCAAAGTATTTTTGGTACAGAATCATGGAGTATTCCTTATCTCTTACAGCGAGAAACACTATGAAGAGCTATTGGAATTATTTAAATCCTTTTCTGAGTTTCACTTTACCCCAGAATTCTCACTGTTCTTATTAATGTTTATTTAGTTCTCAATGGGAATTAAAGGGGAAAATCGACAACCTATAAAGATATATCTTGCATGGAATAGTAAAACATTTCACTACTAATACTAGCAATTGTTAAGTGGGAAGCCACTAGTTTTGAATTAGCAACAAGAAGTGAACTAAATAAATCATACCGGTCCTTAAAAATAATGTTGGCTAAATAATTGTGAAATCATGAGACTAATTCTGATTCTGCAAATTTGAAACTCCTGTTGGGTTTTTTGTGTCTATTTTTCTCTTGCTACTTTCTCAACTTGCTTGACTAATACATATTTCAAACTATTCTCCTTTAATGCTGGACGTTGTTAACAGTACATTTGTAGTCTTTTACAGATTATACTAAAGAGCAATTTTCTACTAGTGGGTTGACTAAAACTTCTTAACTAACATGCCCTTTCTGTATATGTTTTACGTATAGTTTGTTTGTTTATTTTTTGGTTTGTTTGTTTTCCAGTATGGAGAGGGTGGGGGCTGCTGGCACAGAACCTGAAGAGTAGAGAGATAAGAATGTGCATATGCAATGGGGTAAATTAAATTGTGTGCTTATTTAATTAAAAGTTTATGTGGTTTATTTTTACTGTAAGATGAATGGCATATATAAGCTCAATTAGAATGAACCCATTTTAATTAGCGTGTATCATAGTTTGATTTTTAAAAATTTGAAATCACATATGACATCTTAGGAAGAATGAAAGAGAGATAATTTCTTAAGCAACTGGGCAATGAATTTGAGCCTTTCTTCAGCTTTCAGAAAGGAGACTATGAGTTTCTTTTGCATGTATATGATAAGTTTCAAGTTGCACTTTGTTACTGAGATCTGTTGACGTTATACCACTTCAAATGAATAAATCAGTAATGATCATTTTATATACTTTGGGGTTTTCTGTGATGCTTAATAAATTATCCCCTTAGGAAATAAATTTAAGTAATATTTACAATGCAGCTATTTGGAACTGACAAGTCTTTCTTTCCCTCTGAAAGTATTTTAGAATAATCTCTATTGGACATTTTTTTTTTAGCCATGTAAGTATTTCTTCACCTACATTTCAAGAAGGTAGAAACAATGAAATTTTGTTAAGAGTCGACGGTGCTTTAGACCTTTGTTACTTAAGATTTGTGTATCCTAACAGCTTCTTGGCCGACTGTATTTCATAATCTGTGATTTGTGTGTTGGTAGTTTTAAAATGCCTGGGTTAAGAGATATTATGTTCAGTTATCAGAAACTAATAAACATAAGACATTTTTATATGCAAGAAAAGGCAGAGAGTAAATAATTGCACTGGTGACCAATACTGTAATAATCCTGTTTTACAATATGCACTTGACAGGTTGTAATAGTGCTAATTGAAGAGACTAATTCACACTTGCTTCATTCTATTCAAAGGCAAAATCAGCAGCTTGTTTTGCTTTTGACCAGATGGTCCTCATGAACACCTACTGTGCACTTTAAGTGCTTTACTAGAATTACAAAGGCTGGGGGCTGCGTTCGACTCCAAATGATTTGAGGAGTGAGAGGGAGAGAGAGAGAGGGGGAAAAAAAACCCTCTGTGCTCAATGGATTTGGTGCAAGTAAATTAATTCTAGTGGACCCATTACACATTGAGCCCCCTTTTCAAAGCTCTGAGCCTCCTCGCTTGCTCTGTAGCAATGAGAAAGAGAAAGAGAAAGGCAGATTACTGCAAACAGAAATAAAAAAAAGGGGTATGAAAGGGAGAAAAGAGGCCTTGAAGCCTTTCATATCATTTGAGTTTTTCAAGTGCGTTATTTTTGGGGAGGGTGGATATATGAAAAGCCAATTGGAGTTTTTTTTGTTTTAAAGTGCGCTATTTAAGCACCATGAATATAGGCGCAAGAGCAACAGTTGACTGAGTTTACTGTGGTGAAGCTTTGTGTTCGAGGATGAATCAAATTCATTATATTCAACTCTTTGTGTTTTAACATGAATGTAGGGTTAGTTTCACAAGACTGTGTCTGTTTAGGATAATTATAATTTAATATTTTCCTTTCATAAAGTTATCACTGTAGATGTCTAAAATTTTAATCAAAGCAGATTTTGTACACTGACTTTGAAGCACCCTGACAGTTTAAAATTCAAAGGAAAGCTTTTTTAGTTTTCAAAAGAAAAGAAAGGCTCATTCTAATGGCATCGAAGCAGAGATTATTATAACTAATTAGAAGTCACACATCTGTTAGCTTTTGGTTTGTGACTTACGTATTTTTTCAGTAAAATATATACTTTAAAAATATATTGCTGTTATTGAGTGAACCCAAAGG
Source organism: Eubalaena glacialis (assembly GCF_028564815.1). NCBI lineage: Eukaryota > Metazoa > Chordata > Mammalia > Artiodactyla > Balaenidae > Eubalaena > Eubalaena glacialis. Next base: position 152,940,001 of record NC_083718.1, read on the forward strand.
GATAAAATGAACTTAAAAGAGAACCACTTATTCGAGCCAACCATTTTTCCAGATCTCCACATGTTCCCGTAAAAATATGTAATGTATTAAAGTCCATTAAATGTAAATTGGAATTGAGTAATTAATAACAAGTTCAAATGCACTTCCAAACAAAATGTTTTTGCACAGTTCTTGTTAGCATAATTCTGATTATTAACCAAAGTTATTATAAAAATAACAAGAAAGTATAAGCATATCCAGTTTGTGTAAATTTATAATTATTTCTTATCCTTAAAGCCGTTTGTATATAATTTGGAACACTGACACTGTAAAATGATTAATTCTTATTCTTAGCTTATGTAAAATGATTAATTCTTATTCTAAGCTTATGTGGGTTAAAATACAAGGGATCATATCTAGGAGTACATGTCAGTTATTTTGTATGTTTTTATACTTTCAAGTATAATTCTCTTGTGATATATTTTTGTTCCATGGTTCACTTTTGTTTGATGACACGTATTATTGACACTGTAATTCAACTTTATTTCAATTATAACCATTAACAAAGAATACAACAAAATCATACCAATAGTATTATATGACTTAAGGATAATTGTAAACAGTTTACAAAAAATGAATGTCTAGAATTTGTATTTTTGGCATAATGCATCAATATGCTTTATATGTCAACATGTTTTAATTACATTTTTAGAAAATAAAATATAGAAATACGAAGACAACCACAAAAATATTTAAAGTTTTACTTCTCAAAGACTTTTAATGAAGAGGATAGGATAACATGCCTTCTTTGATATTTAAATTAAATTTAATTAACTTCCTATTAATGTGGTCATTACTTTGGGACTTGTTCATTGAAATATTCGTTGTGGGGTGGGGGCGGAACATAAGGGGAATCCCCAGACCTTCAACTAACAAAATATCCAGTGAAATTTATAAGCAATATGGTGTTAATGAATTGATATCCTCTGGGAAAAAGGGATTTCAAGAAAAAAATCTGATTAGGAAAAACTTACTGAAAAAATATTTTTGCAGTAGACTATTTAAAATAAAGGTAAGACTACTAGATTCTCTTTCTTGTAGGTACCATAAAAAACTATCTTTAAAGCCAGAACCTCAATTAGCAGAAGTGGATTGATCATGACCATGCAGTCATTTATTTAGGTGGGGCTAGTTCTTTGGTTTCCCACACACAGTAGTTGGAGTGTTTCTCCTCATGAAGAAGAGTTTATTTCAGTATTAAAATGTTAACCCCTAGATTCCTGAATGTCAGAGACAAGGTTCTCTTCTACAGGGTAAAGGTTGGAAAAGGCTGCCGTTTCTTTATAGACCTTGATAAGTACCACATTACTTAAGCTGAGAAATGTTTTAGCATTTAACTATCCTCTAGCCATAAAATAAGAATTATATAACCTCCCCATTTTTCTCCCCACCCCACGCTCCCCCAGCAAAAACATAAGCAAAAACAAAGAAGGAGGTAAATCAAAGGATGGGTAGGTAAATGAATATAAAATGCTCATAAACATAAGCTAGACTAAGACTAGGTATATTAAGATAAGGCCTGCATATAGAAAATATTTACATGTTTATCCTTATATACCAAAGATTATTTGTCTATAACCTCTTAAAACATGTGTATGGTAATTTTTCTTTTGTCTAATGTGTTTTGTGTATGGCCTAATACTATTTAGTCAAGTAGTTATTCTTTTTCAAACATATTTATTTTGGCAAATACGCTTAAAATTTTTTTATTGCTCAGTTTAGGGCTGTATTACCTTATTATTACCCTCAATGTATTCTTTTTATTATTTTCTTAAACATTTTTTTTTTAAAGAAAAAAGACTAAAAGCTTATAGTAAACATTTTCTCTAAATGACAAAATGTATTCCTTGCTTTGTGGTCATTGCGTGACCAGACAGTAGAGTACTGGATTGTTTTAAGGTTTTTACAGCTGCAAGGCAAAAGCATCTGCTCATTGCAAAGCCAGCATTGTTTAATTTTGACACTGACTTTTCCATGTGTCTTGTACCAAGGACTGGATTAGATGCCACTAAGATGAAATTTGTTTTAAGTTGCTCCCAAAGTGCAGCTGTTCCCATATACAGCCTGATAGCTTAACCAAAACAGACAGACATAGGATCAATCAGAATCTTTGTACAGGGTCACCTCACTAGGCAAGAGAGGCTCAGAGGAAGAATGTTAATGATATTATTTATCATGAATAACTGCAAAATTAGTTTCCAGGCTGATTTAGTGTATGTAGAAGTAGCCCCCTGCCTGCTTTTTAGGGCAATAGAACCATTATTAAATATTTAGCTTTTAAACTGGAGTATAATGGTCAGATAGCAAGGTGCCTGTGTGTGCATTAGGCACTATTCTTCTGCAGTCAGTTGCAAGAAAAATGATCAGTTTATTGGTCACTAAAGTAGTAATTGACTGAAAATAAAACTCAATCTAAAATGCCGCTGCTAAAATCTCGAAAAGTGGACATTTTTGTAGAATGGTAATTTTTCTTTAATGTTTCAAGTGAATGAAAAATGAAAGAGCACCTCACTTTCTGGGTTTCCTAGGATTGTGTGAATTTCTACCCAGCTGGTCCAAATTGATTGATACAGGGCCAAATATTTGTCTGCCTACATTTCAAAGTCTATAATTTGCTAATGAATTGTGGTAATAATCTTTCATCATACATGAAAGATTTAGCCAAACGATTTGCTAAGTATGTATTTTGATCATAAAATTTTTGGACTTACACCAAGCTTTACATCTATTTTACAGCTAATGCATGGGGGTGGAGGGAGAGCAGGGGGAGAAATAATACTGAACATGGACACTAGATGGAAAAGGATGAAGGAAACAAGAGGGAAGAAGGTACTTTGGAAAAGAATAATGCCGGGAAAGTCCTATGAGTGACAGTGGAAAACAAATTAGATTTGCACATAGAGTGCAAAATAGAATTTTTAAATGCCAGCAGAGTTGTAGTCTTCAGTGTCTAGAGGTATGGTATCCATGAGGATGAATACAAGGAAGAAATCTTTTCCTTTTTAGCTACAGCTATTACACACATTGATTATGGAGTAATTTGCTAGAAATTTATGCTAGAAAAGTCAGGTGCCCACAAATTAGAAGTAATTGAAGGCATAAGAATAAAAGCCAGATGTTTGTTGGGGTTGATTTAGAGACTTTGGGGGAAAAAAAACAGTGAAGAAATAAATGTGATTGGAACAATTTCAGAAGAAGGTGAGAGAGGAACCTCCTAGTTAACTCCTAGGAATGAATAGAAATGACTGTAGGCATCCAAGAGAATATTTTCTCTCTCTCTCCAAGACAAAGACCATACAAAGGGAGATGAAGCTTACTTATATTTGTGAGGGGATATTTAGGATTAAATAACCTCTATTTGAGAAAGTACAAACTTTATTTATGTATCTTGGGAGGGCAGCATAAGTTATACTCCACATGAAGTCCAAGATTCAACTATGGAGTGAGAGGACAAGAAAATGTTCTAAATAAGACTCTTGTACGTGTAATTTCTCTTTCATTGTTAGAGATCAAGGAACCATGACTTCCTATTTGACTGAAATAATCTGAATTGCTTTCAAGTTGTCTATGAGGAGAATATTTAATGATACTGATAAAATTTTCCTTGCTTTGTGAGCAGGGATTTTAAAAAAGAAAAGAAAAGCAGGTAGCTAATAAAGAGAGAGAGAAACCGTATTATAAAAGGGACTGAACCTTCCATTTTGTAGATTTTAAAGATAAGCAGCTCTTGAATTTTTACATACCTGCTGTACCTCCTGAATATGTCACATTTCCAGTCTGTATCCATTTATGTAAATCTCTTTTTGTTCTCTGATAGAGATAAGCCTGTTCTCAGTGTTAGTACAGTGATGGGAACTCTTAAAGTATTTAGGAAAGTTAAAGTTCTATATGTCAAGCTTATTTCAGATGAGTTGAAATCTTGTTTTACACACTGACTTTCTTAGCCTCTTTCCCTCTGTCTTTCTGACTTTTTTTTTCTATTTTATTTAATACTTGTCATAATTTTTTTGTAGGTTGTATTGTTATCACATTATGATAGTTACTGAAGTAAATATAGAAGAGATCCAATAATCATTATGAAGGGAAAAAAATTCATCAACATTATATTTAAATAAATTGTGAGATAATTAGTAAGATTCCTGATTCTCTTGTTAATAATTTTATAAAAATTCCATTTCAAAAACAAATATTAGAGTTATAGATTATGTATGTAAAATTCAAAATATGCGGGTTGCCATTTGTTTCTAGTCCTTTTGGTGTTCTGTTATCAAAAGCACTTTACATTTACACCCCTGCCTTTGCCTGCTGAAAATGTGAAATATTTTCACCTAAGAGGTATACTTGTAATATCTAATAATAATAGAATATCAGTGAAATATCAGTTCATTTCTGTTGAATTAGGAGATGTTTCCCTTATACTTCACATTGTAAACAAGAGAATCTTAATAAGGTGTTTTTTAAAGGCTGCTGTTTTCTTACAGGTAAAAATTTTTGTGATGATAACAGGTATACACATGGATCACTTTGCTTGGAATTAGAAATTTCAGAAGTACAGTAAAATGTCTTAGGAGTCCTAGTTTCTACTGGTAATTGTAATTTCAAATATTGTAACCCATTTTTGTATGTAATGAATGGAGCAATGTATGAAGTATCACTCTAAAGTAAATGTGATTGATATATTGACATGCATACATGTCATAAATTTAAATGAGTGTTGCTCCTTCAAATCAGTCATTTCTGTTGTTGATATACATACCCTCTGTTGCTCAACAGTTACTCTGAATTTCCAGGAACTGGCTCTAGAGACTATGATGTGGGGTTTTTTTGTTCTGTTTTGTTTTGTGGAATAACCTCACTTATGGCCTGTCTTTGTCCTGTGAAGAGGGGAAACTGATTTGTTGAAACTGCCATAAATAATTTGAAGCCAAAAGTTGTGAGCCAGGTGGTTATTTAATCTGAGTGGTCAAATTTGTGGTTATTCAGGTTAGGTGTCTCTTTGCTGAGCTCCTCCTCTCCCTGTGAACATGTATCTGTCAAAGCATTTACCACACTCATTTGCAATTATCTGTTTACTGATTTATTTCTCCTGTTAGACTAAGAGCACCTTAAGAATAGGAAAAGTATTGAATTTATCTCTTTGTTTCTAGGCCTTTCATTGAATTTGTCACAGAGTAGGTGTGCTTAATGAATGACTGAACTAAAAAAGAAGAATCTATAAATCAGTGAGATTATTTGTAACTTAGAGGCATTTGTAAAAGTGAAGTTATCCAAGTATGTCTGAATATTTCAAGCATTTCAAGTATTAATGTTGACATGAATATGTACTTTCTCAAGGGGATTATTATGAGAGGATCTCTCTGATTTGGCTTCATAAATTCTCATTTGTTAAAAATGAGGCTGAGAATAGGTAGTTTGCACAACAGTAAAAAATAAAACTCCTACTTTAAGGTAGATTTATGTTATCCTTAATTTGTAGTGTCTGCCAGGTAACTTCTTTGTAGTTTCCCTTCTAAATGAGATAGTAAAAATTGATTTAAAATTTTTTTTTTAAATCAGTAAAAACTGATTTTTAAAAAATGTTTTCTGAATCTAGGGATGCAGTGTTACAGATTTTAATCAAACTAACAGTACTTCTCAATTGGCAATTAGTTAGCTTGTGGTAGTGGAAAGATTATTGCACTATGGTATAGGGAATCTGAGTTCTAACCCCCTGCCACTAACAAGCTATATGATTGTCTAGCCTTGAGTGGCCTGATATTTCTTTTTCATTTGTTTGGCTTTTTCAAGGTGTAGAACTGCAGAAGCTCAGTTTTTGCTAGTGAAAATATAAAGTGTCTTAGAAGCTTAAAATATGCATAAAGTCCCTGTGTCCCATTGAACCTATTAGGCACGTCTGTTGCAGCACTTTTGTCCTTTTATTTGCTTTGTGTTTGTTTTCCTTATCATGGTAGGCTCCTTGAGGGCAGGATCTCAGTCATTTAATCTTCATATTTACAGCACTAAGCCTAGTGGCTAGCACCTTTTAAATGATTGTTGAATGAGCAAATATTTACATGAGTCAGCATCCAGTGGTTGAAAAGAAGTTTGGAAACCTAGATTCTATTATCTGATATTGTGCTCTCTACCTATATGAGTTTGGGCAGTTCATTTAACTACTCTGGGTCTGGGTCATCTATGAAAAATAGGAAATGATTTCCAAGAATTTTTCTGGTTCTAAAATTTGGTGATTACGTGTGAATTTAAAAAATTCATATGTGCTTCAAGTCAACCTTGTGTGTGGGAGGGGGAGGGAGCAAAGGAGAAAACTGGTCAGTAGGCAATAACTGTGTATGTAAATATGCATATTTGTCACTGTGGAATGTAAATATCCCTTTATTCATTAAGGTGAATAAAGGTGTTATTAAGGTGTTATTTAAGAGGTTTAAGGTTGAAATAGAGGCCTCTGTTGCCATGATGTTTGAACTTCTATAATTAAGATTTTTTTCTGAATAGTTTTATTTTTATCTTAAAGTAGACTTTTACCTTTTTAAATACATATGATGCAACAAGACTTTAAAAGTGAATTGTGCAAACATAGCAAGTCTTTCTAATATATAAGAAGAGTTTTAAAATATTGAGATACAGTAAAAGTAAGTGTTATTAATTTGATGTCATCAACTTCACTTGTGGTAAGTGAATTAAAATTCTATGTGAATATCAAGGCTATGGTACTGCCATAAGGATAGACATATAGATCAGTAGAATAGAATTAGAAGTCCAGAAATAAACTCCTTACCCTCAAGGTCAATTGACTTTCAGCAGGATTGCCAAGACAACTCAACATGGAAAGAATAGTCTTTTAAAAATATGGTTCTGGGACAACTGGATATCTACATGCAGAAGAAGGAAATTGGCTTATTCCTTTACATCATATATAAAAATTAACTCAATTGGATCAAAGACCTCAGTGTAAAAGCTAGAACTATAAAACTTTCAGAAGAAAACATAGGAATAAATTTGTGACCTTGGGTTAGGCAGTGGTTGCTTAGATATGACACCAAAACATAAGTAACAAAAGGAAAAGTAGGTAAATTGGACTTCATCAAAATGAAAAACTTCTGTACCTCAAAGAGCAACATCAATAAAGTGAAAAGACAACTCACAGAATGGAAGAAAATATTTCCAAGTCATATATTGGTAAGAGACTTGTATTTGGAATATATAAAGAATTCTTACAACTCAAAAAGAAAAATAAACTAATATTAAAATGAGGAAAAGATTTGAATAGACATTTCTCAAGAGAAGATATGCAGTCAGTAAACACATGAAAAGTTGCTCAACATCTTTAGTCATTAGGGAATTGTAAACCCAAACCAAAATGAGATACCACTTCATACCACTAGGATGGCTAGAGTAAAAAAGATGACAATAACCGTGTTGGCAAGGATGTTGAGAAATTGGAAGCCTCAGACAAGCGGGTATGTAAAATGATACAGTAGCTTTGGAAAACAGTTTGGCAGTTCCTCAAAAAGTTAAACATTGAGTATACTATATGACCTAGCAATTCCACTCCTAGATAGATAGATAGATAGATACACACACACACACACCAAGAGAATTGAAAACATATGTCCACACAAAAATGTACACATGAATATTTATAGCAGTATTATTCTTTTTTTTAATATCTTTATTGAAGTATAATTGCTTTACAATGTTGAGTTAGTTTCTGCTGTATAACAAAGTGAATCAGCTATATGTATACGTATATCCCCATATCCCCTCCCTCTTGTGTCTCCCTCCCACCCTCCCTATCCCACCCCTCTAGGTGGTCACGAAGCACTGAGCTGATCTCCCTGTGTATACCAGTATTATTCTTAATAGTCAAAACATGGTAACAATCCAAATATCCATCAGCTGTTGAATGGATACACAAAATATGGTACATCGTAAATGGAATATTATTCAGTCATAAAAAGGAATGAAGTACCAACGCATGCTAAAAAATAGATGAATCTTGAGAAAATTTTGCTAAGTGAAAGAGCCAGACACAAGGAAGGCCTCGTATTGTGTGATTACATTTATATGAAATGCCCGAATAGGCAAATGTATAGAGGCAAAAAGTAGATTAGTAGGGCTGAAACTACTCTGTATAATACTATAATGGTGGATACATGTCATTATAAATTTGTCCAAACGCATAGAATGTACAGCACCAAGAGAGAACCCTAATGTAAAATATGGTCTTTGGGTGATAATGACATGTCAGTGTAGGCTCATCAGTTGTAATAAATATACTACTCTGGTAGAGTATGTTGATAATGGGGAAGGCTATGTGGAGGCAAGGGATATATGGGAACTCTCTACCTTCTGCTCAATTTTGTTGTGAACCTAAAGCTTCTCTAAAAAATAAAGCCTATTAAAAAAATTTTTTTTAAGTGGATTCATGGTTGCCAGGGGCACCTGGCTGAGCAGTAAAGGGGAATGGGTCATGGCTGCTAATGCGTATAGTTTTTTTGGTTGTTGTTTTCCTTTGTCTTGTTGTTTGTTTTTGTTTTTTACATTTCATTAATAATAAACCACTAGGTATGCAACACAATGCATTAAAAATACTAGATATATTTAAATAATTGTGTATTTATTTACATGCAGCAGTTTTCATAATGAGAAATATAATGTAATTTAAATGCAGCACAGTGGTCTTCATATGGGTACCCATAGAATGTTTAATAAATTAGGAAAGTCAGTTTAAATCTTCATGTTTATTTGTGTACACATTTGTTTTTGTGTGCATATCTCTCACTACTTAAGCAAGTTCTAAAATATTTTTGGCTTTCTAAAAAATATCTGAATTTGCCATATATATGATTTTTCCATGGTTTTAGTAAAATTTACAAAACATAAAATTTATCATTTTAACCATTTTTGAGCAAATAATTCAGTGGAATCAAGTACATTCACATTGTTGTGCAACCATCACCACTATCCATCTCCAGAAATTTTTTCATCTTCCCAAATTGAAATCCCATACCCATTAAAAATAACTCCCTGTACCTCTCTCCTCTGTAGCCCCTGGCAGCCGCCATTTACTTTCTGTTTCTATGAATTTGTCTACTCTAGGTACCTCATATAAATGGAATTATATACTCTTTGCCCTTTTGTGACTGGCTTATTTCACTTAGCCATAATGTCTTCAAGGTTCATTTATGTTATAGCATGTGTCAGAATTTTTTAAGGTTGAAAAATATTCCATTATATTTTTGTACCACATTTTGTTTTATCCATTCATCCACTGATGAGACATTTGGGTTGTTTCCACCTTTTAGCTATAATGAATAATGCTGCTGTGAACATGGGTGGACAAATATTCAAGCCCCGGCTTTCAGTTCTCTTGGATATTTACCCACAAGTGAAATTTTTGGATCATATGGTAACTCTGTGTTAAATTTTTGAGGAACTATCATACTGTTTTCCACAGTGGCTGCACTATTTTACATTCCTACCAGCAATGCACAAGGTTATTCCAGGATCCTCACCAACACTCGTTATTTCCTGTCTTTTTAATAATAGCCATCCTAGTAAATGTGAAATGGTATTTTATTTTGGTTTTGGGTTTCATTTTCCTAATGGCTAGTGATACTGAGAAGGCATCATTTCATGTGCTTATCGGCCATTGTGTATCTTTATTTGGAGAAATATCCATGTAAATCCTTTGTCCATTTGGGAGGAGTTTCCTTTGGAATGATGAAAATATTCTGGAATTCATTAGTGATGATGGTTGTACAAGTTTGTGAACATATTGAAAATCACTGAGTTGTACACTTAAAAGTAGTAAAAATGTAAGCTAAACAAACAAAAAAATGGATATGGAGAACTGAGAGCTTATGAGAGTGCTATACCTACAAATAGAAAAATTGTACCAAAAAGGAAGATTAAAGAACTGGGGATGATGCCACTAGGATAAAGTATATAAGAACACCAAGTTTCAATTTACCAATGTTTGCCAAGAATTTAAAGAACTCATTTTGAGACAAGTAACTAGATTTCCCCCCTTTCTATTGAAGTTAAACCAAGAGAAAACGGACTTGGTAATGTTGGAGAAAATTTTTCTTGAGTTTGATATTATTAAGCATTGGAGAGTTTTATGGAATCACATTTCATAAGCATTTCTGTTAAATATTTAAAAGGGGACAGATTCTTACTTTGTTTTTACTTGATGGCAAGTCTATTGCATGACTAGAATAATATCCCAAGTGGATTAATACCATTTTTTTTTTTTTTTTTTTTTGGTGGTAACATGAACAGAGGTACTATTAAACGATACTGATGACATCATCATACGAGTTTCTGTGATTTAATTTTGCATAGTGCTTCTTCATCAGTATTGTTGTTGAAGCATATTTGAGCATGGAATGAATACTTTGTATGAAGAATAAAGATATTAATTATTAGTCTGTTAAAAAACATATTCTCTGTGGGAAATTATTATCTATCATCTATAATCTAGTAGAGGCTCATTAAAAACTGGAATGGTTTTTATTTCACAGTAATTTGGATGAATTTCTTTTTTTTTTTTTTTCAATTCAGATTTCCCCAGTTTTATTTGGACTTATTTGTGTGTTTATTTCTTTTCTTTTTTTCAGTAGTGTAATTAGTTTTAATTTTTATTTTATATTGGAGAGTTGATTAACTCTTAGTAGAGTTGATTAACAATGTTCTGTTAGTTTCAGGTGTACAGCAAAGTGATTCAGTTATACATATTCATGTATCTGTTCTTTTTCAAATTCTTGGATGAATTTCTATAGAGACTTTTCTAGTCAGTGATATTCTGGCTATTAACCTTAAAGTTGTTGATAGCTTCATTGAGGGGAAAGAGGAGGAAGCTTCACATTGGGTTAGTGTTTTATACTTTTCAATTCCCCTCCCCCTGCCTTAGTTCATTTGATTCTTATAAGCTGTACTAGTGTCAGGCCTGCTGCATATGGCTATGCAGGTTGAAAATGGCACCTCCTGAAAGCTGTGGTCTTGATGAGCATGTGAATGTGGGACTTGATGGTAACTCTTCCTGCTATATAAATAGAAGTACTGATGCAGATTGTAGGTAAGTGGTCTCCAAGAGTCCCCAATAAAATCATTGCTTTTTCCCGTTGTATGATTTGTAGTGCCTTCAGTGATTCCATTTCCTAAATCTTTAATCCATTAACGAGGTCTGTATTGAGGAGTAACCTACTTCACCCTCCTTTTGTCTCTACATAGACTCTTTCCTCATCTTTAAAGTTAGCATAGTGGTCATATTACTTGCCTGACAGGTATTTAATTGTGAGAATGAAAGTGAGACAAATAGGTGAATATAACTTTATTAGCTCTAAAATACTTTTTATAGGAGTTATTCTCACTTCTTTCCACATACCTTAGATTTTACTAAATGATATTACTTACTTGTCTCTGAACACGCCCCACCATTTTTAAAAAGGTTCCTTTAACTCTCTTCCTTCTGCTTGACCCCTTCTCTTCACACTGTTCAAAGACCCCTGTATGTTTCAGGAAGACCATACTTAGCTGATACATCCTCCAGGAAACCTAAAATCCTCTGTCCTATTATAAATGTAACCTCTCCTTATCTCTTGATTTTGTCCTCATATGCCAGAAAGTGTTATATGTGCCTCATACACTCTACGTGTAGTTGTCTTAGCCCATTGTCCAGCCTATATGCTCTTTGAGAAGAGAGGGATTATACTACATCTTCTGATCTTTATATTCTCTCTATATAGAACCGAACAGAATGATTTCAGAATAGAAGAAGAAAAGGCATTTGTTGAAATTAACTGAGTTATTCAGGAATTTTGTGAACCTGATAAACTGTTGCTAGCTTGAAATCGGCCACAGTGAGAGTATTTATACCATGGAGATCAGCAAACTTTTCAAATCACAGCTTTTTGTTTGGAGAGCCAATTTATTAGCACACTACTGGTTGTGTGTCTCTACCCCCAGTAGATGGTGAACTCTTCAGATTCATCTTTTGCCTCAGTGCCTGGCCTGTGATAGGAAAGCTCTTTGCTGAATTAATGAATAAATAAATGACTGAATATATCAACTGCCTTATTCCTCTACTGTCTGACTTCTGCTGCCAGAAACTAAATTTTAGAATCTAATGTATTTTTTGAGACCAAGTTCTGAAATGACCCATTGTCATGGACTGCAGTTTTCTTTCTGCTTCATAGTTTGAACCAAAAGAAGTGTCTGTTGGAAAATAAGGCTATTAAACACACATGTTTCAATAGCACAGTAAGGATGGCATTTCTGTCCATTATCACCTTGTTAAGCTACTCCTGCTATGACTTTGCTGCCTACTAAGTTTTTGGCATCTATTGCTTAACTGACTGACTTACCTTTTAATTTCCAAGTTGGAAGCCAATAGTGTGAACCATCTCAAATTAGCTGAAAGATTTTCTTTCACATTATAAGAGGTAACTAACCAATTAATTCTCTCTTGTCATGGATGTTACAAATACCAACAAATGAAAATATAATGTCTTAGGACTTTAAAATATTACTTTAAAAATTACTATATTAAAACAACTTGTACTGTTCTTTCTATTAATTTTCCTGTTGATTTTATCAACATAACACATAAAATGAAATTTAAAGATGTTAACAGTCATTTGACTTTTTAATTTTTTCTAAAACATCCTCCATAATGATGATGCATATAAGTTTTTTAAAAATAATGCTAGCTTTCTGACCATTCCATGTGCTATCTATTACCATCTAAACTTGAAACCATTTTTAATTTATTTTAAAATTTGAAGAAAATAAACACTATGTTCAGATCTCAACACTAATTATTAAAAGAATAGAAATATACCAACTTACTCTCTGAAGATCTCAGTAAGTTTTATGTTCTATACACCATATTTTATGTGACTTATAGTACTTTAATTTGCTTTTAAAAGGGCTGATGAGAGTAGCAGTATGTATTTAATATGTAGCAGATTCACTCTTGTAATCAAGGAGGTAAATAGGCTAATCACTTACCAACATAATTTTTTATTTTTCAAGTTCTGCTCTCACTTTACACAATAGGTTAAATATTTTGTTGGTTAAAATCGAGACAGACAGAAAACGACATTAGACAACATGCATATTTGTTCGTTTTATTGAAAGTGCGAAAAATTTCAAACAGTTCTAATTAGGTGCAAGTGCACTCAATCTCTGGAGGTACATCTTTCAGCATCAGCTACTCAGTTGCACATTGAAATTTTGTGCTGTATGGAATTAATGTACCACAGATACTAAAGATGTTTGATTCAAGGATAATAATAATAGAGTGATGACATTTTAATAAAACCTTACCTATTTTTATGGAATAGTTAAGAGAAGCTATTCAGAAAAACGGGAGATTCTTGTTTGGGTTAAAAATTTACACTGTGTTAGAATTTCTTTTCAAGTGAGAGAATATGAGAATATTATTGAAACATCCAGAGACTAATAAACATTTAAAATTTATAATAAATCAAAACATAAAAAATTAACTACTTTCTTTCTGACAAAGTCAAGGTCACCACAAATTAAGCATATAACTAAGAGTTTTCTTTTTAAAGGCATTTCGTTAAAATAATTAGAATTCTTAATGTAGTGTCTGTGATCTGTAATATATGGTCAATTTATATCTGTAGAAGCAACTGTTCAGATTACAGAATAGCTTTCTGTAGACTCTGCATATAATTAGTTTGCTTAAATTCTGTGCTTAAGTGTTCTAACTATAAGAATGGGAAAATAAGAAGTATTTTATTTTTTTAACATCTTTATTGGGATATAATTGCTTTACAATGGTGTGTTAGTTTCTGCTTTGTAACAAAGTGAATCAGCTATACATAAACATATATCCCCATATCTCCTCCCTCTTGCATCTCCCTCCCACCCTCCCTATCCCACCTCTCTAGGTGGACACAAAGCACCAAGCTGATCTCCCTGTGCTATGCGGCTGCTTCCCACTAGCTATCTGTTTTACATTTGGTAGTGTATATATGTCCATGCCACTCTCTCACTTCATCCCAGCTTACCCTTCCCCCTCCCCATGTCCTCAGGTCCATTCTCTATGTCTGCGTCTTTATTCCTGTCGTGCCCCTAGGTTCATCAGAACCATTTTTTTTTTTTAGATTCCATATATATGTGTTAGCATACGGTATTTGTTTTTCTCTTTCTGACCTAACTTCACTCTGTATGACAGTCTCTAGGTCCATCCACCTCACTACAAATAACTCAATTTCATTTCTTTTTATGGCTGAGTAATATTCCATTGTATATATGTGCCATATCTTCTCTATCTATTCATCTGTCGATGGACACTTAGATTGCTTCCATGTCCTGGCTATTGTAAATAGTGCTGCAGTGAACATTGTGGTACATGACTCTTTTTGAATTATGGTTTTCTCAGGGTATATGCCCAGTAGTGGGATCGCTGGGTCGTATGGTAGTTCTATTTTTAGTTTTTTAAGGAACCTCCATACTGTTTTCCATAGTGGCTGTATCAATTTACATTCCCACCAACAGTGCAAAAGGGTTTCCTTTTCTCCACACCCTCTCCAGCATTTACTGTTTGTAGATTTTTTGATGATGGCCATTCTGACCAGTGTGAGATGATATCTCATTGTAGTTTTGATTTGCATTTCTCTAATGATTAGTGATGTTGAGCATCCTTTCATGTGTTTGTTGGCAATCTGTATATGTTCTTTGGAGAAATGTCTATTTAGGTCTTCTGCCCATTTTTGGATTGGGTTGTTTGTTTTTTTGATATTGAGCTGCATGAGCTGCCTGTATATTTTGGAGGTTAATCCTTTGTCAGTTGCTTCGTTAGCAAATAGGGAAAATTAGAAGTATTTTAAGTTGATCTGAGTATCTTGGAGAGGGATAGAAATTCTCTCAAAATTCTGATCACTTGTGAGAGAATTTTGTTATGGAGACCACTGCACTGAGTAGTTGTCTTGACTAGATGATCCCATAGGTCACTTTTAGCTTTAAAGTTCTTAGAATCTGTGTTGGATTTTCAAAGTGTTTTCTTAATAATATGATAGAGCATTATAACTTCTGTTTCAAAGGTATCCTTTTGATAAAATGCATCTTATCTAAATAATGTATAGCAGGGAACAAACTAAAAAATTATAATTAAAATGGTAAAGCTAACTGTCAGTAACACTTGAACACTAGTTCTACAACGCATTAATTAGAAATTGCTGTTACCAGTCTGTCATACACTCTCAGAGCTTAACATTTCTTCAACTTGGAAAACATTATTTTAATCTTTTAAGACCCCCTAATTCTGTAACATAATTAATTCTGTATGAAACAAAACTGATTTCTTGAGCACCTACTAAGTGTGCTAGATATATCACAGTGAAAATGATTTTCCTTTTTTTAGCTAGATATTATCTCAAGGCAAAATATTACTTATTTTGAAGCAAAGGTATAAGTTCCAGGCTCTAGAACTTATTCCTGTTTAGGTCATTTATCAGAAATGGAATATATTTGTTGGTCTGTGTGATATTGTTATTAGATGTATTAACTGCCAATATGTATGGTTCAGACTTTACTTAAATGCATGGACAAAAACTATTTTTTGGTGTTTGCATTTAGAATATCTGTGACATGCAAATGCATGTGGAAAGATATTTTTATTTTCTGTTTACCTACTCTGTGCTTTACACTTTAATTGCATAGAGTTATGATTTTGTTAATCAGTAAAAATGTGTTTTCAGCAATACTAAATTGAAATACAACTGATAGAAATAAAATATAATTTACTGAGAATTATCACATTGCCTCCTTTACTTAAACACATAAGGCTCTTGCCTGCCTCTTACCCTTCTGTCTCTTTGCATGATTGGCTCTTCATTCTTCAGGTCTTGGTTTAAATATCGTCTGATCTTCTCTGCCACCGTCCCCCCAATTTAAGTAGGTCTCCACTCCTTTGTTAGTTTCCATTATTAAACCTAGTTTACTTCTCTCATAGGACTGATCATAAGTTGTAACTATATATTTGCTTACTAGTCTTTTCTCTTAGACTGTAGGCTTCATGGGAGTAAAACCATGTCGTTCCATTCCCTGGCTTAACCCAAGCACCTAGTTCAATATCTACAACACAATTTTACTGCCTTTAAGAAACATTCCCAGTCAAAGTCACTCTCTTCCTCTCCTATACTGATATACAACTTTGTACTAGATCCTCCACTTACAAACTCTCTGACCTTGAGAGTTATTTAACCTCTTCCTGCCTCAGTTTCCTCATCTCTGAGATGATGACATATCTCGGGGGTTTGTTACAAAGATGTTAGTGTATCTAAATCTCTTAACAATACTAAAACATAATAAGCCTCAGTACATGCTTTTACATTATTTTAAGGTGTATTATTGCCTGGATTGTGTGAAATTCTTTTATTGTTGTGTCCATTACTCTCTTTTCATTGTAAGCTTCAGGAGGATAGTGGGTGTATCTTACTTATTTGTCTATACTACTGTTATCTAGTACAATGTTCTGTAGCAAGTTGAAGTCTAATTCAACACCAATTTGATGCTTGATTCTATCCTCTAAATATCTACAGTGTAATAGTAATTGGTCTCTTCATGTCTGAGTGTTCGTATGAGCTAAAAACAATTTCACCTTTATTCTCCCTTGTTCACCAGAAGCTCTAACCACTCAGGGCTGCTCTGCATTCTTTAGACACACACTCCTGCAACTTCTTGTACCTTTGTTTATTCATACTATTTCGGCTCTGACTGCTTTTACATTCCATGTCCATATCTAGAAAGTTTTTAAGGTCCATGCTCAAAAGTGCCACCTCTATAATACTTTTACTAATCTTTCATAGGGATAGAATGACTTTCTTTTGATACTTAATAATGTAGTATCTTAAATTTGGGATATCTGTATAAAGATCTGCCTTTGTAAAAGAAATATATATATATATGTATATACACACACATATATACACATATGTATGTGTGTATATATATGTACTCTTTTTTAATAGCCATTGATTTTATTTTTTAAACATTTTTAAAAATTAATTAATTAATTAATGTATTTATTTAGGTTACACCAGGTCTTAGTTGCGGCACGCGGGATCTTTTTACTTGCGGCACGCAAGCTTCTTTGTTGTGGCATGTGGATTTCTTAGTTGTGGCATGTGGACTCTTACTTGCGGCATGCAGATTCTTAGTTGTGGCATGCATGTGGGATCTAGTTCCCTGACCAGGGATCGAACCCAGGCCCCCTGCATTGGGAGCGTGGAGTCTTACCCACTGGACCACCAGGGAAGTCCCTGTGTATACTCTTATATTCAACAAATATTCCTGGTGCTCCAACTACGTGCTAAGCACCATTCTAACAGCCTATAACACAAGGATAATTTCCATGTGGACTTTCTAAGGTAAACCCATACATATTAAAGATGATTTAATAAGTGCTGTAACAGAAGTCTGTTGAAGGATTGTAGAGACTGGGATTAGCTTTACCTACAGGGTTGAAGAAAGCCTTCTCAGGAAGCAGTATCTGAGGTGGACTTTTAAAAATGAGTAAGATATAACAATTGTAAAATTTATGCACCGAACATAGGAGCACCGCAATACATAAGGCAAATACTAACAGCCATAAAAGGGGAAATCGAGAGTAACACAATCATAGTAGGGGACTTTAACACCCCACTTTCACCAATGGACAGATAATCCAAAATGAAAATAAATAAGGAAACACAAGCTTTAAATGATACATTAAACAAGATGGACTTAATTGATATTTATAGGACATTCCATCCAAAAACAACAGAATACACTTTCTTCTCAAGTGCTCATGGAACATTCTTCAGGATAGATCATATCTTGGGTCACAAATCAAGCCTTGGGAAATTTAAGAAAATTGAAATCGTATCAAGTATCTTTTCCGACCACAACGCTATGAGACTAGATATCAATTACAGGAAGAAATCTGTAAAAAATACAAACACATGGAGGCTAAACAATACACTACTTAATAACAAAGACATCACAGAAGAAATCAAAAAATACCTAGAAACAAATGACAATGAAAACACAACAACCCAAAACCTATGGGATGCAGCAAAAGCAGTTCTAAGAGGGAAGTTTATAGCAATACAATCCTACCTTAAGAAACAAGAAACATCTCAAATAAACAACCTAATGTTACACCTAAAGCAATTAGAGAGAGAAGAAGGAAAAAAACCCGAAGTTAGCAGAAGGAAAGAAATCATAAAGATTAGATCAGAAATAAATGAAAAAGAAATGAAAGAAACTATAGCAAAGATCAATAAAACTAAAAGCTGGTTCTTTGAGAAGATAAACAAAATTGATAAACCATTAGGCAGACTCATCAAGAAAAAAAGGGAGAAGACTCAAATCAATAGAATTTCAAATGAAAAAGGAGAAGTAACAACTGACACTGCAGAAATACAAAGGATCATGAGAGACCACTACAAGCAACTCTATGCCAATAAAATGGACAACCTGGAAGAAATGGACAAATTCTTAGAAATGCCGAACCTTCCGAGACTGAACCAGGAAGAAATAGAAAATATGAACAGACCAATCACAAGCACTGAAATTGAAACTGTGATTAAAAATCTTCCAACAAACAAAAGCCCAGGACCACATGGCTTCACAGGCGAATTCTATCAAACATTTAGAGAAGAGCTAACACCTATCCTTCTCAAACTCTTCCAAAATATAGCGGAGAGAGAAACACTCCCAAACTCATTCTACGAGGCCACCATCTCCCTGATACCAAAACTAGACAAAGATGTCACAAAGAAAGAAAACTACAGGCCAATATCACTGATGAACATAGATGCAAAAATCCTCAACAAAATACTAGCACACAGAATCCAACAGCACATTAAAAGGATCATACACCATGATCAAGTGGGGTTTATTCCAGGAATGCAAGGATTCTTCAATATATGCAAATCAATCAATGTGATACACCATATTAACAAATTGAAGGAGAAAAACCATATGATCATCTCAATAGATGCAGAGAAAGCTTTCAACAAAATTCAACACCCATTTATGATAAAAACCCTCTAGAAAGTAGGCATAGAAGGAACTTACCTCAACATAATAAAGGCCATATATGACAAACCCACAGCCAACATCGTCCTCAATGGTGAAAAACTGAAACCATTTCCACTAAGATAAGGAACAAGACAAGGTTGCCCACTCACCACTATTATTCAACATAGTTTTGGAAGTTTTAGCCACAACAATCAGAGAAGAAAAAGAAATAAAAGGAATCCAAATCGGAAAAGAAGAAGTAAAGCCATCACTGTTTGCAGATGACATGATACTATACATAGAGAATCCTAAAGATGCTACCAGAAAACTACTAGAGCTAATCATTGAATTTGGTAGAGTAGCAGGATACAAAATTAATGCACAGAAATCTCTTGCATTCCTATACGCTAATGATGAAAAATCTGAAAGAGAAATTAAGAAAACACTCCCATTTACCATTGCAACAAAAAGAATAAAACATCTAGGAATAAACCTACCTAAGGAGACAAAAAACCTGTATGCAGAAAATTATAAGGCACTAATGAAAGAAATTAAAGATGATACAAACAGATGGAGAGATATACCATGTTCTTGGATTGGAAGAATCAACATTGTGAAAATGACTAAACTACCCAAAGCAATCTACAGATTCAATGCAATCCCTATCAAACTACCACTGGCATTTTGCACTGAACTAGAACAAAAAATTTCACAATTTGTATGGAAACACAAAAGACCCCGAATACCCAAAACAATCTTGAGAAAGAAAAACGGAGCTTGAGGAATCAGGCTCCCTGACTTCAGACTATACTGCAAAGCTACAGTAATGAAAACAGTATGGTACTGGCACAAAAACAAAAATGTAGATCAGTGGAACAGGATAGAAAGCCTAGAGATAAATGCACGCACATATGGTCACCTTATCTTTGATAAAGGAGGCAAGAATATACAATGGAGAAAAGACAGCCTCTTCAATAAGTGGTGCTGGGAAAACTGGACAGCCACATGTAAAAGAATGAAATTAGAACACTCTCTAACTCCATACACAAAAATAAACTCAAAATGGATTAAAGACCTAAATGTAAGGCCAGACACTATCAAACTCTTAGAGGAAAACATAGGCAGAACACTCTGTGACATAAATCATAGCAAGATCATTTTTTACCCACCTCCTAGAGAAATGGAAATAAAAACAAAAATAAATGAGACCTAATCAAACTTAAAAGCTTTTGCACAGCAAAGGAAACCATAAACAAGACGAAAAGACAACCCTCAGAATGATAGAAAATATTTGCAAATGAAGCAACTGACAAAGGATTAATCTCCAAAATTTACAAGCAGCTCATGCAGCTCAATATCAAAAAAACAAACAACCCAATCCAAAAATGGGCAGAAGACCTAAATAGACATTTCTCCAAAGAACATATACAGATTGCCAACAAACACATGAAAGGATGCTCAACATCACTAATCATTAGAGAAATGCAAATCAAAACTACAATGAGATATCATCTCACACTGGTCAGAATGGCCATCATCAAAAAATCTACAAACAGTAAATGCTGGAGAGGGTGTGGAGAAAAGGAAACCCTTTTGCACTGTTGGTGGGAATGTAAATTGATACAGCCACTATGGAAAACAGTATGGAGGTTCCTTAAAAAACTAAAAATAGAACTACCATACGACCCAGCGATCCCACTACTGGGCATATACCCTGAGAAAACCATAATTCAAAAAGAGTCATGTACCACAATGTTCATTGCAGCACTATTTACAATAGCCAGGACATGGAAGCAATCTAAGTGTCCATCGACAGATGAATGGATAGAGAAGATGTGGCACATATATACAATGGAATATTACTCAGCCATAAAAAGAAATGAAATTGAGTTATTTGTAGTGAGGTGGATGGACCTAGAGACTGTCATACAGAGTGAAGTAAGTCAAAAAGAGAAAAACAAATACCGTATGCTAACACATATATATGGAATCTAAAAAAAAAATGGTTCTGATGAACCTAGGGGCACGACAGGAATAAAGACGCAGACATAGAGAATGGACCTGAGGACATGGGGAGGGGGAAGGGTAAGCTGGGACGAAGTGAGAGAGTGGCATGGACACATATACGCTACCAAATGTAAAACAGATAGCTAGTGGGAAGCAGCCGCATAGCACAGGGAGATCAGCTTGGTGCTTTGTGACCACCAAGAGGGGTGGGATAGGGAGGGTGAGAGGGAGGGAGATGCAAGAGGGAAGAGATATGGGGACATATGTATATGTATAACTGATTCACTTTGTTATAAAGCAGAAACTAACACACCATTGTAAAGCAATTATACTCCAATAAAGATGTTAAAAAAAAAAATGAGTAAGAATTTTCCAAGGGACAAGAGGAAAAAGCATGGAGGCATGAAGGTAACCGCGTTTTAAGGAAACATTATTTTTTTGATATACATAGAAAAAAAGGTTTCTTTTATCTTCAGATCCTGTCACGGTCTACCCAGCATAGTGCTTGACATATAGAAATTTGTTAATGTTTGAATAATAAACGAAGTGATATGAGTCTAGTACAAGTCAGCATAAACTGTTCTCTATGTCCATCTCTTGCTTCTACTTTCTTCTGAAGTATCTTTATTCTTAGTCAGTAGCTTCCCAAGTAGTGATATAGTGGCTACTACATAAAGCTCTGAGTTTATTCTGCCAGTTTAGTAACTTAAGTGAAATTTGCCTTTCTCATGGTTACAGCAGAATTCTTGCTGCTGATTTAAATGACTCAGCTTGGGTCATATATTCATCTTTAAACATATAACTTGGTGGGTGATAGGATAGTAATAAATTATTAATTTAGAGAAGTAGGTGGTGGCCAAATCATTCTAAGAACAGTGGGATGCTTTTAGAGGTTTTAAATCGAGAAATTATATGACCTAGTTTTTGTTTTTTAAAAATGCTCTTTTTGCTCTGTGTGTAGAGTGGATTGCAGAAGGCAAAAGTGAAAGCACCTAGACTAGTGAGGTGGTTCTCGTTATAGTCCAGCTGAGAGATTATGATAGTCTTGTTTTGGTTATGGATTAAGAGGGAATGGATGGTGAGATTAAGGGGGAAATGAAAGATGATTCCTGAAATCTTGACTTGAGTAACTGAGTGAATGGTAGTGTCATTTATTGAAATAGGGAGGACTGAATGTGATGATAATTTAGTTTTGGCTGTTACATTTTCATTGTCTATTAAATGTCTGTGTGGAGAAGCAGGTGTATCAGTTGGGCAAGTCCTTTTCTCATCTTTAAAGTGGAAATAATGCCATATATTTAATAGGGATACTGAGGGATGTGGTAATGTATAAAGCATGTGGCATTTAATAGTTAGTTGAATGAATAAAGGAATAAATGAATGAAGTTGATATTTAAAAACCTAATAACTACACCTTTTAAAAAATTGGAACTGGCTTCCCTATGTAATTTTGTTGCCACATTTAGCAACTACAAAACAGTGTACCCTGTGTTCATTTATTGTATTTGGTAGATAAAGATTCTGGCATAGGAAAATGTTTTTTAAAGAGCAACTAATTTTACTTTATCAGGTTGTCTAGTTCTTGCCCTCTTCCTTCTGTTTTACTCATAAAAATCGGTGAGTTCTGTGAAATGTGTAGGCTAGAGTTAAAAAGGTTTCGCTTTAGTACCGTGGTCAAACACTAATGAACTTGCCTTTAGATATGTGCTTGACATTGCCTGACCCATGAGTTAAATAAAAATGACATTGCGGTTTTAATAGTGTACAGTTGCCTGGTTACTCAGTCCCTATACACTTGTCTATGAGGCTAATGCTATTTGGATTTATGGGAGATTGGAGAAATTCCATTTTTGTGCAGTTTCTAGATTCTGTACTTTGAGATATCTTAAAGGGTGAGGTGGGGGGTTACGGGTTGGTTAAAGCTGCTTATAGCAGGGGAAGGGCCTGATGCCAAGTGTTAATTTTGAATGGATAGTGGCTATCTCAAATAGTCTTAAGTTATCCAAAAAATACAAATTAATTATTTTTCTTTTGTAGTTTACATATGTGGCCTAGATTTGCTTCACAATTCATACTTTTTAAAATTTATTAATGTAAAATAAAGTGAAGAAAGTATCCCATACACTCAGGTTGACATTGAAAAGTATAACAACAATTTTTCCGTCATAGTTTTTTTTTTTTTTAATTACTCAAAAAAGTACACGAATAATACGTTCATGGTAAATGACTCAGGAACTCAGGAGTCTAAAAAATAAAACATGACCGTCCTACTTTGTGAATGGGGTGGGTTTCTCTGAGACAGCTACTTAGAAATGAAATGTCTGGGTTAAAGGTTACATTCACTTTATTTTCATAGATATTGCCAAATTCCCCCCTCAAAAATCTTTATCTACTTCTTCACCCACCAGCAGTATTAAGCATGCATGTTACATTGTATTCTTACCAAACAATAGATTATGTCAATATTTTTAGTTGTTTCCTAATTGAAAGGTATAAATGGTATTTTGTTTTAATATGCATTTCCTTAATTACTCGAAATTAAACATTTTTTTCTGTATCATTAGCTTAGTGATATTATAGTAGTTTCCAAACCAGATTATTTTAGTATTTATTGAATTAAAAAGTGATTAGTTAACATGCATATAGTAACAGTTAAATTATAATGACACTGACACACTTGATTCACATTGTAAGTTTTACTGTAGACCAACTGTATGTTGTAGTGTGTAATTTATTGCTCTTTTTAGTATATCATAATTGGAATAAAATATAGAGAGGCAGAATAGCATAGTGGTTAAAAGTATGGACTACTGAGCCAGACTGCCTGGATCAGAATACTACTTCCAGAACTTATTGTTATTTGACGGTGGTTAAGTTACATATCCTCTCTGTGCCTCAGATGCCTTATCTCTGGATGAATGGATAAAGAAAATATGATTTATAAATATAATGGAATATTATTCATCCTTAAAAAAGAAGGAAATCCTGCCGTTTGCAGCAGCATGGATGAACCTGGAAGACATTGTGCTAAGTGAAATAGACACAGAAGGACAATACTCCAAGATACCGCTTATATGAGGAATCTAAGATAATCAGATTTATAGAAGCAGAAAGTAGGATGGTAGTTGCCAGATGTTGGGGGAAGAAGGAAATGGGAAGGTATTAGTGAAAGGGCACAAAGTTTTTGTTATACAAGATGAATAATTCCTAGAGATCTACTGTAAAACACAGTGTCTATAGTTAACAGTACTGTATTGTATACTTAAAAATTTGCTAAGAGGGTGGATCTTATGTTAAGTGTTCTTATCACAAAATAAAAGTAATAGTAATGATAATAAATGAAGAGGATAGGAGGAAACTTTTGGAGGTGATGGATGGATTTATGGCATAAATTGTGGTGATAGTTTCATGGGTTCAACTCATCAAATTGTACACATTAAATATGTATAGCTTTTTGTATTTTAATCATACCTCAATAAAGTGGTTTAAAAAAGAAAAATTGTGGGCACTTCCCTGGTGGTCCAGTGGTAAAGAGTCCGCCTTGCAATACAGGGGACGCGGGTTCGATCCCTGGTCAGGGAACTGAGATTCCACATGCCGTGGGAGAACTAAAGCCTACGTGCCCCAACTACTGAGCCCGTGCACCTCAACTAGAGAGCCTGCGTGCCGTGAACTACAGAGCCCATGTGCCCTGGGGCCCGCGCACCACAACTACAGAGCCCACCCACCCAGCCTGCGTGCCACAACTAGAGAAGAGAAAACCCACATGCCACAACTAGAGAGGAGCCTGTGCGCCACAACGAAAGATCCCGCATGCCTCAATGAAGATCGCACATGCTGCAACTAAGACCTAATGCAGCCAAAAATAAATAAAATAAATAAATAAATAATCAATAAATCTTAAAAAAAAGAAAAATTGTGAAAATAGTTAATATCTACAAAGTGCTTAGATTAGTACCTGTAAGTGTGTTTGAATGTCTGCTAAATAAATTAATTAAATTCATAAATTTTACTGCATATTGAGTGCATATAATTCTTTAACCACTAGGATCCCAATATTTTCAATAAAACTTCATGATGCAAAGATATATTATAACTCAAGTGTCAATGTCTAAAAATCACATCTTAAATATGTGTTTTATAAGTATCTTCCAGTGTGATTATTAAATTGAAAAGAAGAAATTTTTCTCTTTTTTTCTGGAATGAGGTGGAATGAGTAAAAAAGTAGTTTGTTTCATTTTCAAATGTTCGTATGGTTCATCTTTAGAAACTAAGACTTTTGTTTAGTGCAATGGGTACTGGTGTGATACAGTAGAAAAAACACAGATTGTTAAAGTTGGAAAGGATAGAGTTCAAATCCAGGTCTGCCACTTTAATAAAGTCATTTCTGTATACACAGGGTTGATGTGAGTATGAAATGTAGTAACACATGTAAAGTGGGTAGATCAGTACCCTGGCATTCAATAAATGGTAGTTGCAGCTGTTATAATTGTCTCTTCTCTACCCTCCTAATACTTTATTGATATCTTTATCCTTATAATTATCACATTGTACCATGAATATTTGTTTCTGGGTGTGACCCTCACTGGGCTGCGACTTTCTTAAAGGCAAGAATATTATCTCTATCTATCTTTGTATCTCTCCTGCAGAGGTTGCACACTGACAACTACAAGACTGTTTTGTCTGGCTACGAGGTTTTCTCCCAGAGTGTTTTAAATTTGAATTGGTTGCCAGCATTTAGAAGTTTAAAAGCTTCACATTTCAAGACAAAACAAAACAATGCAGGATTCCTGGCTTCTGGCTTTTCTCAAAGAATCAGAAAATTCTAGCAATACTGAACCCCAGATTTTCCATAGCAGCAATCAGCTGTTCTGGAGTAGCAGCTGCCTCCTTCAAGAGGCGTGCTGTCTGGTTTGCCATAGTCCCCAACACCCCAATATTGCCTCCTTAAAACTAAGGCTGAATGCCGTTTGCCCATCACATTTCACTCGTTTATGTTTCCTGTCTGGCTACTCTAGACACTTGCATCTGAGAAAGCTTGCTCTAGTGACAGGGTTTGGAACTTAGGAAGTGCTTAACAAATGTTTGTTGAATGAATGAATGAATGAATGAACCATAAACATGCACGTATAGAAGGTTTACCAGATTTACTTTAAAGTGTCCAAGGTGATAGGGGTCTAGCTGTACTTTAGCAACAGCTATTCCCATCATCTTTTTCAATATACAGCATGAGGAAGGAATGGTTATGCTGGGGGGCGGTCAGAGAATGATGCTCTGAAATAACTGGCTTTCATTGGATGTGATTACTAGGCTGCCACATTTTCAAGAATAGACACCCTCAAATTTATTCACTACTAGTATAATGCAGTGAAACATGACAAAAAATAAAATATGGGGACTTCCCTGTTGTCACAGTGGGTAAGAATCTGGTCCGCCTTCCAATGCAGGGGACACGGGTTCGAGCCCAGGTCCAGGAAGATCCCACATGCCGCAGAGCAGCTAAGCCCGTGCGCCACAACTACTGAGCCTGGGCTCTAGAGCCCGCGAGCCACACTACTGAGCCCACGTGCCACAGCTACTGAAACCCACGCGCCTAGAGCCCGTGCTCCGCAACAAGAGAAGCCACTGCAATGAGAAGCCCGCGCACCGCAACAAAGAACAGCCCCCGCTCACCGCAACTAGAGAAAGCCTGCGCAGCAACGAAGACCCAACACAGCCAAAAATAAAAAGATAAATAAATTTATTTAAAAAAAATAAAATATCAAATGCACTTGCCATTTATTTTGGAATGCATGACAATATCTTTTCACTTAAGCAAAACATACAAACAACACCCAACTGTGTTTGAAGACAAGGTATCTTTGATCAGAACTCTGAAATATTCCTTTGAGTTAGCTCTTAGTATAATAAACTTTATTAATTTGTACCTGACAGTAATTTGGTATTTATGATTATTTAGTCTAGTTGAACTGATGCATGTCTGTGAAGGAGGGGTTAGCCAAGTAAGTGAGCAGTATGGGTAACATTTCTTTGGTAAGGATTGGGGGGGGGGTAATGGTCTACTGGAAAACTAGTTTTAGTTTTGGGGGGAAGTATCATAAACAGTAAAAAAGAGAAAGTGCCTCAGGGTCCCATAGGTTTCTTTTTGAATCCTGCTTCTGCTACATACTTGGAGAATTTGGACCCTCAGTTGCATTTTCTATAAAGAATAAAAACTGCATTGAAGTTGATAATAAGAATTAAAGAATATATACATGTATGTAAAGCATCTGACAGAACCTTTGCATTTCATGTTTTCTTTGCCTGGAACACTCTTTCTGGGATTTGTACCTTCTCATTCAGGATTCAACCCATCCTAAGTAGAGAATGACTGGGAGGAGTAGAACTTAACCTAATTCTGAATTATCTTGTTTATATATTCATATTTCTTTTTTGTCTCTTTTCGCACCCCTCCCCCCACCATACACCTACTATGTAGAATGAATGTAAGCTCCATGAAGACAGAGACTTTGTCTTTTTAGTCACTACTACAAAATAGTGCCTTCCTCTAGTAGACACACTCAATAAATGTTTGTTGACTGGCTGGACAGCTGAATGAATGCTCATGAATTATTAGCACTCAGTGAATGTACTTGTTAAACTTAGACCAGGTTTATTAGCTGCTTATATTGATAAGTCCAGTGAGAAATTCTCCGAGCACTTTGTTAGCAGTACATTACGTATTTCTTTTAAAATATATTTTACTGTCACCCTAATTTTTAGCACTAATAAAGAGATGAAATGGCTTTTGTAAGGAGGCAAAAGTTTTATATTTAATTCTTAACTCAGTCCTATCTGTAATTTTTTCATTCATTTATTCAGTCATTTTACCTTTAAAATAAAAATTTTACATTACCTTTAAAATAAAAGTCCTATAACAAGTGTATGTGTGTTGTAAATAACAATTCACACATTTTCTTCCCAACTAGATTTGGTTCCTTAAGGGAGTGTAGAAATCTGTATTTTGTCTACTCACAACTTTCTTTGCTGTATTGTAGTCACTTAAGTAATAGATGCTCAGTAAGAACTTATTGAATCAATAAGGGACTGAGTATGAGACTGGTAGTGGCTGTAGCATCCCTTACACCTGTCTTTCCAGCTCTGCTTCTATGAATGTTTTAGGGATCTTGGCCCAAAAGAAGGAATTAATTTTCAATCATCACTCACTTAAATAAAAAAAAAACTGCCAGGTGTACAGGAAACATGATTTATTATAGTAACATCTAAATCACTGTAGTCATTCCCAGGTAACCATTTTATATATGAATGCATGAATTGATGAATAATTAGACCCATATAATGTGGCAGCTATGTAAGTTATAAGCTTACATTTTTAAAGAATATTCTACTGTCTTGGATATTTAATTATTATAACATAGTTCATTATTGCTCTTTTTCTTTTTTTTCAAGTAAGGTATCATTACGTGTATTCTATCATTATTCCTTTAATTATGTGGAATTAATGCATATAGTTCCTATTAAAAACAATAAAAGAATAAGTATGAAAAATTAATTTAGCACAATATTTCTTCTTTGTGTCTCAAGGACTATAAAGAAATAAGAATGAGTTGAAGCATGTTTAAGTATATGGTATGTATATATAGTATACATAGTATATATAGCATGTATATATAGTATAGTAAACATCAGTGGTATATTTTTGTGTTGCTCTATGTTCTCTACTTTCTTCATTTTAATCCACTATCCAGTAGGGTAGTTACTAGGCACATGTGGCAATTTAAATTTAAATTAATTAAAGTGAAAGAAAGTTTGAAATCATTTTTCTTAGTCACACTAGCTGTGTTTTAATTACTCAGTAGCCACATGGGACTAGTGGCCACCCTATTGGACAGCACAGATATAGAACATTTCTGTCATCACAGAAAGTTCTTTTAGCAGCTGGTAGGCCTCATATACACAATTCGTTATCCCTTATTTTGCCACATTTACATTAGATTTTTTTGTTTGTAATTTGAAAATGAAGTTTAATATGTCTTAAAAATACTACCTTGCTTAACTTCTTGAAATCTCTTTTCCCCAGAATGGTTGTTTTATCAACTATATATTTAAAACAATATGTTTCTATTTTCCATATATTAAGATAGTCAACACCTGCCATTTTCATCATTATTTAAGACTCTAAATTCTGTGATGAATACAGTTGAAGTAATGCCTTTAGGTATTATTCACTTTTAAGACAACACAACATATGATAATGTCTCCATGTGCCTTTTTTACCGTATACAATGAAAAAAAATACTTATTAAATGGTGATTTTTTCCCCCTTTATCTTATTAAGGAAATTATATGGACCTTTTTTATGGAAGCCTTCATAGTTAGAGATGTAAAACAGCAATTTCTTGGTTCTATAGCATGACATAGTTCAGAGCTGAGATTAGAGAAACCCCGTAGAGTTGTTAATACTTGAGGGCATCCCCAACTAGAAAAGTATGTGAATTTAGGCATGGGAGGAAGGAAGGATCTGCTTTAAATTTAGTGTAGGGTCACTGAATCTTAATGATAGATTAAACAAGGGAGGTAGAATAATGAATAGGGGTATGCAGTGTGTAGCACTAATACCAGAAGTCCATGGTTTGTGGCGGTTTTTTAATGTCCTTTCCCATATGGTTTTGAATAGAGTAGGTTATGGCAGGGATGAGCTAAGGAATAGCTTTGTTAATGAATAAATAGGAGTAATTTTTTTTAACAGGAGACTTCAGGCTGTTTATTTAGAATGCCTGCTTATTTGATAAATCATGTGATTAAAATTTTTTCTGATCTTAATAATACATTAAGAGGTGATACTAAGGTATTCCTGTTATTTTCTTTATAAATCAGCTGTATTTTCATTCAGAGCCAGTCCTAACAGTGAAACCTTTGGGGTGTGATTTTAACTGCCTCAATTAAAAGCCAGTTGTGTGGAGCTTCTGAGCATTGGCATCATCAGCCCTTAGTTAGGGTTGAGTGTACAATATTAGACTTTCGTTCATGGTGTCAATTCACTTTGAAAGGTTTAATTAAATTGTCATTTGGAACTAGTCTCCAGCTCTACCTCATTCACCTAAAATTAACTAGGTATGTAATTTTGGTGGTTATCCTCTTATTACAACTTTGCTCTTGGCCAAGGCAGCTACTTTTCTTAAGATATCCTTCCTGCCCTTCTACCCACATTTATCTCAGAGAGAGTAATGCTAAAATTAAGTTGATCTTGGAAAGTAGCAAGTTAAAAGCAGAAAACCTGACCGGACACACTTTTAAATATCTCTCAGGGCTCTTCTTTGGAGACTACTTAATATTTCCAAAAGGAGAGGTTAAGTAGGTTGTCTTTGGTGCCTTGGTTAAGCAAAGGGAAGGGAAATGTAACTCTCCTGACTCCAGGGCCCCAAATGCAAACACTGGCCTAGTTGTTCCCAAACTTTCTCCTTGATGTGGGTGACTTGAATGGTTTATTTTCACTTGATGAGCCACACCCCCAGGCACTTTAGTATTCATGGCAGACCCCCACACTAAGTCTCTTTGTTGTCTTTGTTTTTTGCATTTTTTTGTTAACAAGAAAAGATAAAATTATTAGAGACCTGATTATAGACTGAGGTTCCATTGCTGATGGTTCCCACCACTTTTTTCAACATCTCAGAGAAAGGCAAAAGCCTGGATGGGCAACAGACAGCAGCAAAGCAAACATAAACATTATGTCTGAGCATCATTGTGGTGCTACCAGAGTGGGGAAGGATACACACAGTCTTCATCACAATATAAAGATGGGTCTTCACCAAAAACAGTAAGACTGCCAGCATCTGAAAAATTTTGAAGTTTCTATAGATGCAATGGTCCTTTAAGGGAAAGAAAAAAATTCTTAAGAGGAAAGAAGAAATGGATTAAGAATTTTTAAAATCTGCATTATCATCCTGACTTACGCATTAACTAAGTGAATGACATTTGCAAGGCAAGTAGTTTAATTTGTCTGTGTGTGTGTGTGTAAAATTTAAAAGAAAATACAGTTCTGTGAAAAACAAATTAGCAGAGTAGATTAATGGCATTGCCCTACATCGTCTTCCTTATAGATGCAATTTTATTTTAGAACTTAAAGAGGTTGCAAATAAGACAGATATCTGATCAGAGTTTCACTTGTTCAAATCAAAAGCACAGAAGAGGGGTTGGCAACAGTGCCCAACAATTGAGAGAGGGAAAACTGGAATAACAAGATGGGGCAAATTGATTTACTGTATATTGGCAAAGTAGAAGCAGCAGGCCCATAGTGTGAATGTCTTCCTATATTTTTATTCCAGATGAAACTCTTATCATTAGTGTTGGGTAGAGACTCAGACGGCATTGGGCAAAAGTTTATACAAGGAAGAGCCTTTGCAAATCCTCACATGATAAAGTTTATTTACTGTTTTAACTGTTCTTCTCCTTTTACCTTGATTTATTTTCCTTGAAAATTTTTTATCTTGCTATTTCTTTCCCAGCTGTGACACCAGGAACCCTCTTACTGTGAAGGCAGCATTCAGTCATTGAAACAATAACAAGTTGCTATTTATTCTTGCAGTTGTCCTTCCTCTACAGCACTTAAAGTACAAAACTGACAGCCTGTAACTGCTCTTCATTGCCTGTTACAGCCCCACAGGTATGAAGAGGCTCAGTTACTCTCTTGACAGAGGGTTCACCCATAGTTGGTCACTCGTACTCTTACTTGTTACCAGTTAATGCTCACCGTTCAGAGTAAGCGTAATGAGTCTTACAGAAAATTCTTACCCGTTACAATTATAAAAGTGTCAGGTGAAAAAAAATTTTATAGATAATATCCCTTTATTTTATAGAAGAGGAAATTCAGGCTCAGAGAAGATATGTCATAGTCATAAAAGAATCTAGACTTTAGAGTCTTGTAGAACTCAATTAAATCCAAATCTCGCCATGTACTAACTGGAGTAACCTTAGGCAAATTATTTATTGTCTCTGAGCCTCAGTTTCCTTATTTGTAAAACGAAGATAATAATACATGTAAAAGTTTATTGTGAGGATATGTTAACATAAAACCTAGCTCCTGGTCTATAGAAGATGCTCAATAAATGTTCAGTTGCCTTTCTCTTTCCTTTCCCTTTCCTTTGCTCAAGGTCACTCAGATAGTTAGTGGCACAGCTGAAGTGAACACCAGCTTGTTCTGACTCCAAGTACATGTCTTTACTTTGAATGAAAACAAAATTTTTTAAAAAATTTTCTTATTGCAGAAGTAATAGACACTTAGAAAAGATAGATACACAGAAAATAAAAGTGAGTCATAATCCCATGATGCAGAGGGAACAAATTTTAACATTTGTTCTATATCTTTTTTTCTGTGCATATATGTAGTGTACATACATATATGTATATGTATAACTTAATAAACAGAAATGGGCATAATTTTGTAACTTGGTTTTTCTTTAATATTTAACAACTTTTTACGTTATTAAATATTCTTCTCCATTGGGGTCAGCAAACTTTTTCTGCAAAGGGCTAGATAATAAATGTTTTAGGTATTGCAGGGCATGTGATCTGTGTTGCATCTACTCAAGTGTGCCCTCTTGGTAGTACAAAAGCATCCACAGACAGTATGTAAACAAATGGAGGTAGTGGTGTTCCAATACAACTTCATTTACACAAACAGACAGCAGACTGGATTTAGCCTATTACTGGATATTAAATTTGTGCCAATTGTATGTGTGTGTGTGTGTGTGTGTGAGTGTGAGAGATAATAAACAAGACTGCAGTGAATATCTTTGTAGCTAAATATTTGGCTTACATGTACGCTTATGTCCTTAAGATTAACTTGTATACCGCTTCTGACATTATAACAAATGGTTTGTCTACTAAAATTCAGACTTAAAAATCAAAGTACTTCTGGTATACAAGTATTTCTTGGTTTATGTGACCAATTTTTAAAGTTGTACATAAAATTGAACTTTATAAAATTGTTTAAGGTTAAAGTAAAACTCCTTAAAAATGTTCTTATAATTGTTCCAGTTATTTCTAGGATTTACTTTTTTTACTTTTTTAAAAAATATTTATTTGGTTGCTCCAGGTCTTAGTTGCGGCAGGCAGGCTCCTTAGTTGCGGCACGTGGGCTTCTTAGTTGTGGCTCACGGGGCTCCTTAGTTGTGGCATGCAAACTCTTAGTTGTGGCATGCATGTAGGATCTGGTTCCCTGACCAGGGATTGAACCCAGGGCCCCTGCATTGGGAGCACAGAATCCTAACCACTGTACCACCAGGGAAGTCCCTAGGATCGACTTTTGACTTAATTAGTGTTTTCCTTTGTGGAAGGACTTATAAATTAATTTACCTGATTCTAAAAGGGGAAGTTTTAAGAGTGTTTAATGAGTGACTGATGTTTGATTCATTGTGGACAATAAAAAACATTCGCTTCTATGGTATCTATTAGGCCATTGTTGGAAAAACTTTGCTCTTACACTGTTTCCATAAAGTATAGAGAGGAAATATTGCCTTCTAGGATAAGGTCTTGACTGATTGATATGAGGTTAACCTCCCACTGTTTTTCCTTTGGGTCTTGTTTCAGCTAGCCTATGAGAGAGACCAAAAAAACAAACCAAAAACTGTTTAGTCTTTCCTTTGCTTCAAACAGTTCTCTGGTCTTTAGGGACATTTCCTCAATTCAGCTGATAGGTACAGGTGTCTTCCAAGTTTATTTAGTGTGACAATAGATCATTTATTGTGGATTTGCAGTTTTACTGTAATACCAAATATATATTATAGCCAGAAAGCAATCACACTTAAACTTAAGGCAGAAAAACTGAAGATTAACACAGATTTTCAATGATGAAGATTATTATTTATCAATTATTATCAATTATTTCAGTGCTGTGGAGTCTCTAGTGAAGTAGTGCTATCTTTCATTACTTTCTTAGACTAAAAATAATCACTTTATCATCGAAAAAATTACAGCACTTCTAGAATTTCCCTAACAAATCATTATTAATCATGTTCATTCTCGAAAGGACTAGCTACCTTAGGCAAGAGTTCAAAGAACTTGTGAATCAGTAAATTAGAAAGACATGGCTATCTGGGAGAGCCTATAACTCACACAATGCTTCTTAAACTTTGGCTTGGTAAGAATTACCTAGAGAGCTTGTTAGAACATATCTTGTGGGGTCCCAGCGTTTCCAGTGCACTAGGCCTGGGACGGGTCCCCTGAATTTTCATTTCTGATAGTTTCCAGGTGATACTAATACTGCTTGTCCAGGCACCACACTTTGAGAACCACAGATGCAGAAAAATAATTGTTCCCATTTGTGAAACATACTCAACCTTGCTCATTTATAAACGTTTTCTTCACTCTTTAAGAGTTCTCTTTTAAAATCCAGGCTTAACCTTTAACTAAAGATATGAATTAATTTTAATAAATTTATGGCCATTAGTTCAGTTACTTTATGATCTAACATTGCAATTTTTATATCATTTGCACCCACACCAAACTTTTAGGATAGGAAATTCTGAATATAACCATGTTTCTAATGAAAGTGTTAAATCTTATCCTTGATAGTTTCTTAGGATGGCTAAAGTCCATTTCTAACTATATACATTCAAACTAGTTTCCATATTTGCTTAGCTTTATTGTCATCATTCCCGGTAATCTCTTAAGATGTCAGTTGTCAGATTTCTTTGCAGACAAGTAAGAGGTGAAATAAGTTTTTAAAGTATGGTACAAAGCAAAACTTAGTTACAGTTGTTGGAATGAAGAATTCAGTTAGAGCCAAAAAATGTTTTAATAGAACAGAACGCAGCCTAAAGCCTGGTTGAAAGCAACTTCAATTTTGCAGTTTTCTTCAAACAACATCCTCATTGTTTTCTGGAAAGATGGTATTTGAGAAAAAGAAATGTCTCGAGTTACTGTTTTTATGAGGAGAGAATTGCTGAGTCTCTTAAATGGTTAATGAGAAGAAGTAATAGTTAAACACTTGAAGCATTGATTTCTGATTTGAATTCTCCAACACAGGCCAGCCCTGAGGGAAGGGGGAAAAAAAAGCTTGCTAATTAACATTTGATTACTGATGCCACCTTCTCATTCCCCTTGCACCATCCGGTTTCAAGTGTTTTTGTTCAAGAAGGATTTTTAGGAGGGTTTTAACTTGCATCATAGTAAAACAAATCCATGTGCAATTGCAACGAGTATATGATATGTTAAAAAAAGAAGAAAAAGAAAAGTCCTTAGATATGAAGTATGTGTTCAAAACCCAGTCTGTATCAGAAGTGATTGGTTTCTTAACTATTATAAGCCTTTCAGAGCACCAGTGATTGCTAAGAAACTGGAACTAAGCCTAGTCTGTATGTCTTATTTAAAACGCACACACACACAAATACTTATTTATTCAATGCAGTTATTATTTAGCAAACTCTTAACTGGAACATCATTTGATGGTGTGAATTACTTGGAGTTCAAATTTTGATACTCTAAAATTTGGATAAGCTCCGGTTCTAATATGACCAAAGGCCTCTTTCTTCTAAGACTGATAAGAGAATGAGATACATATATGTAGTTTCAGGGTGCTTTTTTGTAAGGGTAGTAATCTGTCATAGTATTCTTAATTCAGAAAATCTAGAAACTAGAGTGCTAACAAATTGATAACTGTTCTAAGCCCACGGCAATTAAATATTTGGTTTCTGTTTTTTGCCATATTAAAATATTTGATATGTGAAAAGTCATAGGCCAGATTTCAAAATTTTAAAGATGTTGAAATAAATTAATAGAACTTTACAACTGTATCACTTAGCTTGTAGTATTCTGGCAAAACCATAGCCTGTTTGGTTGATGAAATAGTTATTTGGAAAACCAGTATGACAGGTTTTATTTTTAAATGAGTTCTCCTGGGAGAAGAGTATTATTTAGTCTTTTCTTTAAAAAAAAAAAAAAAAAAAAAATCTAGACTTTTCAGTGTAGTTAAAAGCAAAAACTAAGACTTTTCTTTATCCAAGAAGAAAAATTCACTTAAAATGTTTATAAATGTAATAATATCTGTATTTCTTAACTGAAATTATTTGCAATTTTCCTTTTCGATGTCTTGTATTAATCACTCTTTACTATTTTTCTTTCATTTTCTAGTCTTATGGTTTTAAACTTTCCCTCTTTACTTGTTTATCTTAAATATATTTAGCTCTTCTTTTCCTGTATCTGGGATTAACTCCAATATTTTCAAAAAATCATAGAATTTTAGAGCTTTGAAAATCAGTAGTGATCTTGTTTTATTCTTTTCGAATATTGAATAAACTAGGTCTCAGGTTCCACCAACTTGCACCACAGTAACAGCAGAATTAGGACTAGAAATCTAGTTCTCTGCTTCTCATTATGCCACAATACCTCAAACTTTGTGGCTTTTCTATAATCAGAATCTGCTTTCACTTGGATAATACCTGAATGAAATTTAAAATTCCCTAAAATGTTTTTCAATAGTGTGACCAACCTTTAGCTCACAACATTTAGCTATAAAATACAGCTGGCAAAGTTATCTACCAAGTTTTATATTTTTCAGTTTGAATAGCTACAGACAGCTCATTTAAGGCTAATCTGAGCCTCAAAATTCGGCCTTTAGCAGAGTAACTTCCTAAGAATTTTTTTTCTAAGAAATTCTGATAAAATTTAACTGAAATATAAAACTGTTTGAAAATTTATGGAACTCAAAATTTTGTGGGAGATGAATGTCTTATATAATTTTATTTTGAGCAGGTCGTAAAAAAATGATCTTTTTCCCAGTGCTGTGTTTATCATTGAAATTTCCACAATGAGGAAATATGAAGTTTGAAGTGGAGATCATTGTTTACATTGTTTTATTAACAGTGAAAACAAATATAAGGAAATAAATCAATACTGCATTAATTCTGTACTATTTCAAGGTAATCTGATTCAAATATTTTTTTCTTAGTCACAAACAACTGTCTCATATGAAGCAATGGGGGAGAAGTGAAACTGTCCTTTTAGAAAATCTGGAAAATAAGCTCTGGAAAATCTATTGTCAATCTAGAACACTTAATCCATATACAGTATAGTTTGTAACATAATTTTAATGTTCAGCTGGTAATCAAAGCATTTATTAAATTTTTTCAGAACTAATTGAAACATTTGCATAGTTTAGCAGCCTAAAATCTCATAGATTTAGAGCTTAATGCATAACAAGAATTGA
The DNA here is from genome assembly GCF_028564815.1 of Eubalaena glacialis. NCBI lineage: Eukaryota > Metazoa > Chordata > Mammalia > Artiodactyla > Balaenidae > Eubalaena > Eubalaena glacialis. The sequence goes on from NC_083718.1 coordinate 152,977,292, forward strand.
AAAGATTATGAAGATTCAGCATAATCTTGAGCCAATGCTGATCAAAGAAAGTATGTAAGACAAAAAGGCCCTTAGGAAATGTTACCCTGTGAAGTGCCACTTGTCCTTAACTGGAATTTAACACAAATCTCTAAAGATGAAACTCCATCAGAAGTAGCACAGTAATTGCAGCTGGGCATGCCAGCTACAGCATCCTAGCCTGTATGTGTGTTCTTTCTGCCTCTCTCAAGTGCTCTTAAATCTCTCAAATCAATCAGTCTCTCAACCTTCCGCCTCGCCTGGCCCCCCTTTTCTCCCCTTCCCTTTAGTCCTTCCTCTCTCCCTCCTCTGTTCCTCCATCCTTCTCTGTCTGAGAAAACTGTGTCCTTCATTTGATTCATGATGACCATAAATTCATCTGCTTTATTTTATACTTAGCTATATTTTGTCATTCAGCTTTCCTAGAATACTAATTTTTTAAAAGAATCATTTTTACTTTTGCTTTGTGTACATTTCTGATTTTTTTCTTCCCTACAGAATTGTCACTTAAAATTTTAATTAAATAAGATCATCAATAAAGACAGTAGAATTTTTAAATCTCTATTAATAAGACCATCATTCATTATGTACTTTTGCTGTCTTATCACTTGTCTTTCTTCCATATAATGGTAAAATCTGCCTATGGTTTCAGCACTGATAAACATGGAATTATTTTTGAAAAACTTATTTGTTTTCACTTATGTTGTTGTTTAGTGATTATGGTTTAACACGAGGTTCTTTTGGCTTACTTTCAGAAACACTGTGAATTTAGCTTTTCCATTGGAACAATCAAACATTAGCCAAATATAGTTTACGTTGTACCCTCTCAGCCAAGTTCTTTCTGCATTAACCAGTTTATTCTATGACAAGTTGCTTAACAGATGTCATTCTGGGGAGAACAATGAAGCCAAATACTTGTGCAATGGCTAACATTACTCTAACTTTGATCACTTTTGTTCAGCACATCAGTCTGGCGTTGTGCTTTATACCAACATAACACTATAGCCAGAACATGCTTTTCAGGCTTAGAATAGCAAAGGAATGTTATTCATTCAGCGCAGTTACAGATGAGTTAATGAAAGAAGAAAAATACTGTTTATTTCATAATACCGTGTTGTTGTGTTTTGGAATTAAGGTGGAATTTAAAGAATCCCACTCCAGAGTTATTTGTTTATATACTCAACTCATAGTATTTGTGTATATTCTCCAATGCAGGGGTAACCTTGCCACCTTTCCAACAGATGTAAATATTTGTCCTGCCTTCCCCTCCACCTTCAAAATAGCTGCTGACCCTTGGCTTATCTAGACAACATAATTAAAACTAACTTTAAGAAAGGAATTTTTTGCCTTGAGACCTAAAATTTCCTCATACTCCCTTCTTCTGTCCTCTCACTTTCTTTTATTAATAAACAATAATAATAATACTTTGTGTTTATGGAACACCTTCCCCCCAAGAGCACCAATGTTTAAGCGTGACAGAATAGTCCTAGCTAGTGGAAGTGGTAAGAGGTTAGATTGCATTTGGTTAAATTGTTGGGTTGATAATGACTAATGAAAATTTCCAAACTTGATGTGACTGACCATAAACAAAATACTGCATGGTAGACTGGCCATTGCTAAGAATCTGTGAAAAAAAGCTGTTTGTTTGAATTGAGTGGGGATCAAGCCATGCCCCCAAGCGCCTCAGTTCTCATTTACTAAGTCTTTTTTCACAGGTGTACATTAGAGATAAAAATAGATTAAGTTCTGGGTTTTGTTTTGTTCTTTCTTTCCCCAGTGAATATATTTCTCTCTTTCACTGGAATGGTAACTTAGATGTGTTTATGTATAGTAAACAGTAATGTGATACAAAATGCTGTAATTGGACAACATGATACTTCAGGCTTCTGCATTTTAAAAACATGAATGAATGCGGCTTGTTTTCCACATTGAAGTCATTATAGAACTTATTATGTGCAGCATTTCAAAATTAGCTTCATTGTTACAGCCGGGTAACCCCAGAACTAACCTGAAGAGTTAGCTAAGGTGGATGATCTCTTCATTCTTACGATTTGATAATTTATTTTATTTGTAAATATGGAATGAAAGAGAATTTTTGTAATCTATTTAAAAAAAAAAATCTAAAGAAAGATATGATAATTACTGGGTAAAAGAGTTTAACCTTCCAACACTTTATTCTGATAAATCACTTACCTCTTCTCCTTTTAAAGTTAAAAGGTATTGGGAATTCCCTGGCAGTCCAGTGGTTAAGACTCCGCACTTTCATTGCTGTGGGCGCAGGCTCCATCCCTGGTTGGGGAACTAAGATCCCACCAGCCGCGTGGGTGTGGCCAAAAATAACAAAACAAACAAATAAAGTTAAAAGGTATAATGTTACTTTTGAGAGAAACAGTTTTTTAACTTTACCAGTATTTAAAATAAAAACTATCATTACTATATTTTCTTTTGGGGAAGGGCCTAAATAGCATATTAATGGATGGCTCTCAGCTAATAAATATTCTGTTGAAATAGTTTCTAATTGGGAATGATTTCAAAGAAATAACCCTGTGCTGCTTTATTAATAAGTTGTTATATCCTTGAAACGTACATAAAACAATGAAGGAAACTTCACGTTTTTCCTTCCACCCCCTTGGGAAAAAAACTAACACCCTTTTCTGTCCCACTTAGAAACTAGAAATGTATCTTTTATTTGAACCATTGCATATCTTGAGTCATTGTTAAAATTAAATAGATTATAAAAATGTATAATTATAAATTAGGTCATGTAGTCTGTCCTACGTGAACTGTGTACTTGAAGTTTCTTGACTGAAAAGAAACTTGAAGCCATCCAGGAATATAAAAATAATCAGCGGGGTGGGGTGGGGGGTTGTTGCTTGAACTATTATTTCATCTAACCTTGGTTTAAAATTGGTTTAGATTTTTTAATAAAATTTTTATGATTTGTGTTTTCCTAGTTTCAAATTCTTGTTTTGAATCTCGAAAACAGAGGAAACACAGTGTATCACGTAAATTGACTGGCAACTAACATAAGTCATGTGGAAACCCTATTTTAATTGTTCTCTTTCTTTTCATAGGTAAAGAGAAATGTGTATGACCTTACGAGTATCCCTGTTCGCCATCAGTTATGGGAGGGCTGGCCATCTTCTGCCACAGATGACTCCGTAAGTGACAGCTGAGTTGGCAGTTTTATATCCTCCTCTCTCTTTTGCCACTTTCAGTCTAATTGGCAGTGATATTAAGCAGAATCAAATGCTTTGAATCCATTGGAAGAATTTTATAAATCAATGTTGAGGATAAGACGAATTGTAATAATTTGAGTTCACTTGCAGAACTGGTGTCATAAGCCAAGTATATCAGCATTCTCTTGGTAATGTTACAACATCAATATCAGGAACTTGATGCTGCTTGATTTGACTTAAATTTTTCCTTGATTAAAAAAATACAGATATTCAGATATTACTAATGAAATGTCCCAAACACAAAAATTTTTTCCCTAAATTACAGATACTTCAAAATCAATCTAATCATTTTATTTAATTTTAAAACTGCATCTCCAATAGTTAGACCTGTACTTTAAAAAGTTACTTTTTATAGTTAATATTAATAGCACTTTATTCTTAAACACACTCATAATTTTCACTACCATAAAAAACTGGAAGAAAAGACCTAGTCTGTAATTTTTAACTATTATTACGTCTACTCATAATAATTTTCCTGTTGTAAATTTTGAAACGTTTCCTATCTCTGTCCTGTTTCCAGTGATTATTCTTTTCCAAGAGAGTAAATTTTATCATCTGAGGAGGCCATTTTGGCTACTTTTATCATAATCTTGGTTGTTCTAACCAGATACCCATTTTTCTTTTAAAGTAAAAAATTAGAATGTTTCAAGAATTTTGAAGTAAGTCTTATTTTTAAAGTAAATAGGGCTAAAAAGATGTTAAGACTTTGTAAACATCTTCTAACAATAAATACCCAAATAATGATTATGGCTAAGAGTTTAATTACCATTTCTTATTTTCTGGTAAATATTACATTTCTATCTGGATAATAATTACTACTCCTCTCTCAGCACTACCATCATATACTTTAATGTAAAGGAATTCTTTGTGGAAGACAGAAACATTTTTGAACAATCTGTTTATGTAGATGCCACTTGAGTCTAATTATTCCACAATCTAAACACTGTGCCTTTGGAAAATGTTTTATGGATTATGAAACTTTAAAAATAATCAGAAGATAGCAAAATTTGTTTTTTAAGTGAACCCTTAAGAAAAAAATTATTTGTTTATAGGCAGTTACATTTATTTATAAACAACTGATTTTAATATTGACATTATAGTATATCATTAGAGTTATTGGTTGGTTGTCCATGGCTAAGTTAGTAAGGATGTGGTTGTTGTTTTTAGTTTGTTTTTTCCCCATTAGACTGATAGAAAATGTGATACATTTATTTTTATAAAATTAAGAGAGTAACATACATAAATGATAGCTTTCTGTTTACCCGAGAAGACGTGAGGAAACCAGAAATGTTCTTAGCATTGTCTAATAACCTGCTACAATAAATAATAACTTTAATAGAAGAAAATAATTAAGATTGAGCATGTCACTTAAATTCTCTGAGTTTCAGTTACCTCACTGATCTGAAGAATTGTGATGAGGATTAACGATAATATATATATACAGTACTTGCCTCATAGTAGACACTCAGTAAATGAGAGTCAGTATTATAATTAATATTAACATAACTCAGAAAGAGATCACAGGCAGGAATTGACTGGTTTACGTAAATGAAACGGTACCTGAGAATTGCTTCAAAATAACCTCTGGGGTTGGGGGAGTGAGTGGGGATATAGATAAATCCAAATTAGCTGTCTCTTGATCATTGTTGAAGGTGGGCAACGTGTATATTTGATTTTTTTATACTATTCTCTCAAGTTTTATGTATGTTTGAAAATTTCTATGATAAAAAGTTTGAAGCAAAAATAATTGTCTGGTTTAAGGTAATAAGGTCCAGAGATGTGGGTCTTAATAGGGTTGGAAATGCCAGCTGCTCTTGGGCTCCACACGTGTAGAAACCAGGCTGAAATAGGCTTATCAGAAGCAAGTTCCAAGAGTGATAGGCAAAATCAGTGAAATACAATAAATTCTTCTGTAACATAGTACCTTATACATTTTAGTTGTTAAATCATTGACTTGAGTTGGCACTGTCTCACATTTTAATGATCTTTATTTAATTTTTTACCAAAGAGTTCTATGCAATTTCATTACTATGGGAAAATATGGAAAGCATCTAAAACTTACCATATGGAAGTCTGTGATGCTACCTGGTACTGTAAGTCACAGCAGACACAAGAGGGAATCTCCATTAAGAAACTTGATTCTTACTGCCTCATTTTTCATATTTCCACCTTGTCCCAGAACCTGTCAAGTGGTGCCTGCCTATACCTCCCCAGAGCATGTGTTGCCACATTGGCAGGATGTTGCCTTGAGCTTCATGATTGATACAACAAAGATGTTTAGGGCCAAGCTGCTTTTAATCGGTGCCATAGCAGATCCACTAACTCCAGTGCTTGAGTTTTGGCAAAAATTGCTTATAACTGTAGTCTTTTAAGGAGCTTCTAGCCAAAGAAATGTCATGAAACCTTTCTTTCATTAGGACTATAAAAACTCATAAAGCTGGTGCTTGTAATCTGTATTGTTGCAGGCAATGATGATGTTTTTATACTTATTTAAATCACTCAAGTGGAGGCATCTGCTACAAAATAAGATCGTCCTCACAGCTCAGGGTATGAATTGGGTACAGCTGAGAAATGTCAGCTGTGTAAACAGCCTGAAATGTGTTACCAACAAAAATATAATTAATTTCTTTCCAAGACTATGTGCCATAACTGAATATTTAGGATGGTTTAACTTTCAGAGAAAGCACCTGAACATTTTCTTCCCAGTGCCAGCGTAGAGGATTGGTTATAAAGGTCATTAAAAGTGAGGTTAGTTTGTACTTTTCCTGCTCAGTTGCAGAAATTTGTGTGGCTTTGAATATATAGTAGCTTTAGATACCAGTGGCTTCCATAAACTGATAGAAATATCTTAGATCAAGAAGTTACAATAAGTGGTGCTGGGAAAACTGGACAGCTCCATGTAAAAGAATGAAATTAGAACATTCCCTAACACCATACACAAAAATAAACTCAAGTTGGATTAAAGACCTAAATGTAAGGCCAGACACTATAAAACTCTTAGAGGAAAACATAGGCAGAACACTCTGACATAAATCATAGCAAGATCCTTTTTGACCCACTTCCTAGAGAAATGGAAATAAAAACAAAAATAAACAAATGGGTCCTAATGAAACTTAAAAGCTTTTGCACAGCAAAGGAAACCATAAACAAGATGAAAAGACAGCCCTCAGAATGGGAGAAAATATTTGCAAACGAAGCAACTGACGAAGGATTAATCTCCAAAATATACAAGCAGCTCATGCAGCTCAATATCAAAAAAACAACCTAATCCAAAAATGGGCAGAAGACCTAAATAGACATTTCTCCAAAGAGGATGTACAGATTGCCAACAGACACATGAAAGGATGCTCAACATCACTAATCATTAGAGAAATGCAAATCAAAGCTACAATGAGGTATCACCTCACACCGGTCAGAATTGCCATCATCAAAAAATCTGCAAGCAGTGAATGCTGGAGAGGGTGTGGAGAAAAGGGAACCCTCTTGCACTGTTGGTGGGAATGTAACTTGATACAGCCACTGTGGAGAACAGTATGGAGGTTCCTTAAAAAACTAAAATTAGAACTACCATATGACCCAGCAATCCCACTACTGGGCATATACCCTGAGAAAACCATAATTCAAAAAGAGTCATGTACCACAATGTTCACTGCAGCACTATTTACAATAGCCAGGACATGGAAGCAACCTAAGTGTCCATCAACAGATGAATGGATGAAGATGTGGCACATATGTACAATGGAATATTACTCAGCCATAAAAAGAAACAAAACTGAGTTATTTGTAGTGAGGTGGATGGACCTAGAGTCTGTCATACAGAGTGAAGTAAGTCAGAAAGAGAAAAACAAATACCGTATGCTAATACATATATATGGAATCTAATTTTTTTAAAAAAAGTTTCTGAAGAACCTAGGGGCAGGACAGGAATAAAGATGCAGACATAGAGAATGGACTTAAGGACACGGGGGTAGGGGGAAGGGTAAGCTGGGACGAAGTGAGAGAGTGGCATGGACACATATACGCTACCAAATGTAAAACAGATAGCTAGTGGGAAGCAGCTGCATAGCACAGGGAGATCAGCTCAGTGCTTTGTGACCACCTAGAGGGGTGGGATAGGGAGGGCGAGAGGGAGACGCAAGAGGGAGGGGATATGGGGATATCTGTATACATACAGCTGATTCACTTTGTTATACAGCAGAAACTAACACCACATTGTAAAGCAATTATATTCCAATAAAGATGTTAAAAAATAAAAAGAGCAAGCAAAAAAAAAAGTTAATAGTTTGGGATGGTGGAAATGTTCTAAAATTAGATTGTGGTGATGGTTGCACAACTCTGTAAATTTGCTAAAAATCATTGAATTGAATACACACAAAAAAGAGTAAATTTTATAGCATGTAAATTATACATCAATAAAGCTGTATTTTAAAGGAAGTTAGTGAAGAACTAGATTAAAATATTTTTTCATTTACGTTTTTATGTTGCATGAGAAATACTTTGCAGTAACACAGGAGGTGTTTTCTTCAATGTACTTCTCATTAACCTTTGACTTAGCAAACAGGACAAAGAAATAGACTTCTTATAAGTAGATTCTTGTATAATCTTGAGTCTCTTTCAGACCTGATAGACTACAATCTTGACATTTTCAGTACTATTCAGTGAAGTTAACAATCATTTAAAACATTGTTGCCCCATCTGTCTTCAGAGTTAAAATATTTTCTTTGCTTGTAGTTGTACTCTAATGGGATGTGGGATACTGTATGAATTGTCAATAACTCTTTCAGTTCCTTTTGCAGTCTTTCACCAGGGAAATAGGTATCTAAAGCTTCACCAGTAGGGGAATGTTTTCATGCTGTGACAGTTCAGCTGTGAGAACAAGGAGTTGCGAGCAGACGAAATCTTTTTACACTTTAACAAGGACACTCTTGGTTTCCAGAGAATAGAAATAATTTTAACACTGTGAATTATGTCAAGGCACCTTATTATAATGCAGACAATTTGAATATATGTACTTTTTAAAACTCCAGGTTTTAATAATACTTATACAATGGAAGAAAAATCCTTCAGTTTTTAATACTTTTTTGTTGTGCCCCACCCCCTTTTTTTCTTTTGAGATTACTAATGGTCTTCTGTGGTTCCATCATTGGCTAAGGAATGTTCATTCAGAATTTGAGAAATTAGGAATTTTAGGACCAGAGGTCTTTAGACATGTGTTAGGAGTCAGAAAGCTACTTACTAAATATTAAATATTTTCACATTGAAAATGAGATCATTTATAAACAGAATCATTATACAGTGGCTTTTCTATGAAATAAAAATAAAAAATCATACACATGACTTATTCCTTTTTTTTTTAAATAGAAAGAATTCGTGAATGAGGGAATGTCATCTACTTTGATCCTTCTGATGGAGACCATTTTCTCCTGTAACTTCTCCCTGATGATTTGTGTTTGGCAGGTGTCAAATTATAAACATTCCCCTGATACTAGATCCCCACCCTCCACTTTATAGGAGCTGCTGTCCCAGTACAGACTCTCCCTGTTACCACATACCTACCACACTATAGTTACCTACCTACTAAGTAAACTCATAACCTCCACTATAGTCATTCCATCCATTGCTGCAAGGTTAATATTTCTAAAGTGCAGAACAAGTCACATTCAGCCTTAACTTATCTTCAATGGCAACCCAATACGTGCTTATGTCTGTACAGATTTTTATGCTGTCATTTAAAACCTTCATTCTTGAGTCTGAAACTTCCCCACTAGGTTTATGTTCCCATACAGGCCCGGAGTAATTGCTCAATAAATGTTTCTTGAATAAATGATTGAGTATGATACCACATGTGTCTCCACTTTAGCTAAATATTCCTTTTGCTGTTTTTCAGACATACTTCGTGCTCCACTCTGTTATTTAATCATACTGTTCCTTCTACCTAGAATACCTATAGCAATTATCTCTTTTCTTCAAGACCTTTCCTTAAGAAACTTTGCCTATATCTCTCTTCCCATGACACCTTCTTCAGCCATCTTAGAAATTAGTTTCTATTTAAATTATTTTTATTTTTCCGTATTTTTGTTCTTTGCTTCCTTATTCCTCTCACCTGGCTCCATTACTTACCTGACTAACCACAAATAACTTGATTAAACCCTTTGGGTCTCAGTCTCTATAACCATAAAACACAAATAATACTCCCAGAGTTTCATGAAAACTAAGAGTCAGTAGTTACAAATATAGTTACTCCTACATTTATTTTGAAGATTGACGTAGTCTGTACTAGATAATGTCTAATATATGGCTGACCTTTGGCTATTACTGTTTCTTTCATCCGTCTATTCATTCACTTGACATTTGTGTAACAACTCTTATAGGCCAGTAACCACACTGGCCCTTAAAGTTGCAAGCATAAGGTCCTATTCCTCAGGTTTTTTGCAAAGTATAGTGTGAGACAGATATATAAACAGTGGCAATTGAAGTTTATGTAAATGCAGTGGGATCATAGAAGAGGAAACAACCAATTTCTCTAACAGATGGGGTGGAGAAAAAATGGCTTCCCAGAGAAAGGAACCAAATGTCCCTTAAGTTAAACAAATTAAACAAACCTAATTATATTTTAATTTGTATACTTGTGTTCCTCCCTTTTGTAAATTCTAAAAATTGGGAGTAAGAAGTCTCTTCCTCATTTTTGTATGCTCTGCAGGATCAAATGTAGTATTTTTTTTTTTTAAACATAGTGTTTTATACATTCACTCATCTGAGTTGTTCAGAGCTCCATTAAGTTGACATCTATGACAATAAACAACTAAATGATGAATTGGTATGATTATAGTGACTTGATACAGAAGAGAGTGACTCATTTGAGAATCAGGTTTATTTTCTTTCTAATAAAAATTATTAAAACTCGATATTTCTTTATTGGTAAGTAGAATAACAAATTTAAGAGTGGGGGAGCCACTACACTGAGCGTATTTGTATCAGCATATGTTTAATTGTGTGTGTGTATGAGAGAAACAAGCAAGCAGACAATCCAAGTTCATCAAATCCCAGTATTGCTGTCATTTGGATACGTTACTTATCATATGAATTTCATTTTCCTCATCTGCAAAATGAAGATGATGTTAATACCCTTGAAAGTCTATTGTGAAGATTAAATGAATTAACATAATAGTTTGAACCATGAGAAATTTCTATTTTTAAAGGATAAATTGGTTGAATATTAGCATTTCCACATGGTTTTACCTAATATGTAAAGCACATAACATAATGCAGGGTTTGGCAATTCAGCCCAAACCCTACTCTCCATCTGTTTTTGTAAATATTTAAAAAAAATTTTTTTTATTATTTATTTATTTGGCCACATCGCGTCTTTAGTTGCAGTATGCTGGCTCTTCGTTGCAGTGCGTGGGCTTCTCTCTAGTTGCGGCATGCAGGCTCAGTAGATGCGGCACCTGGGCTCTCTAGTTGTGGGTTTTGGACTCCAGAGTGCGCGGGCTCAGTAGTTGTGGCGTGCGGGCTCTCTAGTTGTGGTGCGCAGGCTCTAGAGTGTGCAGGCTTAGTTGCCCCACGGCATGTGGGATCTTAGTTTCCTGAGCAGAGCTTGAACTCACATCCCCTGCATTGGAAGGCAGATTCTTAACCATTGGCCATCAGGGAAGTCCTGTAAAAATTTTTTTAATAGAGGTAAAATTGGTATATAACATTATATTAGTTCAGGTGTACAACATAATGATTTGATATTTGTATACACTGCAAAGTGATCACCACAATAAGTCTAGTTACCATCCATTATCATACAATTGACCCCCTTCACCCATTTCACCCACCCTCCAAACTCCTTTCCCTCAGGTAACCACCAGTCTGTTCTCTGTAACTATGTGTTTTGTTTTGCTTGTTCACTTGTTTTTTAGATTCCACATATAACTGAAATCATACAGTATTTGTCTTTCTCTATCTGATTTATTTCACTTAGCATAATACCCTTAAGGTCCATTCCTATTGTCACAAATGGCAAGATTTCCTTCTTTTTTATGGCTTAGTAGTATTAGACACACACACACACACACACACACACACACCCCACACACACACACCCACATCTTCTTTATCCAGTCATCCATCTATGGGCAGTTAGGTTGTTTCCATATTTTGGCTATTGTAAATAATGCTGCAGTGAATGTAGGGGTGCTTATGTCTTTTTTGAATAGTGTTTTTGTTTTCTTTGGATAAATACCCAGAAGTGGAATAGCTGGATCATATGGTAGTTCTGTTTTTAATTTTTTGCAGAACCTCCATACTGTTTTCTGTAGTGGCTGTACCAATGTACATCGCCATCAACAGTGCACAAGGGTTCCCTTTTCTCCACATCCTTACCAACACTTGTTATTTCTTGCCTTTTTGATAATCGCCATTGTAACAGGATCTAAGGTGATATCTCATTGTAGTTTTGAATTGCATTTCCGTGATGATTAATGATGTTGAACAGCTTTTCATGTGCCTGTTGGCCATCTGTAGGTCTTCTTTAGAAAAATGTCTATTTGGACCCTCTGCCCATTTTTTAGTCAGATTGTTTTTTTGCTATTGAGTTGTTTGAGTTCTTACTATATTTTTGATGTTAAGTCCCTTATAGGATATATGATTTGCAAATATTTTCTCCCATTCAGTAGGTTGCCTTTTCATTTTGTTGATGGTTTCCTTTGTTATGCAGAAGCTTTTTAGTTTGATATAGTCCCACATGTTTATTTTTGCTTTTAGAGTCAGATCCAAAAATTCAGCACCAAGATGGTTGTAAATAATGTTTTATTGGAGCACAGTCACACCATTTGCTTATGTATTATATACAGCTGCTTTTACACTATAACTATAATGGCAGGGATGTTTAGTTGCAACAAAACCACATGGCCCACAAAGCCTAAAATATCCACTATTTGGCCCTTAACAGAAAAAGTTTGCTAACCCCTGGTGTAATATCTGGCATTTAGTAGGCATTCAACAAACATTGGCTCCTTTTCCCTTGAGTAAGCACCTTCTTTATATCACATACGCATGCAGAATCAGAAGCATTCTTTGAGTAGCTTCAGGGTCATCTTATGCTATTTAAATTACTTTCTTAGCCTGTCCTAGGTCAGACAGATTCAGGCAATCTTTGGACATTTTCACTGGCTTTTTCTTTATTTGGCAAGGTCATGGATAATGTTGCTTCTAATGGTGGTGAGACTCAGTAGCTTCAGAGGGTTCACTGCCCTTGTCAACATATAGAGTCTTTTACAAATAACACAGGCAAAGACTAAACAGACAGAAATAACAGCTTTGAATGCAGTAGAAGAAAGTTTAAGTTTAAAAGGAATGGAAAGTTGTGAAATGGGCTATACCCTGAACAGTGAGAATGAGAAGTTCGAGAGGGTGGATGAAGCAGTCAAGGGACATATTTACTCGGTAAATATGAGGGAGAACACATGAAAGTGAGCCCTCAACAGAAAATTTGCAAGCATTAATATCTGATGTTGTTAATCTTGATTTCAGTTTATTAAAATCCGAAACATGAAGACTACTGCTTCTGCCCATGAAGGGGTAACTGCTATGGGAATTTTCTTCCCTCTGTAAGCAACTAGAAGACTGGATAAAATATGTGAAACAACTATTTTCAGATATTAGACAACAGGTAGTTCAGGACTGTGAAGAAGGAAGCAAATGAGCCCTGCCTGGAGGCAGTTTCTGGGTCCCAGGGCAGGGAGAGGAAACCAAAGCAGAATCTGGTGATTTTATTGTGTTTGAAGAGACAGAGAGTAGAGTTTAGGGAGGTCAAGGCAGCTAGACTTTGCAAGGCAGAGTACTAGCAGAGAAAAAGCTCCAGAAGTCTATATAAGGTTCTCCTGGTCTTTAGCTGAATACCAATCTACTTCTGGGTTCTCCTGGTCTTTAGCTGAATACCAATCTGTGCATTCATAGAGTGAAATTCCAGGATATTGGGCAAAGAACTACTGCCAGGAAAAAAAATAATTAACTGCGAGCTGTAAGGCAAACAATTCTCAGAGCTCACACAGAACTGGGAATAGTTTGAGTTCTCACAAGCCATAGTAGAGACACCTCAGTGAATACATGGAGCATTCAGGAGATACCCACAGGAGAGTCACACCTTAGTGGAGTGGATAAACAAGACTTAGAGTGAAGGCTACTCTAGGACTGCCCTTCCACAAGCTTAAAAACAACTTTCAAAAGGAATAAGCTGATTAATAGGTAACCGCCTCTAAGAACAGAGTCCAGCATCCAGTTAAAAGTTACTTTATATACAAACAAGCAGGGAAATCTAACCCCTAACCAGGAGAGAAATCAGTCAAAAGAAATAGACATAGAAGTTACATAAATAATGAAATTGACAGATAAGGACTAAAGCTATTATGTGTTATGAATAGACTCAAGAATTTAAAGGAAAACATGAACTTAATGAGGAGAGAATAGAATAGAATCTCTCCTCCTTAATGAGGAGAGATAGATAGATAAACAATATAATATCTGAAATGATAATTTTACTGATGAACTTAACAGCAGATTAGAAACTGCAAAAACAAAAACAAAAACGGTGAGCTTGAAGATATAGCAATAGAAACTATCAAAACTGAAGCACAGAGGAAAAAAAAGAACAGATTAAAAAAATATCAATGACCTCTGGGACAAAATCAAGCAGTCTAACATGCAATTGGAGTCTTAGCAGGAGAGACAGGATGGGGGGAAGGAGGTCAAAGACCAAAAAAATTGAAAAAATAATTTCTGAAATTTGTCCATATATGATGAAAACTATAAAACTTATAGATCCAGGAAGCTCAATGAATGCCATGAAGGGGAAGCACAAAGAAAAATTCCACACTAAGGAGTATCATAATTGCTGAAAACAAGTGATAAAAAGAAAAATTTCAAAGCAGAGAGAGTAAAAAAATATACATTACACAAGGGAAGTAACATAAACTCTTTAGATTTCTCATCAGAAATAATTCAAGCCAAAAAACAGTGGAATGACATTTTAAAACTACTGAAAGGTTTTTGAAAATGACAACTTAGACTTCTATATCAGGTGAAAATAATCTTTCAAGACTGAAGGAAAAATAGACTTTTTCAGACAAACAAAAACTGAGAGAATTTGGGCCCAGCAAATATGCACTACAAGAAATATTGAAGTTCTTTAGGCAAAGGGAAAATGATATCAGAATAAACTTGGCTCTATACAGAAGAATGAAGAGTGCTAGTTATGGTAAAAATGTGGTTAAATATAAAAGACATTTTTCCTTATGTTTTTAATTTCTTTACAAGATAGCTGTTTAAAGATAAAATAACAAGTAATCTGGAGTTTTGAACATATATAGAAGTAAAATACATGACAATAGCGCAAAAGACAGAATGGAATTATACTGTTGTAGGGTTCTTATCCTATACATGAAATGGTATCATATTAATTTAAGGTAGTCTATTATATTAAAAATGCAAACTGTAAACCTTAGAGAAACCACTAAAAAAAAAACACGCAAAAATGTATAGATAATAAGCCATTAAAAGAGATGTAATGGAATACTAAAAAAAAAATTCAAAAATCAGGCAGGGAAAAACAAAAAAAGGAGCAATGAAAAGGTGAAATATGTACAAAGCAAATAGCAAGGTGGTAGGTTTAAATCCAACCATTTTGATAATTACAGTAAATATAAATGGTCTACACATTAAAGGGCAGAGACTGTCAAAATGAATTTTAAACAGCAGGACTCAACTATATGCTGCCTATAAGAAATATACTTTAAATATAATGACAATGGTAAGTTAGACATAATGAGTGGGAAAAATTTACCAGGCAAACACTAAAAGTAAGGAAGCTGTAACAACTATATTAACATCAGACAAAATACAGAACAAGGAATATTACCAGGACTAAAGAGAAACATTTCATGATAATTAAGTTCAGGACAGGAGCTTCCCTGGTGGCGCAGTGGTTAAGAATCCACCTGCCAATGCAGCGGACACAGGTTCGAGCCCTGGTCCGGGAAGATCCCACATGCCGCGAAGCAACTAAGCCCTTGTGCCACAACTACTGAGCCTGTGCTCTAGAGCCCGCAAGCCACAACTACTGAGTCCACATGCCACAACTACTGAAGCCTGCGCGCCTAGAGCCCATGCACTGCAACAAGAAGCCACCGCAATGAGAAGCCCATGCACCGCAAGGAAGAGTAGCCCCCACTCGCTGCAACTAGAGAAAGCCTGCGCGCAGCAACGAAGACCCAACGCAGCCAAAAATAATAAATAAATAAATAAATAGATAGATAAATAAATAAATAAAATTATAAAAAAAAGAATTTTAGGATAGCTCCTCAAGAAGACATAACGATCTTAAATGTGTATGTACCCAATAACAGTTTCAAAATATGTGAAGTAAACCTGACAGGACCAAAAGAATAAACAAATCCACAATTATAGAGGTTTCACATTCCTGTCTCAGCAACTTATAGGAAAATGACAGAGAAGTATATAGATTTGAGCAACACTCTTAACCAACTTGACCTATTTGAAGTTTATAGACACTTTATTCAACAATGGCAGAATACACATTCTTTTCAAGTGCATATGGTACATTCCCCAAGATAGACCATAGCCTGGACCATAAAGTCTCAGTAAATTTTAAGAGGATTGAAATTAAGAGTATTCTCTCTGACCAAAACAAAATTAAATTACATATTTTATAATTTTTTTTTGTAATTTACATAAGTTACCTTTATTTTTATAAAAAATGTTTAGTAGTTTGTTTCTTTGTATATCCAATGTAATCAACAAAAAGCTACTAAAAGTGACAAGTGAAGTTACCAAGGTCACAGGTTACAAGATTGCCATACAAAAAAAAGGGGGGGGGGTGTTACTATATAGCACCAAAGAACATTTGAAAATGGAATGTTTAAAAATTGTACCATTCATGATTCCATCCAAAAACATGAAATATTTAAGGATAAATCTAACAAAATATGTGTAACATCTGTACACTGAAAACTACTTTTTTTTTTTGCAGAAAGTGATTTTATTTTATTTTTTAAATTTTTATTGGAATATAGTTGATTTACAATGTTGTGTTAGTTTCTGCTGTACAGCAAAGTGAAACAGGTATACATATACATATATCCACTCTTTTTTAGATTATTTTCCCATATAGGTCATTGCAGAGTATTGAGAAGAGTTACCTGTGCTATACAGTAGGTCCTTATTAGTTATCTATTTTATATATAGTAGTGTGTATATGTCAATCCCCATCTCCCAATTTATCCCTCCCCCTTTCTTTTCCCCCTTGGTAACCGTAAGTTTGTTTTCTACATCTGACTTTATTTCTGTTCTGTAAATAAGTTCATTTGTATCATTTTTTTTAGATTCCACATATAAGCGATAGCATATGATATTTGTTTTTCTCTGTCTGGCTTACTTCACTCAATATGACAATCCCTAGGTCCGTCCATGTTGCTGCAAATGGCATTATTTCGTTCTTTTTTATGGCTGAGTTGTATATATGTACCACATCTTCTTTATCCATTCCTCTGTCGATGGACAGTTAGGTTGCTTCCATGTCCTGGCTGTTGTAAATAGTGCTGCAATGAACATTGGGGTACATGTATCATTTTGAATTATGGTTTTCTCTGGATATATGCCTAGGAGTGGGATTGCAGGATCATATGGGAGCTCTATTTTTAGCCTTTTAAGGATCCTCTGTACAGTTCTCCATAGTGACTGTACCGATTTATATTCCTACCAACAGTGTAGGAGGGTTCCCTTTTCTCCATACCCTCTCCAACATTTATTGTGGTAGATTTTTTGATGGTGGCCATTCTGACCAATGTGAGGTGATACCTCATTGTAGTTTTGATTTGCATTTCTCTAATAATTAGTGATGTTGAACATCTTTTCATGTGCTTTTTGGACATCCATATGTCTTCTTTGGAGAAATGTCTAGATCTTCCACCCACTGGATTGTTTGATTGGGTTGTTTGTTTTTTTGATATTGAGCTGCATGAGCTGTTTGTATATTTTGGAAATTAATCTCCTGTTGGTTGCTTCGTTTGCAAGTATTTTCTCCCATTCTGTGGGTTGGCTTTTCGTTTTGGAAAACTACTAATAATTGATGAAAAAATAAAGTCCTTAAAAATGGAGAAATAGATCATGGTCATGGATTGGAACACAGTATTTTTAAGGTGGTAGTTCTTCTCACACTGCAATCCCAATAAAAAATTAGTAAGCCCTTTTGGGGTAGAAATTGACAGGTTAATTCTAAAATTTATATGGAAGTGTAAGGGACCTAGAATTCCCAAAACAATTTTGAAAAAAGAACAAAGTTGGAAGACTTACACTGCCTGATTTCAAAATATAATGCATTATTCATGGTAGTGTGGTATTTATGCAAAGATAGACATATAGATCAATGGATAAAACAAACCGTTCAAATATAGATTTATATGCATGTTGTCAATTGATTTTGTGCAAGATACCAAAGTAATGCAACAGAGAGAGAGAATGGTCTTTTTTTTTTTAACAAATGGTGATGAATCAACTGGATATCAATAAGGACAACTTCAACCTTTACCTTATGCCACACACAAAAATTATCTCAAAATGGATCATAGACCTAAATGCAAAAGCTACAGATGTAAAACTGGTAGGAGAAAATACAGGAGAAAATCTTCTACAACCTTAGAGTATGAAAAATTTCTTAGAGAGGATACTAAAAGCCCTTGCCATAAAAGGAAAAAAAAAAACCTGATAAATCGGACTTCGTCACAATTTGCAACTTTTGCTCTTCAGAAGACGCCATTTAGAATAAAAGGGAGGGAGCAAGCCATAGACTAGGAGAAAATATCTGCAAAACATATATTTGACAAAGGGCCTCTATCCAGGTTATATAAAGAAGTCTTACAACTAAATAATAACACAAGGGAATTTGGGGGAGTGATAGAACTTTTTGAAATTTTGATTGTGGTGGTGGTAGTTAAAAGAGTGTGTGTGTGTGTGTGTGTATGTCAAAACTCCTTGAACTGCACACTTAAAATGGGTGCATTTTATTATAGGTAACTGGACCTCAATTAATTTTAACTAGCGGTTTAGGATGAATATGTTGATCTGAAACCATAACTGGTAAATGAGAAGGTGAAATGCAGAACCAGTATTCAGCTCTCAATCTGCCCCCCTCCCTGATGCCAATGTCTTTCTCTTGTGCCATGCTAGTCCTTATGTATTCCATGTTGCTTAAAGTAGTTCCAGTTTTAAAATATCCAGTCTAATTTTTTCCAGAATGGTACTCATACTGGTTTGAAGTTTTACAGTGGTTCAGTAAGAGGCAGAAACAGAGAAACAAACCTTGCCTTTATTTTCCTTTATTAAGTTGGCACTTAGGAGTCTTTGAATATAAATGAATTTAAAATTTTCACTGTAGCACTTTTGCCTATATGCGTGTGTGTTCTTGAATAGTAGCCATATTATTAAGGTGGCAGGGAATGAGCAGCAATACTCTATTTTGGTACCCATAGTTACTTAACATAGTGGTAGGTGAGTATATTAAGAGACATATAGTGATTTGTAGTTTACAAAGCATATTTCATATACATGATCTCATTTGAGCCAAGTAATAGATTATAAATAATTTTTGATAGAAATAGTGTACAGTGGAATGCAGTTACTGTCTGTTATTGTAAATTTTCCTCAGAGTTTCTTCAAACCACATTTTTCTAATAGCTACCTCTTAGAAAGAGTACTTGTGGTAACTTGTTTACATACACTTTCCTCTATGAGACTATGAACTCCTTGAGGGTAGTAAGCATGTCTTAATCATTTTTGTGTCTCAAGTGCCTAGCATAGCC